>NC_088125.1:4611513-4936880 GCF_036370855.1 Dromaius novaehollandiae | reverse complement strand
CCCGGGGAGGCCGGGGGGCCCGGGGGGGCCGGGGGGGCCGGCGCTGCCGCTGCCGCACAGCCTCATCTAGCGGCCCGAGCAGGTGGAGCGGGCGCCGGGGGAAACTGAGGCACGGCGGGGCGCCTCGCCCCCGGCCCGGTCCCGGCCCCGCTGCCCCGGAGCAGGCGCCGCGGACGGACGGACGGACGGAGCCACGTTACGGCGCAGCAGATTCCCCCCCCCCCCCCCCCCCCCCCCCCCCCCCCGCACCCCGACGTCGCTGCCCCGCCGGAGCCCCTCACCGCGGCCTCGGGCCTGACTCCCCCCGCGCGGGGCACCGGGAGCCCCTGGCATCGCCCCCAGCGCCGGGGCTCGGGCACCGGCTGCCCCCGGCCCGGGGCCACCTCCCGCCCGGGACGGGGCCCCCGCGCAGGCTCCCGCGTCGCCCGGTGCCGGGTGCCGGGGCCCAGACCCGGTCCCGGTGCACGGTGCCCGCAGCCGGTAGCCCGCACCCGGTGCTGGTGCCCCGTCCCCGTGCCCGGACCGGTCCCAGTGCCGGTGCCCACTGCAGCCTCCCGGTGCCCGGCACCTCGTCCCAGCCTCAGCGCCGTGTCCCGGTGCCGTGTCCCGGTGCCCCGTCCCCCCTCGCGGTGCCTGGTGCGGGGTCTCGGTGGCCGGTGCCCGGTTCCCTCTCCCGGTGCCCGGTGCCGGCTCCCGGCCGTCCCGTCCGTCCCGTCCCCGAGTCTCCGCGCGGAGCCGCGGCCCGGTGCGAGGCTGCCCGGTGCCCCGGGCGGTGCGGGAAGCCCCGGGGGGAACCGAGCGGTCCCGGGGGGAACCGGGGGAAGACAGGGAGCCCCGGGGGGAGTCAGGCAGCCCGGGAGGGGACAGGGGGGCCCCGGGGGGAGTTGGACAGCCGGGGGGGAGCTCGAGGAGCCCCGGAGGGACACTGGGGGTCCCGGCGGAACCGGGCGGCCCCGGGAGGGGACAGGGGAGCCCGGGGGGGAGACAGGGAGCCCCGGAGGGCTCGAGGAGCCCCGGGGGGAGCCGGGCAGACCGGGAGGGGACAGGGAGGCCCGGGAGGGGACAGGGGAGCCCGGGGCGGGGACAGGGAGCCCCGGGAGGGGACAGGGAGCCCCGGGGGGAGCCGCGCAGCCCCGGGAGGGGACAGGGAGCCCCGGGGGAGCCGCGCAGCCCCGGGCGCCGGCGCCGGCCGCGGCAGGGAAAGTTGCGGGCGGGGGAGGGGGCGGCGGCGGGGCCGGGCCGGCGGCGGCGGCGGCGGCGGCGGCGGCGAAGTTTGCGGCGCGGCGGCGGAACAAAGGCGGCACTGACTTTCCTGGGCCATGCTGATGACGGTCTCGGTGGTGGCGTGGTACTCGTCCTCCTCCAGGTACTCGTCGGGCTGCAGCGAGTCGCCCTGGAAGTCGTGGAGGTCGAGGAGCTGCTGGAGCGGCGGCGCCTTGGGCAGCAGCTGCTTCACCACCTCGCGGGTGATGTTGGGCGCTTCCTTGAGGCGCAGCTTGCTGAGGATCTGCGACTTGATGCTCTCCAGGCGCAGCTCCTTGCTGTGCCGCCGCCACAGGCACACGGGGCAGGCGGGCTCGGCGGCGGGGGGCTGCGCGCCCGCCGGGCCCCCCGCGCACAGCGCCAGCAGCCACAGCAGCAGCAGCGGGGCCATGCCGGGGCCTTCCCCGCCGGCCCCCGCCGCGGCGCGCCGGGCCCGGCCGGCGGAGCGGGGCGCGGAGCGCGGCGCGGAGCGGGGCGGCGGCGGCGGCGGGCGCGGAGCGGGGCGGCGCGGGGCCGGGGGGGGGAAAAAAAGCGGCGGCGGCGGCCCCGGGGTTTTATATCCCAAGTGAAGTGTGTCGTCAGCGGCCTTGATTGGCTGCGGGCGCACAAAAGAGGTTCTGGCAGGGGCTTGTCACCAGCGAGCCGCCGGCCCCCGCGCACCGGGCACGGCCGCCGCGCCCCGCACGCCGCCCGCCCGGCCCCCGGCGGCCCGGCCCCGCCGCCGCCGCCCCGCCCGCCCGGCCCCGCCGCCGCCGCCCCGCCCGCCCCGCCGCCCCCGGGCACTTGCCGGGAGTTGGGGGCCGCCGCGCCCCGGCGCCGGCCGCGGCCCCCCGGCCGCATCCCGAGCCCTGCCCCCGGCCGGGCCCGCGGGCCGCTGCCGGGCTCCGCCGCCGCACCGCATCCCGCGCCCCCCCCGGCCCCTCCCCGCTTCGGTCGGTGCCCCGGGGCGGCGCTGCGCACCTGGAGGAGGGAGGGAGAGAAGGAGAGACGGACGGAGGGATGGAGGGAGGGAGGGAGGGAGGGAGGGATGGAAGGAGGGAGGGATGGAGGGAGGGAGGGAGGGAGGGAGGGATGGAAGGTGGGATGGAGGGAGGGCTGTGGCGAGGGAGGGATGGAGGGAAGGATGGAGAGGAGGACAGAGGGAGGGCTGGAGGGAGGGCTGCGAGGAGGGATGGAGAGGAGGAGGGCTGGAGGCCGGGGGGCCGCGCCGGGGGAGGGCGCCTGCCCGTCCCCCCCCGACCGGCTCCGCGCCGGCCTCGGCCCCGCGGCCGCAGCAGGGCAGAGCCGCCGCTCGCCGGAGGCCCCGCCGGTGCCGCCCCGCGGCTCCCGCCGGCGGACGGGGCGGGCAGGGCCCGGCTCGCCGCGCTGGGGGGCCCCGTCGGGCCGCCCGCGCCGGTGCCGGCCCGCCCCGTCCGCCGGCGCCATCAGAACCATGGAGAGGGCAAGAGGGAGGCGCCGCCGCTCCCGCGCCCCGGGGCCGCCCCGGCCCGGCCCGGCCCCGGTTCCTGCCCCGGTTCCTGCCCCGGTTCCGGCCCCGGCCCGGTCCCGACGGCGGCGGCAGCGGGGCTCCCCGGGCCCGGCCCGGTGCGGTCCGCGGCGCTCCGCAGCGGCTCCGCTCCTCCTCGGGCCGGAGACCCGGGCGGCCCGACGGGGCGGCGGGGGAAGGACCGGGCGGCCCGACGGGAGGAGGCTGCCGGTAACGGGCGGCCCGGCCCGGCGCCGCTGCCCGCCGCCCCCGGGGGACCCCGGTGCACGGGCCCGGGGCCGGTGCACGGCGGGGGCCGCCCGGCAGGGGGCGCCGCGGCGCCGCTCCGGAGCGGGCGCGTCCACACCGGCCCGGTAAACCGGAGCGGGGCTCAGCGCCGGGCTTCGAGCGCCACCTCGCGGCGCCGGGGGGGAGCCGCAGCCCCGCCGCCCCCGCCGCCCCGGGCAGGGAGGGGGGCTCGGCCGCCCGGGTCCCCGGCGGGCGGTGCGGGGCCGCGGGGACCCCGGGGGAGCGGGGGAACCGGGGCGGCCCCGCCGGTACCGGCCGGGCCCGGGGTTTCCCCATGGCAACACCGATGACATCACCGCGCCCGGGAGCCGCATCCTGGCGTCGGCGCTGATGTCATCAGCCCGTTGCCAGGGAAACGCAGGGCCCTCGGCGGAGCCGGACGCCTGGGTCCTCCCGGAGCCGTCGCAGCGTGAGCGGGGCGGGACCAGCCGCGAGGGCAAAAGCAGGGCGGGCGCCCGGACGCCTGGGCCCCCCCGCAGCAGGGCGAAGGCCGGGGAGGCGGCGGCGGGCGGGGCGCCTGGGCCCGCTCCCGGCGGCGGCGGGGCGGGAGGCGCGGCCCGGACGCCTGGGCCCCCGGCGGCGGCGGCGGCGGGGCCGGGCTGCGGGGCCGAGGGGGTTAAGGCGGCGGCGTGACGTGCCGGGCCCGCCCCGACGGCGCGGGGTGCGGGCCGCAGCGGCGCCGCCGCGCAGCAGCCGTCAGACGGTACCGGAGCGGCGCGGGCATGCCCCGCCCCGGGCGGCCCCGGGGGGGGGGCGCGGCGTGGCCCCCCTGCGCGGCGGGTCCCGGCGGGGGGGGGGCCGCCCCCGAGGCGGGGCGCCAGCACGGGCATCCCCCGCGGCCGGGTGCCCCTGCCCGGGGATGCCAGCGGCGCCCCTTCCGGCGGGGGGGCCGGGGGGGCCCGTCCCCTCTAGGCAGGGCTGGGGGGGCCAACTGCCCCCCCGGGTGCAGCCCCTCGGCTCCATAGCGGGGGGCTGAGATGCTTGGGAGGGGGGACAGGGGTGTGCGGCCCCCATCCTCCACCTCGCTCTGGGGGTGCAGCTGGGCCCCGGGGCCCCCAGGCCCGGCTGTGCTGGGGGGGGCAGTTGCCTGCTTCGTCCTCCAAGGGGGGGGGTACGATCGCCCCCCTCCTGTCCCCGGCGCTGGGGACAGCAGGGACTCGCCCCCATCCACGTCCCCACATCTGGGCCGCGGCCAGGCCGCCCGCACATCTGGCAGCGATTTGGGTTAATCTTAGCCCGGGCCCCACCCGGGGCGCTGCGGGTGCCAGGTCCTGGGCGGGAGGCGGCCGCGGGGCTCCCCACGCCCGGCAATTACCTCCCGGCGCTGGGCCGCCCGCGCTGGGCCTCCGGCTCCGCATTTAGCACCGGCTATTTGGGGACGAGGCAGTGCCCGTGCTGCGGGGGACCAGCCCGGGGATGCCGGGGGGGCCGCGGCGGTGGGATGCCGCAGGGGGGACCCGCTAACTGCCCGGCCCCCCGCAGCCCCGCGCCGCCCCCGCCATGGCGGGGCTGCTGCAGACCCTGGTGAGGGTCTCGGAGAAGGCGGCGCACATCGCCCGGCTGTGCCGCCAGGAAGACGCCCTCTTCCACCTGCTCGTGGCCGAGAAGACGGGCGCCGACAGGAACGAGCGCTTCGTGCAGGACTTCAAGACGCTGGCGGACGTGCTCATCCAGGAGGTCATCAAGCACGACGTGGGCAAGGAGGTGGGGGCTGTGGGGCGGGGTGTGGGGCGCCCCGGCTTCCCCGGCCGCCGCGCTTCGGGGCACCCGGCCGAGTTGTCCCTTCCCGTTCGGTCTCCCAGTTCCCGGAGCTGCAGGACCACATCCGCGGGGAAGAGTCCAACGAGTTCGGCAACGGCCTGGGTGAGTCGCCGCGGGGGGCTGCGGCGGGGGGGGGCTGCGGGGCCGGTCCTGACCCCCCCCATGCCGCAGGGGAGACGGTGGTGGTGCGGGTCTGCGCCACGCGGGACGACACGGCCGCCCTGCTCTGCCGCGTGCTGGACCGCAACCGGGCGGCCGCCGAGCTGCTGGCCGCCGCCGTGCACCGGGACGTGGCGCTGGGCGACGCCGAGCTGGACGCCGTGGCGCTGAGCATCCCCGCCGGGGAGCTGGCCATCTGGATAGACCCCATAGGTGAGGGGCCGGGGGGCGGCGGGGGGCGGCCACCCCCCCCCCGGCCGGTCTGAGCCTCCGCGGTGCCGCCGCCGCGGCGGGGACGGGGCTGAGGCCCGGCCGACTCGGCTCTGCCCGCAGACTCCACCAACGAGTACGTCCGCGGGCGGGAGGACGTGGCCCCCGTGGAGGGCATCCACCCGGGGGGGCTGCGCTCGGCGCTGGTGCTCATCGGGGCCTACGACCGGCGCACGGGCTGCCCCGTGCTGGGCGTCATCAACGAGCCCTTCTTCCGCCGCGACCCGCTCACCCGCAGGTAACGGGGTGCCGGGGGTGCCGGGGGGTGCCAGGGGGCACGCGGGTCCCCCCCCAGCCGTGAGGGGAGGCCCGGGGGTCCCGCTCGGCGGCCGAGCCTCCCCCCGGCGCTGTCCCCGCAGGTGGCACGGCCGGTACCACTGGGGGGTCTCGTACCGGGGCGCGCGGCTGTGCTCGCTGAGCCCCCCGCCGCCGCGCCCGGAGCCCGCCGTGGTGCTGAGCCGGGCCGAGCCGGCGGCGGTGCGGGCGGCCCTGGCCCCCCTGTGCGGCCCCCGCCTCCGCGTCGCCGCCGGCGCCGGCTACAAGATGCTCTGCGTCATCCTGGGGCTGGCGGACGCCTACGTGCTCTCGGAGGGCAGCACCTTCGCCTGGGACGCCTGCGCCCCCCACGCCATCCTGCGGGCCCTGGGGGGGGGCGCGGTGGGGCTGGCGGGCGCCCTGCGGGGCCGGAGGGCGGGGGACGCCGCGCCGCCCCCCCAGCTGCTCTACAACCGCCCGGCCGAGGGGGCGGCGGGGGCCCGGCGCTGGGCCAACCGCGACGGCCTCGTGGCCTACGCGCACCCCCAGCGCCTGGAGGCCGTGCTGGCCGCGCTGGCCGCCGCGCCGGGGCTCTGACCCCCCCCCGGCGGGGGGGGGCCGGGGCGGGGGGGGCTGGGGGTGCAGCGGGACCCCCGGGTGCGGGGCGGTCGGGACCCCCCCAGTGTGGGGCAGCTGGGACCCCCCCGGTGCGGGGCGGTGCGGGAGCTCTGGGTCCCAGCCGGCCCCCCCGGCGCGGCCCCCCCGGATGTCCCTGCTCGCGGGGACGTGGGGCTCCGGCAGCATTAAAGCATCTGTGTCACCCACCCGCCGCGTCTGTCCTGCCCTGGCCCCGCAGCGCCGGGGGCACCCGGGTGGGGGGTGCAGTGGGGTGGGGGGCCCGGGGGGGATGGAGCCCCCCTGCTGGGGTGGGGGGGGCCACAGGGCCTCAGGGGGGTGGAGGAAACCCGGGGGCAGGGACACGAGGGGGTGGGAGGGGACCCCCATCGGAGGGGGGGGACACCATGGGGGGGAGATGTGGGGCAGGATGGGGCCCCCATTGGGGTGGGACACTATGGGGCTGGACGAGGCCCCCATCGGGGGGGGGTCACCATGGGGCAGGCTCCATGGGGGGGGGACACGATGGGGCAGGCTCCATGGGGGGGGGACACGATGGGGCAGGACGAGGCCCCCATCGGGGGGGGGACACCACGGGACAGGCTCCATGGGGGGGGTCAGCATGGGGCAGGCTCCATGGGGGGGGGACACGATGGGGCAGGACGAGGCCCCCATCGCGGGGGGGACACCACGGGACAGGCTCCATGGGGGGGGTCACCATGGGGCAGGCTCCATCGGGGGGGGTCACCATGGGACAGGCTCCATCGCGGGGGGGACACGCGGGCCGGGGCGGCTCCGGCGCCCCGTCGGCGCCGCGGGCAGGGCGCAGTGGGGCGGGGCGGGGCCGGGGGGGGCCGGGGCGGGGGGGGGGCGGTCCCGGGGCGGGCCCGGGGCGGGGGGGGGCCGGGGCGGGCCCGGGGTTTCCTGTTGACTCGCGGCGGCCCCGTCACATGATCACGGAACCCGGAGCGGGCGGCGGAGCAGCGGGGCCGGTGAGCGCGGAGCGGGGCGGAGCGGGGCCGGGAGCGGGGCCCGACGGGGCGGGGGTGGCCGCCGGGCCGGGCCGGGCCGGGGCTGAGGCTGAGGCTGAGGCTGAGGCGCCGGTTCCCGCTGCCGTCCCGCAGGACTCGCCATGGCGATGGAGGGCGGCATGAAATGCGTGAAATTCCTGGTTTTCGCCTTCAACTTCATCTTCTGGGTAAGTGCGGGCCGGGCCCCTGCCGCCCCGGGAGACCCGGGGTCCCCCCCCACCCCCCCGTGCCGGGGGCGAGCCTGCCCCTGCCCCAGCCCCGCGGCAGGCTCCGTATTGCCCCCCCAAACCGCCCGTGGGACCCCCCCGTCCTGCCCGGCTGCCCCTTTGACCCCCCCAGCACCTCCGTGTTGGGGTTCCCGGGCCCCGGGGTGGGGGTCTCGCTGCGGGGGGGCCTGGGACTGCCCTGGAGGTGGGGGCCCACGAGGGTGTTGAGGGGAGTGAGCTTGCCCACCCTGGGAGCAGTGGGGCACCGGTGGGCCTGCAATGCCATCAGTAGGTTCCAGGGGTAACGTGCTCGGGCAGGGCGAGGCGGGCACGCCCTGGCCAGGGCGGGGAGCGGGAAGCGGAGCTCCGAGATGGGGCAGCGAGCAGTGGGTCACTGCTGGGGACCCCAGAGATGCCCAGGCCCCTCCTTGGGGAGGCGGGGGACCAGCAGGGCCCCTGGCCCGCTCGTTCCCGCAGCCCCCGGCAGGGGCCGGGGCGGCCGTGCCCCCTCCCACGGCAGGACGCGGCTTTGGGGAAGTCGGGGTGAGGAAGGAGGCACGAGGGCGGCCAACGGCCGGGCCGGGGGCAGGCGGGAGCCCTCGTGCCAGCCCGGCCCAGCCCGCCGCCCCCCGCACCCGGAGGAAACCGGAGGCCGGGAATGACTCGTCCCGGTCCCACCCTGATCCTGCCGGGCTGAGTCACCCCTCGAAGCCGCCGCGGCCCAGCCCTCGGCCGGGGGGGCCCGGGGGGGCCGGTGGTCGCTGCGCTCGCCGGGGCGGCGGTGCCAGGCACCCCAGGACCGCCGAGCGAGGGTGTTGGCACAGCCGGCGCGCGGTGTTTACCCACCGCCCGCGAGCAAACAGCCCGGGGGGGGGCCGCCCCCCCCCCCACCGGCTGCCGTTCCCACGCCAGCGGCACCGGGAGCCCGGGCCCGGCCCCCCACAGCTCCCGCCGGGGGAAACCGAGGCTGGCTGGGCGCCGGGGCCGGGCGCGGGGGGCAGATCCGGAGACCGGAAGGCCGGACGGATCCTGTCGTGTCCCAGCTCCAGGAAGGACCCAGGCGTCCCGGCTGCCGCCCCGCCTCGCGCTCCTCCGCCGCCTCCCCCGCCCCTTCCCTCCTCCGCCCGGGAAGGGACCCGGAGTCCCGGCGCTCCGGAGGATCGGGCCGTCGGTGCCCGCCGGGAAGGAGCGGGGCTGGCGCTGCTCCAGCCCCGGAGCGCCGGGATGTGCCGGGCCGGAGCCCCTCTGCAAGGCCTCTGGCTTCCCGGCGTTCCCGGCTCGCGGCGGCCGACGTGGCTCCCGCCCGGCCGCCTCCCGCGCCGGCTCCCTGCACGGGGACGTCCCACCCCACCCCGGCCCCCCAAGCGCTGCCCCCCAGCAAGGGCCCCCCCACCTTGGGGCAGGCGTGGGACCAAATCCTTTGGGAGCTGCCGGACCCCCAGCCCGGGCTGACGCTCGGTCACGGTGCCCCCCCCCCGTCCCCCCCGGCTGGTTTTGGGGCTGGGGGCCGCCGAGGCGGGGCGCGCGGCCGTGCCCCACGGTGTCCCTGTCCCCCCCCCAGGTGTGCGGCGTGGCCCTCATCGCCATCGGCATCTACGCCCAGGTGGCCCTCAACAAGGCGCTGGTCATCACCAGCGCCTCGGCCTCCAGCACGCCCGTCGCCATCGTCGTCGTCGGCGTCATCATCTTCTTCATCTCCTTCTTCGGCTGCTGCGGCGCCTGGAAGGAGAGTTACTGCATGGTCACCACGGTGAGCGGCGGGGGGGCCGGGGGGGGGCCGGGGGGGTCCCGGCGGGCGGCCCTGACCCCCGCCCCCGTGTCCCCGCAGTTTGCTGTCCTGCTCAGCCTCATCTTCCTGGTGGAGATCGCCGCGGCCATCGCCGGATACGTCTTCAAGGACAAGGTGGGACGCGCGGGCGGGGGGCAGCCGGGGTGCCGCGTGTGCCCCCCTCCCCAGGCGCTGGCTGACCCCCCCCCCCCCGTGCCCCCCAGGTCCGCTCGGTGCTGGAGGAGGGGCTGCGGGACGCCATGCAGAAGTACGAGGAGGACAAGACCCTGAGGGAGACCGTGGATGAGCTCCAGAGGGACGTGAGTACGGGGATGCCGGGGCGGGCGGAGGGGGGGGCTCGGCCCCGCTGACCCCCCCGCTCCCCCCCCCGGCAGTTCGACTGCTGCGGAGTCAACAACTACACGGACTGGGCCGGCATCGCGCCCTTCAAGGGCAACGACACGGTGCCCCGGTCCTGCTGCCGCACCAACACCACCACCTGCAACGTCCACCCCACCTCCGCCACCGTCTACGAGAAGGTGAGTCCGTCCGTCCGTCCCCCCCCCCGGCCGCGGGGTCGGGCTGGCCCTGACCCCCCCTCCCCCCCCCCCAGGGCTGCCTCCAGAGCCTCGAGGCCTGGATGAAGAACAACATCCTCGTCGTGGCCGCGGTGGCGCTGGGCATCGCCTTCTTCGAGGTGAGACCCCCCCCCCCCCAGCCGGGCTGGGCCGCGCGTGTCCCCCCCCCCCCCCGGGGCCGTGCCGTTAACCCCGGCCCCCCCTTTGCCTCTTCCAGATCCTGGGCATCATCTTCGCCTGCTGCCTCATGAAGGGCATCCGCAGCGGCTACGAGGTCATGTAGCCCCCGGCGGGCGCCGCGGCCCCCCCGGCCCCAGGGGCTCCGGGGGGGCCCCGTGCCAAATCCCCCCCCCCAGGCTCTTCCTGCTCCGGGGGTGCTGCCGTCGGACCCCTCCCCGGCTGCTGGCAGGGGGGGCCTGGGGGAACCCCGGGTTTTTTTGGAAATAAAGAAGCTTCCTTAGAGCGGTGCCTGCGTCCCGTGCTGCCGGGCTGGCTTGGACCCGCGCCCGGGGGGGTGAGGGGGGGTTCCCTGAGGGATTTGGGGCCCCCCCCTGCTTCATCCCCCCGTGGGTGCCTGGGGGCTGCAAACCGTCCCACGGTTTGGGAGGGGGCTGGGGGCCGCTGGCCCCACGTGCCCCCTCCCCGGGCAGCCCGGCGCTGGGGGGGGCCGTAGGAAGAGCCGTGGCGGTGGCGGTGTCCCCCCCCCCCCTCCCACTCCCAGCCGGCCCCAGTCCCCACGTGGGCAACGGAGCTGGAAGCAGCCCGTCCCCCTGGTCCCCCCCCCCCCCCCCCATGGCAGGACCCTGCGGCTGGACGTGGGGGTCTGGGGTCCCCCGGCAGCACGAGGGGGGGGGGGGGCGCAAGGAGGGGGCACGGCGCGCGGGCTGGGGGGGCAGCGGTTTATTGCGGGGGCTAGCGGGCCCGGTGGGCCGGCGCGGGCAGGAGGGCGGCGAGCGCGCGGTCGACGAGGGCGGCGGGCAGGTAGGAAGCGGGCAGCCAGAGCAGCTTGGCGTCCCAGCCGGCGCTGTAGCGGGTGCGCGGGTGCCGGGCCCGCAGCGCGTGCTCCAGGCACCAGGCCACCTTGCCCAGGTCCGCGTCGCACAGCAGCTTCATGATGACCCGCTGCACCTTGAGGTCTGGGGGGGGGGGTCACGGGGGGGGGGTCAGCAGAGCCCGCTTCTGCGTGGGGAAACCGAGGCACGGCACAGTGCGCGCTGCCTGGTGCCCCCGGGGGACGCGGGGTGTCCCGGGGGGACGCGGGGAGCCCCCCGCACTCACACTTGCGGAAGAAGTCCTCGCCGTAGCTGCGCCGGGTCTCGGGGGGCAGCCGGTCCCAGAGCCGGTGCAGCGACGCCTCGATGCTCTCCAGGTTGGTGGCCGCCGTCTTGAAGAAGCCGGGCTCCACGATGCTCACCTTCACCCCGAAGTGGTGCATGTCGCGCCTGCGGGCGGGCGGGCGGCCGTCAGCGGGGCCCGGCGCCGGGGGGGGGGCCGGGGGGGCCGGGACCCACCTGAGGCTGTCGGAGAAGGCTTCCACGCAGTACTTGGAGACGCAGTAGCCGCCGCCGTTGGCGGAGAGGCGGCCCAGGACGCTGGAGGTGTTCACCACCCGGCCCCGCGCCCGCTTCAGCAGCGGCAGCAGCCCCAGCGTCACCTCGATGAGGCCCAGCGCGTTGACGTCCAGCACCCGGCGGTAGTCCTCGGCGGCCATCCACTCCGTGGGGCCGATGGGGTGGGCCACCCCCGCGTTGTTCACCAGCCCGAAGAGCCCTGCGCAGCCCGCGGGGTCGGGGCTGGGGGCGGCCGGGGGGTCCCGGCGCCCTCCGGGTCCTGCCCCACGGCACCGCTCCTGGGATGCCCCGGTCCTGCCCCACGGCACCGCTCCTGGGATGCCCCCATCCTGCCCCCCCGCGCTGCTCCTGGGATGCCCCGGTCCTGCCCCACGGCACCGCTCCTGGGATGCCCCCATCCTGCCCCACAGCACCGCTCCTGGGATGCCCCCATCCTGCCCCACGGCACTGCTCCTGGGATGCCCCGGTCCTGCCCCACGGCACCGCTCCTGGGATGCCTCCATCCTGCCCCCCCCGCGCTGCTCCTGGGACTCCCGTCCCACCCCATAGCGTGTTGTCTGGGGCCAGCGGGCTCTACCCCCCCATAGCGCCTCTCCTGCTGCTCCCATCCTGCCCCAAACTGCCTCTCCTGCGCCCCTCGTCCTGTCCCATAGCACGTGCCCTAAGACCCGATCCCACCCCGTACCGTACCCTGGTGGGGACCCCCCATCCTGCCCCATAGCATCCTCTCCTGGGCCACTCAGCTCTGCCCCATATCATAGCCCAGTGGGATCCCCCATCCTGCCCCATAGCATCGTCTGGTGGGACCTCCCTCCCTCCCCCCCCATCCTGCCCCATAGCACCTCCTGGGACCCCCATCCTGCCCCATGGCTCCTCTCCTGGGACCCCTCTCCTGCCCCATAGCATCGTCTGGTGGGACCTCCCTCCTTCCCTCCCCCCCCATCCTGCCCCGCAGCACCTCTCCTGGGACAGCCAGTCCCCTCCCACCCCACGCCCTGGTGGGACCCCCCCGTCCTGCCCCATAGCTCCTCCGCGGCCCCCCCGCCCCGCTCACCTTTCTCGCCCACCTCGGCGCGCACCCAGGCCACGGCCTGCCGGACGCTCTCGGGGCGGGTGACGTCGAGCAGGGTGGTGCGCAGGGGCCCCCCCGGGCAGGCGCGCTGCAGCTCCTCGGCCCCTTGCGGGGTGAGGCAGGCCGCCAGCACCCGGAAGCCCCCCCGGTGGAGGCGCCGGGCCAGCAGGTTGCCGAAGCCGCTGTCGCAGCCCGTGATGAAGACGTGCTTGTCCGCCACGCAGGGCAGGGTCCGGCGGTCCCGCACCAGCCAGCCCAGCGCCCAGGCCAGCGCCGCCAGCGCCAGGTACAGCCACATGGCAGGGGCCTGCGGGGGGGGGTGATGGGGAGGGGGCCCAGGCGTCCTGGGCTGTGCAACCCCCCCCACAACCAGGTCAGACCTTTGCAACCCCCCCCCCCGGCCAGGTGTCGAACTTGCTGCCCCTTTTCCTCTCCCACGTGGCCGCGCAGCCTCCCCAGGGCAGGGAGCCCGGGTGCCCCCCTGCCCCCCCCAGCAAGAGAGTGGGGTGGAAAAGGGGGGGTTGCCAAGCCCCCCCGCCGCGGCCGCGTCTCCCGCCGACCTCGGCGCCAGGGCGAGGGCGGCCGCGCGGCGTGCACCCGCGGGGATTAGCCGGGCTCCGTGCGTCAGCGCCTGGCCGGGGACCAGGGCTGGCGGGGCCGAGCTGGGGCTCGGGGTGGCCCCCGCGCCGGGTAGGGGGGGGGGCGCGTGGGAAGGGGAGTGAGTGTGTGTGTGTGGGGGGTCCCGGCTGCTCCAGCCCTGGATTAACCCCTTCCGCCTGCTGCCCACCCGGAGCTGGGGCTGCACCCGGGTGTCCTGTGCTCCCGACCTGCACGGGGACGTGACCGTCACCGCTGCTTCTGGCCCCCCTCACCCCGGCTGCCCCCACACCCCGCGGCCCCCCAGCGAGGCAGATGTGTGGGGCAGCGTAGCCCCATCCTGGACACCCCCCCCCCCCCCCCCCGGCCATGGTTGCTCCCAGCAGTCGCTGCCCCCCAGCCCGGCTGCCCCATGGGGCTGCCTGCGGCTCAGCCTGGGCATGGGGCAGCTGGGCTGGCCCCAGGCACTGCCGGGGCCGTGGGGGGGGCTGCAGCCAGCCCCATCCCTGCCCCCCCCGGGGCCGGGAGACCACCAGGTGCCTCCCGGAGCTGGGTGAGGGCTGGGGCTGGGGCTGCCTGGCCCCCTCCAGCCTCGCCGGTCCGCGTGCACGAGCTCCGGCAGACTCATCTCACCCCAGGGCAGCCGGGCCACGGTGCCCCGCAGCCGTGAGCCGCAGCCCGGGCGCTGGGGGGGGGGGGGGCGCAGACCCCGGCCCGAGCCCCCACGTACCTTCCCCGGGGCGGAGGGCTCCGGGACGCTGCTCCGGCTGCGGCGGCAGGAGCCGTGTGAGCCCGGGACGGCGGCCGCTCCTCCCCCTGTGCCGCTCGCGTGGGGCAGAGCCGGCAGCCAAAGTTCACGGTGGGCCGAGCCCGCCCCGCTTCCCTCGCTGGGAGCCGCTCCGGAGAAGGGGGGCCTGGGGGGGGCCGGGATGCCCCTTCCCTCGTCGGGGCAGCACAGGGGGGGACCCCCAAAATGCGGGAGCCCCTGAGCAGAGCGGGGAGATGGGGCAACCCCCAAGGTGTGCCAAGGACCAGGACACCTGGGCCCCTCCCCAGCCCTGGGAGGGGGCAACGTGCCGGAGCTGGGGCTGGGGGAGGCTGGTGCTGAGCTCCCCCACCACGTGCCCAGCGCGGGGGCAAGGGGATTAGAGCCCTCCCGGCCGAGAAGGGGCCCTTTGTCTGGCAGAAAAAGAGGCCTCAGAGACCAAGCTAAGCATTAAAGAGGATGAGGGGGCTTAGGAGGGGGCAGCTGAGGGCTGTGCCAGGGCCCCGACGCCCGCCACGCGCCCGTCCCACCTCCCCAGCTGGCGGCAGTTTCGCACGCGGCGCCGTTCAGCCACTCTGCTTTATTCCGTTTTCGGCGGGGGCCCCGTTCCTCGGGACGGGGGGGCACGGGGGCAGCAAGCCCCGTGGCGGGGCGGGCTGGATGCCGGCGGGGCCGCGGCCGAGAGCCGCTGCGGCTTCGCAGCGGGGCCGAGCGCGACGCGCGGGCTGGGGCCGCGTTATCAGGCAGGAACAGAGCCGGGGCAGGGCGGCGGGGGCAGCTCCGGCGGCCGGACCCGGCGGCTCAGGAGCAGGAGGGCTGCAGCTGCCCCTTGTACACGTACTCCAGGGCGGTGGCGATGGTCCGCATGTCCATCTCGATGCTGCGGGCCCAGTTCTCCACGTCGCCGATCTCCTGCGAGGACAAGAGCCGTCAGGGCGCTGCCAGCGGGATGGGGCGGGGTGGTGGTGGGGATCCGGCCCTGCCTCAGCTTCCCTGTGGCAGCCAGGGCCCTGCGGGGACGGGGGTCAGGCTGGGAGGCTGTGGGGCGGGCTGGGACGCCGTGGGGCAGGCCGGGACGCCGCGGTGAGACCCTGCAGCAGGTTGCTGGCAGATGGCGCTCCCGGCCCGCTCGAGCGGCGGGACGCAGCCCACCCCACGCAGGGCTGGCCGCCCCCGGTGCTGTGGGGAGGCGAGCGGCGGGCCGGGGCGGGCGCAGCCATGGCCCGGTCCCCTGGCGCCAGGTGGGCACGGGTGACGCAGGGGGTTCCCGGCAGAGCCGCCGTCCCCGCGGGCGTCACAAAGGCGGCTTTGAGGGCCGCGGCCGACCCGGCTGAATGGGCCGATTCTCCGCGCTGGATCCTCCACGGCCGGGAGGGAAATAACCCCGGGCAGCGCCTGGCTGGACGCTGCGGGGTGGGGGGGGAACCCCAGCGCGTGGTGGGGATCGTGTGGGGGCCCCGCTCCCATCCTGGGCGGGGGGGAACAGGGCCGTGCCGGTCCCGGTGGCATGGTGGAGGCACCGACCTTGAGCGCCTGGTTGAAGTTCTCCACCATGGTGATCCACTGGCCCGTCTGCTTGGCGAACTGCGCGGCCTGGATCTGCAGCGTCTTCACCTCGTGGTCCAGCTTCCTCTGGTTCACGTAGGCCTGGGCGACCCTGGGGGGAGGCGGCGGGTGGGTGGGCCGGGGGCCGCCGGAGCCCAGCGGCTCGGGGGGGGGAGTCGGGGGGGGGGCACTCACCCGACGTTGAGGTGATCCACCAGGGCCTCCGTGAGGCAGGTGGCGGCCGCGATGGCCTCCTTGCGCCTCCGCTCTGCAGCCAAGGGGGGAGTGACGTCACCGGGGTGCGGCGTGACGTCAGCGTGCCGGGCAGTGACCTCACCGCATAGCGTTACGGCAGCCCCCACCCCCGCCCCTCCAGGGCTCTTCCCACCCCCTCCCCTGAGCGACAGCTCTCTGGACCAATAGGACCCCCCCCGTCCGAGCGGCCTTCCTCTGAGGGACAGCTCCCTCCGCCAATAGGACCCTCGCTACGCCCGGGCGAGGCGGGAGCTGCCCGAGGGGAGCCGCGATCCATGGCGGCGGCTGGGCCGCGGGACGGCGGGCGGCTGGGCCGGGCCGGGCCTCACCTTGCAGCTCCTTCCGCTCGCTCTGCCGGGCCTGGTGCTCCTTCAGCAGCCGCGACAGCATGGCGGCACCGGCACCGGCACCGGGCCGCGCCGCATCGCCACTGCCACGTGACCGCTCATGTGACCCCGCCCCGCCCCGGCCGCGGCTATGGGGGCCCGGGGGGGCCAGAAAGGCTCGGGCGGCTCGGCTGGGGGCCCAGAGTGGGGTGTAGGGGCCCAGGGGGCTCTAGGGGCCCGGCTGGGAGGCTGTAGGGGCCCAAGGGGGCTATAGGGGCCTGGCTGGGGATGTGGTAGGGATCTTTCTGGTGGCCTGGGGGGGCTCTAGGGGCCCAAGGCGGGTATAGGGCCCTGGCTGGGGATTTGTGGGGCTAGAGGGGCCTGGTCGGGAGCCTGAGGGTGCTATAGGGGCTTAGCTGGCAAACTGTGGGGACCTAAGGGGGCTATAGGGGCCTGGCTGGGGATGTGGTGGCCTGTAGGAGCTATAGGGGTCTGTCTGGTGGCTTGAGGGGGTTATAGGGGCCTGCCTGGGTGTCTGTGGAGGCTATAGGGACCTGTGGGAGCTATAGGGGCCTTTGAAGGTGGAGCCTGTGGGCACTGCAGGGGACTGGCCTGGGTCTGTGGGGGCAGTGGGGGCCCAGCTGGTTGTGTGGGCACTATAGGAGCCCCACAGGGGGACTGGGGGGCTATGGGTGCTATAGGGACCCCGCTGGGCCTGCAGGGAGCTACTGGCACTGTAGGGGCTTAGCTGGGGGAATGGAGGCCTGTGGGGTGTATGGGTGCTGCAGGGGCCCAGCCAGGCTTGTGGGTGCTCTGGGGGCTTGCTGAGGGTGTGGGGGCCTGTGGGTACCTATAGGAGCCTGTCTGGGAGGTATGGGCCACATAGAGTTGCAGCTGAGGCAGGGGGAGGCTGGGTGATGTCTGCAGCAGGACTTCAGCATATGTCTTCTAAACCCTGTTTTACTTCCCAGACCACTGGACCAACCCGCTCTGCAGGAGAACAGGAATTCCCAGGCTCCCCACCTCCTTCCCCCCGTAGTGGGACCAGGGTTTTGTCTGAATCTCCTGCGCGCAAGTACCGTGGCATTGCCCTCAGCCGGGCTTCTCAATGTCAGGCCTGGGTGGTTTGGATAATGGATAGCACTGGCAGCAGGAGAAACGGAGTGGCAGAGGATGGGGGGAGAGCCTGCCAGGCGCTGAAGATGCGAGTGTTAGCCAGCCAAGTGCACTATGGAAATTAAATTGGACTGCAGAGCACTCCGGCACTGCGTCGTGACAGGAGAGTGAGTTGGCAGAAATACTTAGATGTGTCTGATCTCACTGGGTTTAATCAGCTTTAGACCCGGAATAAGGCAGATCTGTTGGACGGGTGCCGGCTGGCCTCAGTGGTGGAGCAGGGTCGGGAGAGGGAAGATGTTGTCGTCCCCTCGGAGCGGCCAGGGGCAGGGAGTATCAGGAAGGGGAAAAGCGTGGCCTGGAAGAGGCTGAGAGGGCAGCGACTGGGGCAGGGGGTAGGGGCTGTGCTTCTCCAGCTTGGTACTGGCAAGGCAGGCAGGGCTCGAGTCGCCCCGACAGACTTTGGGTGAAGACAGCACAAAGTGGTGCCTTGTTGCAGCCTCCGTGTTGGCTGTTTCTTTTGAGCTCTCTGCAGGGCAGCTCTGGCAGGGATCGCTCGCCCACCGCCAAAACGCAGTGGGATGTGTGTGCCGCAACCTGGAGCAGGCGTTCGGTGGAGGAGCAGAGAGGAGGCAATTCCACCGGTTGTAAGCTAGAAAAGTTGTCTCTCTGAGCAGCCTTGGCTCCCTCCCAAAGGGGTCTTTGCATCCCAGCTGGAATCTCACTGGGGATTTAGTTCCTCATTCTTCTGGTATCCCATTGCCTCCATGCTCTGAGCTGGTGACCTGGAGGCACTCTGGCTACAGTTGCAAGAACTCGAGCGTAAAATGTGGCCAAAGATAAACCAGTGAATGGGTAAAAATAACCCCCGCTTACTCCCCACACGCCTGTCCGGTATCAGCCTGCTCCAGTTACACAAACAAGTCCTTGCCTGCAGAAGCCCATGCAGCCATGGGAAGGGCAGAGGAATTTGTTTTCACTGCTGGCTAACGCAGGTGCTGGGTTAATGGGGGTGCTGTGGGGCAGAGCGTGCTGTGGGGCTGCGTGCGGTGGGGCCGCTCTGCTCCTCCCTGTGCTCGGGCTTGGCGCGTGGGGAGGTCGGCTGCTGCTCGGGAGAGGTGTGGGTGTATCTTGGGGGGGTGCCGCCCACTCGGGGCTCTCAGAAGTTGCTAGAGAGTCTTGTTATCTGGAGGGATAATTCGTGGCAGCTTTTCCCACCCACAGGCGCTCCAGCACAAAGCTGACCTGCGCTGACCCGGTGCCTGCCCTTCCTTCCCCAGGAATGAAGCGCTGAACGTCAAGGGCCTGTGAAGGAGCTTTGCTGGTAACCGTTAACGCCTCCCTGGGCGCACGCGGGGCTTAACACCTCTCCGAGGTGCGGTCTCTGGCTCCGCGCGCTCCGGGATGCTCCGCAGCTTCCGTTTCTGAAACTGCGTCTAGCAGCGAAGACGCGCTCCCGCGTCTTTGACGAGAGCTGCGATCCGACCTTGGCTGCCTGCTGCAGCACGGGGCTGGCGGAGGCTCCCGAGCGCGGCTCCTCTGCCCTCCGCTGTCCCTCTGCTCCCCCGCCCGCCTTCTGCGCGAGGATGCTCCGTGGAGCGGCTGCGGGAGCCGGGAATCGATTCGGCCCTTGCAGAGCTAATGGCGCTGAAGTGGTTTGGCCGCTCTCGTGAACTGGAGGAGTTCTCAGGAGCGTTTCTCTCCCTCCCTCCGTCTGTTTGGAAGCGAGTGGTGATCCTCTCCCTCCTCCCCCGTGTCCCGAGCTCTGCTCCCATCCCGGGCTGCTCCCTGACTTCAGCTATTCAGGAGCCGCTGGGGCGAGGCTGCAGCTTCCAGGAGCTGAGGGTCCAGATCCAAGAAAGGGCTTGGAGTGAAGTGAATCCTCTAAACAAGGAAGTTTTTTCTCACGACATGTGAGTTGCTGTTTAACAACCCCTCCTCCCCCCTTTTCATTCTCACCCCAACCAAAAACCCCCCCTCGTATTTCATGCCTGAGCCCGCGGGAACAATGTCCTGATGGGGAGTCGGGCCTGGAGAAAGCATTCCCTTCTGGAAACCGAGCCTCATTTGGAAGTTGGCTCTTGTATTGAAAATAAAATTCTCATGAGACAATGCTGAGGGTATAACACAGTCTGTAGCGATTCCAGGGAGCATCCGCGAGCACGTAGCTCTCGCTGTCTGTGCAGCCGGAGGTGGGAACAGCGGCTCCCGTTTGCGCAGCGCCTCGCGCTGTGCGGCAGAGCCGGCCGTGCCGAGATCCAGTTGCCGGCTGCCGAAAGGCAGCTGGGGCTGGGGAGGATCGTGGCCGTTCCCAGCGCACGCGGAGGCCAGAAGGAGCAGAAGGTGGGGAGGTGCCTGGTTCTCCGTTCACCAAACGCTTTTTGGGGCTGGAATTCCCCTTCCCGCTGGGCCTCTACCCCCAGGCAGGCTGCTGACGGGGGCCAAGCCTCCAAGGAAGTAGCGGATTTGCCATCTCTTGGCGATCCCTAATCCAGACCAGCTGCTGTTCTCAGGCACGTTAGCCAAACGAGTCGCTGAGCGCAGCGTGGGGAAGCGGGATGAATTCCCTGGCTGGGAAGCCGCAGCGGCTGCTCCAGCGGTCCGTCCTGGCTGAGCACGTGCGATGGGCGATGGCTTGTTTAGTGCCCCTTGGCCGAAAATCGGACCGTGGAGCGGGAGGCCGGGCGGGCAGCTCTGCATGGCTCAGTGCCGCGGCTGCCGTTTCCCTGGAGCTCGAGCTCCCGGAGCCCCGTGGGGCTGCAGCGAGTTTGGGTTGTGCTTGAGGAAAACAAAGGGAATTTGCAGGCTCGCTTAGGAATACGGCACCCACTAAGGTTTCAGGATCCAGACGACGATGGGGACCTGTGAATTTGTTTATCCTGAAGCTCGTGGTCTTGGCGCCGGGGGAGAGCAGGTGCTCGCGGCCCCACGCCGCCGCCTCGGTTAGACGGGGCAGGTCGCTCGGGGTCCCTCTGGGCCGAGGGCCCGCAGCCTCAGCCCGGGTCGCGTTTTAATTTAGACCGGCCAGTCATCTCATTTCCCGACCGCAACCACCTCCTCTTCTATTTATACCGGCCTGATGCTCCGGTGATGCCATCCCTGCTCGTCACACAGGCAATTTACAGCGAGTGCTGAAAGAGGAGAGGCCGAAGGGGAATTCTGGGCTCGGCACGGCGCAGTGCGGCTCAGCTTGCCCCCGTTCCTGCGCCGGGGGGGGCAGGTGCGGCACGGCGGGGGTTAACGGCCGCCCCCCGGGCCTGGTCCCCCCGGGACAGGGCTGAGCCGGGTCCCTTCCCGCGTCCCCTCCCAGGAAGCGCTCGCCCCTTTCCCACGTCAGGGATGTTGAAGAGGATCCTGGCTCGCGGCAGGGGAAAGGGCAGGCGGGGGCCAGGCCAGGGAGGGGGCTGCCGGCAGCCCCAGTGTCCCGCGGGTCCGGCCGGCCGGGGGACGAGCCCGCCGGGGACGAGCGCCTGCTCCCGCGGCAGCACCGAGCCGGGGCTAATTCACACGGCCGGAGCGGCCTTGCCAGCTCACAAATATCTTCGCAGGGCTTTGGAGAGCGGGAGCGGTTAAAAATAGCCGGTGCGCTGGAAAATATGACGGCCCCTGTCCCCCCCCGAGCTCCCATTTGGGGCACAGGGCAGCGCTGGAGCTGCTCCCGTGGGGCCCGGCCCATCCGCCGCCGCCGCCGGCCCCCGCGGCCGAAGCGCGTCCGTGCCGCGATGGGCTCTGTGCTCGGGATGGCCGAGGCGGCCGCTGGGTGCAGCGGGGCAGTGCGATATGCTGCAATACGCTGGGCAGCGCAGGGTGCAATACGCTGCGAGATGGGGGTGCGATGTGCTGCAATACACTGCGGGATGGGAGCGCGATGTGCTGCAATACATTGGGCAGCGCCAGGCGCAATATGCTGCGAGATGCGGGTGCGATATGCTGCAATACGCTGGGCAGCGCAGGATGCGATGCACCGCAAGATGGGGGTGCAATGTGCTGCAATACACCGTGCCGCGTGGGGTGCAATACACTGTGAGATGGGGGTGCAATGTGCTGCAATATGCTGGGCAGCGCAGGGTGCAATACACTGCGAGATGGGGGTGCAACGTGCTGCAGTACACCGTGCAGCGCGGGGTGCAACACGCTGCGAGATGGGGGTGCAACGTGCTGCAGTACACCGTGCAGCGTGGGGTGCAATACACTGTGAGATGGGGGTGCAATGTGCTGCAATACACCGTGCAGCGCGGGGTGCAACACGCTGCGAGATGGGGGTGCAATGTGCTGCAGTACACCGTGCAGCGCAGGGTGCAATACACTGTGAGGTGGGGGTGCAACGTGCTGCAGTACACCGTGCAGCGCGGGGTGCAACACGCTGCGAGATGGGCTGTGGTGCAGTGATGTGCTGCGCAGGCCGGTGCGCGATACACTGCACTGCAAGACGGGGTGCAGCATGCCGTGCTGGGGGGTGCAATGTGCTGTGCTGGGGGGTGCAATGCGCCGTGCTGGGGGGTGCAATGTGCTGTGCTGGGGGGTGCAATGCGCCGTGCTGGGGGGTGCAATGCGCTGTGCTGGGGGGTGCAATGCGCCGTGCTGGGGGGTGCAATGCGCCTTGCTGGGGGGTGCAATGTGCTGTGCTGGGGGGTGCAATGTGCTGTGCTGGGGGGTGCACTGCGCCGTGCTGTGTGTGGGGTGCACCGCGCTGCGCAGCACGGGGCACGGGGCAGTGTGCGGTGCGCTGCGAAACGCCGTGCAGAGCTGCGCGCGGGCCGGCGTGAGAAACGCCGTGCGGTGCGACCCGGCGCGCGGTCCGGTGCGGCTACGCTGGCGGAGGGGGCGTGTTCGGCGGCGGCGCCCGTGCTCCTCCTCGCTGCGAGCCAGAGCGGAGCCAGCCGTGCCGGCGGCGGCGGCAGCGGCGCCCCGGGGTCTCCGCGAGCCGGCGGCAGCGGGAGCCGCGGGGCCGGGCACCGCCGCGGCATGGCAGCGCCCCTGCCCCTCTGGGTGCCCTGGCTCGGCCTGCAGCTCCTGGGCAGCGCTGCCTTCAACCTGGACGTCGCCAACACCCTCCTCAAGGACGGGGACAAGGGCAGCCTCTTCGGCTTCTCCGTGGCTCTGCACCGGCAGCTCAGCCCCGAGCCCGCCAGCTGGTGAGTCCCCGCGCTCGCCGCCTCCCGCGGGTGCTCGGCGACGCTCCGGGGTGCGGGGACCCGTCTCCTCCGGCGCCTCGCACAGCAAACGTTGGGCGCCAGCAAGGGGCTCGCGGTGGCCGTCCATCCCCGCGGCGTCGGGGCTGCGGGTCTGTCGCCCCCCGTCCCCGGGGTGCTGCTGGAGGGGGCAGGTTTCCTGCTCCCGCGGGCCGGAGAAGCAGCCGGGGCCGCGCTCTGCTCCCGCGGGGATTTGGCGGGGCCGGGGGCTGCTGGGGGGGTCCAGGGTCGGGATCCGGCCGGGTCGGGGGGGGCCTGGGCGAGGGCTGGGCTCTGCTCCTGCCGCGACCGTGGAGTCTCCCGGCGCGTCCGGGGCTGCGGCAGGACCCGGCCGGACTCGCGTCCTCCCCGGCGCCCCCCGCGCGGAGCCCGCGGCGGAGGCCCCCGCCCCCCCCCGGCTTCCCCGTCCCGCCGGGCTCGGCCGCTGCCGGGCTCGGGACCGGGGCCCCGGCGCTCCCCCGGCTCCCTGCGCGACTTCGGGTCCCCGCTGCCGGGTCAGGGACAAGGTCTCCGGGATGCCGGAGGGGTCAGATCCCGCCCCACACGCACCGCCCCTGTGCATGCACGGGTGCTAGCACGCATGCAGGCGGGTGCAGGGGTGCAGGCGGGTGCAGGTGTGCAGGTGTGCATGCACATTTGGGTGCAGGCGTGCACGCTGCATAAGCTCTCCAGGTGTCCGGGAGCGCTCGATCCCGGGGGATCGGGGCCCCAGGGCTCTCCCCGTGCGGCTCCGCTCCCTGCGCGGCCCCGTCCGGGATGGCAGAGGCAGCCGAGCCCGGCCCCGCCGCTGCTCCGGCCCCTTTCCCAGCCGCAGGAGCCCGGCAGGGGTGACGCCGGGTCGCGGCCCGTCGGAGCGGGAGCCGGGGCGGGAGGTGGCGGATGCCGGGGCCGGGCTGCACCCGGCGCGGCCGGGAACCTCTCCTCCTGCCCTCGGGCAGGGAGCCGCCGCCGCTGCTCCATTATTCAGCAGGGCCTGGAGCGGGGAGCCGCATCGACCGCCCGCAGCGCAGCCGGGTGCCGCGGGGCTCGGGAAGGGCTCGGCCCGGCCGGGCCGCGGCGGCGGGATGCCGGTGCGGGGGGCCGCGTGCCCCGGCGCTGAGCTGGCAGCCGCCCACCCGGATTCCAGGGGAGCCGCCGGCTCCGGCCGCGCCGCCGGGACCCGTCGCCATCCCGCGCCCGGCCGGAGCCGCTCTCGACATTCCCGGCCTCCGGGGTTGCTTTTGTTGATGCTGCTCCCGGGCAGGTATTTGCAGCGGGCGCCGGGCCGCGGCGGCTCCCGGCTCCCGGCTCCCGGCTCCCGGCTCCCGGCTCCCGGCTCCGGCGGCGTCCCCGGCACCGGGACAAGGTGCCGCCGGCTCGGTGCGGGCGTTGGCACCCCGGGCGCTGCCCGCCGCCCTGGCACCCCGCGCTCCCACGCCTCTTTCTGGCTCCCTCCTTTTTTGGGCATGTTGCTGCTGAGTTATTTTGAGAGAATTCCAGTTTATTTTTACCAGTCCTCCGCCGCCTCCCGGGGCTCCCTGGTGTCCCGAGGCCGCCGTCCCCACCGGGGGCTGGGGCGGCCGGGGGAGCCGGTGCAGCGCGAGGGGTGCGCGGAGGGCACCGAGGTGCCGGGCCGCCCCGGGGGCTCCGGGTGTGCGTCGCCTCCGGGCACCCCTTCCCCTGCCCACGCGTGCGCCGAGCTGCGGCCGCGGCCTGGGAGCGGTGTGGGTGCACGGGCACCCCCGGGTGCTCCCCTCCCCGTGCCCTCGTGCACAGCCCCGCAGCTGCCCGGCCCCGGCGAGGAGACGCGTGAAATCGGTGCGTCGGCGGCGTCTGCGCGGAAGCGAGGGGTGGCCAGGACAGCTGCACGGGGGCGGCAGGGCCAGGCGTCCGGCCTGGCAGCTCCGGCGAGGGTGCAGGGGGGAGGCTGAGTGTGCAAACCCTGCCGTGAGTGTGCAAACCCCGCCGTGAGTGTGCAAACCCTGCGGTCCATGTGCAAACCCTGCTGTATGTGTGCAAACCCCACGGTTCATGTGCAAGCCAGCCGTGCACATGCAAGCCGGCCATGCGTGTGCAAGCCCAGCCGTGTGAGTGCAAGCCGGCCACGTGCAAGCCTGGCCGTGCACGTGCAAGGCAGCCGTGAACATGCAAATCCAGCTGTGCGTGTGCAAGCTGGCCACGTGCGTGCAAGCCCAGCCGTGCACGTGCGAGGCGGCCACGCGGCGGGCTGACGCTGGGCTCCCTTGGCCGCAGGTTGCTGGTGGGGGCCCCCCAGGCGCCGGCGCTGCCCGGCCAAGGCGCCAACCGCACGGGCGGCCTCTTCGCCTGCCCGCTGAGCCCCGCGAGCTCCGACTGCTGGCGCGTGCCCATCGACGACGGAGGTGCGCGGGGGGCCGGGCGGGGGCCGGGGCAGGGGCGGGGGCGGGGGGCCGGGGCGGCTCAGCGGGGCTGACGCCGCCGGTGCCCCGCAGTGGACCTGCAGCGGGAGAGCAAGGAGAACCAGTGGCTGGGGGTGAGCGTGAAGAGCCAGGGCGCCGGCGGGAAGATCGTGGTGAGCGCCGGGGCCGCGCGGCGGGGGGGGCTGCGGACCCCCCCCCCCCCGGCCCTGACGCCCGGCCCCGCTCGCAGACCTGCGCCCACCTCTACGAGGCGCGGCACCGGGTGCAGCAGCCGCTGGAGACGCGGGACGTGATCGGGCGCTGCTTCGTGCTGAGCCAGGACCTGCGGGTGCGCGACGAGCTCGACGGCGGCGAGTGGAAGTTCTGCGAGGGGCGGCCGCAGGGCCACGACCGCTTCGGCTTCTGCCAGCAGGGCCTGGCAGCCGGCTTCACCGCCGACAACCACTACATCCTCTTCGGGGCCCCCGGCACCTACAACTGGAAGGGTGAGCGCGGGGTGTCGGGGTGCCCGGCGGGCTGGGAGCCGCCATGGGGGTGCACGGTGCACGTGCACGTGTGGGTGCGTGCGTGGGTGCATGCATGCGTGTGTCTGTGTGGGCGTGCATGCACGGGGTGCGCCGCTCTGGCTGCGTCTGGGGGGGGGTGGGTGCATGCACGTGGGTGTGCAAGAATTGGTGTGGGTGTGCATGTGCCTGGGTGTGTGTGCGTGGGGTCTGGCTGCGTGCAGTGGGTGCGTGTGTGTGGGCGTGCACGGGTTTGGGTGTGCACACGCGGGTGCATGCACATGGGGCACGGCTCCGGCCGCACGGCGTGGGATGCGTGTGCACGTGTGGGTGCACGTGTGTGCATGCAGACCCGTGTGCATGCCCGCGAGCGTGGGCATGGGCTTGCACAGTGTGCACGGGCTGCATGTGGGTGCACACGCATGTGAGCGTGCGGTCGTACACACGCATGTGTTGGGGGCCGCAGGCCGGTGTGTGGCTGTGCCGGGGCTGCCGGCGGCTCCGGCGCCCGTTTCTCTCCGCAGGCAGCCGTGCCGTCCCGTCCCGTCCAGTCCCGTCCCGTCCCGTCCCGCGCCGGCCGCGCTCACGCCGTTTGCTTTGGCAGGGAACCTGCGCGTGGAGCTGTTTAACCACAGCTCCCTGGACCTGGTCCATTACGACGACGGCCCCTACGAAGCCGGGGGCGAGAAGGACCAGGACCCTTCGCTCATCCCCGTGCCCGCCAACAGCTACTTCGGTAGGGCCGGCGGCGGCAGGCGCAGCCCGCTCCGGCCCCGCCGAGGGGCTCCGGCTCGGCTCTGGCTCGGCGGCGAGGGCGCGCGGTGGCACCGGCCCCGGGGACCCGCTGGCCCCGGCTCCCGCCCGCCCGCGGCCAGCGCCGGCCCTAACCCCCCGCTTCTCTCTCTCTCCGCCTCGGCCGGGCCGGGCGCGCAGGTCTTGTGTTTGTGACAAACATTGATAGCTCAGACCCCGACCAGCTGGTGTACAAAAGCCCCGACCCCAGCGAGAAGGTGCCCGGCGCGGCCGGCGACGTGCCCCAGAATAGCTACCTAGGTTTGTAAGCGCCGCGGCGGCGGCGGCGTCCCCCCCGCGGGACCGCGTCCGCCGGAGCCGTGTTGTGTCGGTGTCACCCTCCCCGTGTCTGTGGAGACAAGAGGAAAGTAAAGCTCCTTCTGTCTTCTCCGGGCCCTGCCAGCACACGCATGCACGTGCACACGCATCCACACGCAAGGCATGCACGTGCACACGCATCCACACACAAGGCATGCACATGCGTATGTGCACACGAACACGCACGCATGCACACACGCATGCACGTGAACATGCATGCACACGAACGCACACACTCGCACGCACACACACACACTCGTGTGCACATGCACGCGCACGCACAGCACACACCCCTGTTCACACGGCCTCACGCCCCCCTTGTGCACACACACGTGCGACACACCTCCCCTTGCTGCGCACGCACACAGCGCCTTGCGCACCCCCATACATGCAGCCTTGCACACGCGTGTGAACGCACGCACCCCCCCCGTCACGCATGCTCCCGCATGCCCAGCTCACAGACCCCTTTTTGCGTCCAGCTCTCGGCCCCTCTGTGCCCCCTCGCGCCCGGGCCACCCTCTGCCACCTCGGGCCGTGGTCCTCAGCCGCCGGCGCCGGGGGTGGCCCCATGGCCGGGGATCCCTGTCCTTGTCCCCATCCCCGTCCTGGCTCCGTCCCCTGCCCCAGTGTGGGCGGCTTTCCTTGACTCTCCGTGGCTCTGTGTGGGCACCCGCGTCCCGTCGCTCTGCTGCCGCTGGCGCTGGGGACCCGGCCGGGCGCTGGGGTGGGGGGCCCGGGGGGGGGCACAGAGCCTGGCCGGGTCCCCCCGCGCCCCGCGGTCCCCGTGCGCTGGCGTCTCTGCATGGGGGGGGGCTGCCGGCCGCATCCTGCCTGGCTCGAGCTGCTGGGGGTCTCGGGGGGCTGCGGCTGGGGGGGTCTCAGGGGCTGCGGGAGCTGCAGGGGCTTGGGGCAGTGGCTGTGGGGGTCTTGGGGGGCTGCAGGGGCTTGGGGCCGTGGCTGTGGGGGTCTCAGGGGGCTGCGCGCTGTCTCTCCAGCTGGTAGGGGGGCACGCGGGACCCCCCTGTCCAGCTCTGCTCTGGGCCTTGCTGCTCTGTCCCCAAAATCTTCCTTTCTGTCCCCAAAATCTCCCCTCCGAGCGGTGTGGAGAAGGGAAGGGGCCGGCCCCTGCCCCCCCCGGCAGCCTCGGCTTCCCCACTGCTTTCTGCATGTCCCAGGGTCGGGACAAGGACCCAGGAGTCCTGCCGCCCCCCCCCCCCAGTGTGGGCATGGTGCCCCCGTGAGAGCAGAGCAGGGAAACTGAGGCACGGCGGTGCCGGTGGCCCCGGCCAGAGCTGGGGGTTTCGCCGCTGAGCCCAGCAGGGCCCTGCCGAAACGCGAGGCCCCGGCAGCTCCCCGGCCCCGGAGACCCGGCCGTGCACGGGGCCGAGCGGAGAGAGAGAGAGAGAGACGGGCCGGGGCTGGGGCTGGGGCTGGGGTGGCGGGGGGGGGGGGGGGGGCCCTGGGCACATCCCTCCCGTGGGTCGGAGCACTGGGGTGGGATGCTCGGGATGGGGTGCTTGGGACGGGATGCTCAGGATGGGATGCTCGGGGAGGGATGCTCCGGGCAGGATGCTCTGGGTGCGATGGTCCAGGTGGGATGTCCAGGGATGCTCTGAATGGGATGCTCAGGGATGCTCTGGCAGGATGCTCCAGGCAGGATGCTCAGGGCAGGATCCTCGGGGAGGGATGCTCGGGAATGCTCAGGGCAGGATGCTCAGGGCGGGATGCTCAGGGAGGGATGCTGGGGGCAGGATGCTCGGGGCGGTCCCCAGGTCTGGCAGCTTCACCACCGCCTGCCGCGTCCACAGGCTTCTCCGTGGACTCGGGCAGGGGCCTGACGCGGCGGAACGAGCTGAGCTTCGTCACCGGGGCGCCCCGCGCCAACCACACCGGCGCCGTGGTGATCCTGCGCCGCGACAGCGCCAACCGCCTGGTGCCCGAGGCCCTGCTGCGGGGCGAGCAGCTCACCTCCTCCTTCGGCTACGCCCTGGCCGTGCTGGACCTCAACAGCGACGGGTGCGCGGGGGCCGCGCGGGGCACGGCACGGCACGGCACGGCACGGCACGGCACGGCGTGCCGCGGGCTTGGCTGACGCCGCCGCTCTGCCCGCAGCTGGATGGACCTGGTGGTGGGGGCCCCCCACTTCTTCGAGCGCAAGGAGGAGATCGGGGGGGCCGCCTACGTCTACATCAACCCGGGGGGCCGCTGGGCGTCCGCCGCCCCCCTCCGCCTCAACGGCACCTACGGCTCCATGTTCGGCATCGCCCTCAGCGCCGCCGGCGACCTCGACCAGGACGGCTTCAGCGGTGAGCGGGGGGTGCGGGGGGGTCCCCGGTGCCGGGGCGGCTGAGACCCCCCCGGGTCGCCCGCGCTGACGGCGCCGGCCCCCCCAGACCTTGCCGTGGGAGCCCCCTTCGACGGCGCCGGCAAGGTCTACATCTACCACGGCAGCAAGCTGGGCATCGTGGCCAAGCCGGCGCAGGTGAGGGGCGATGCGGGGACACCCCCCCCGCCCGGGGCCATGCGGGGTCCCTGGCGTCACGGGCCGCCGGCGGCCTCGTCCCCAGGTCCTGGACGGCGAGGGCGTGGGGGTGACGGCCTTCGGCTACGCCATCTCGGGGGGGCTGGACGTGGACGAGAACCTCTACCCCGACCTGCTCGTGGGCTCCCTCTCCGACACCGTGGTGCTGTACAGGTGAGCGCCCGCCCGGGGCACCCCCAACCCGGGTGTCTCCCTACCCCGGGGCACCCCTGAACTCAAGTGTCCCCCTGCCCCAGGGCACCCCTGAACCCAGGCATCCCCTCGTCCCGGTGCATCCCCCATCCCAGGGCATCTCCCAGCCCAAAGCATCCCTGTCCCGGAGCAACCCTCACACCCACCCCGTGCATCCCTCGACCGCGGTGTCCCCCAGCCCCCGGGCACGGCCGGGGGGGTCCCGTGCAGATGGCACACGCCGGCACCGGGGCACCGCTGGCACCACGACCCCTTCCCCTGCCGCCGCAGGGCTCGGCCGGTCGTCCACGTCTCCAGGAACATCTCGCTGACGCCGTCGAGCATCGACCTGGAGCAGAACAACTGCCGGCACCAGGAGGGCGTCTGGTGGGTGCCCGGCCCGGGGCGCGGGGGGGGGGGGGACGGGGACAGGGACGGGGCGCTGATGCCCCTCTGACGCCGCCCCGTCCCCGCAGCGTGGACGTCCGAGCCTGCTTCAGCTACACGGCCAGTCCCGCCAGCTACAGCCCCCGGCTCAGTGAGTACGGCCGGGCGGGCGGCGCGGTGCAATGCCCGCGGCGTGCTGGGGGGGCCGGACCCCCCCCCCGACGGCGCCGTGCCCCCGCCCGCAGCGCTGCAGTACGTGCTGGACGCCGACACGGACCGCCGGCGCCGGGGCCAGGCCCCCCGCGTGGCCTTCCTGCACCGGCAGCCCTCGGACCCCGAGCACCAGTCCTCCGGCGCGGTGGAGCTGCCGCGGCAGGGCGTCCGCGCCTGCGCCCAGGCCACCTTCCAGCTGCAGGTGGGTGCCGGGCCCCGGCCGGGCCCCGGGGCGCCCCGCGGACTCACGGCCGCCTTGCCGCCCGCAGCCCAGCGTCCGCGACAAGCTGCGCCCCATCGCCGTCACCCTGGCCTACGGCATCGAGCGGGCGCGGGCCAAGCGGCAGGTCCCGGGGGCCGCGCTGCCGCCGCTGCCCCCCGTGCTGGGCGCCCAGCCGCCCCGCAGCCAGCGCAGCGAGGTGAGCCACCGCCGCCGCCACCGCCCCGCCGCCACCGCGGCCACCGCGCCGCCCCGCCGCCCGCCTCAGCCCCCCCGTGTCCTCCCCCCCCAGGTGCACTTCTTGAAGCAGGGCTGCGGCGACGACAAGATCTGCCAGAGCAACCTGCAGCTGCGGGTCCAGTTCTGCTCCCGCGTGGGCGATGCTGATTTCCTGCCGCTGCCCAGGTGGGGGGGGCCGGGCACCCCCGGGGGTGCCATCCGTGCTGGCCCCCGCCAGCCTCGCGTGCCATCCCCGAGCATGTCACCCGTGCCACCCCTGCATGCATGTCACCCGTGCCATCCCCATGTGCATGCAGCCTGTGCATCCCTGTGTGCATGCAACCAGTGCCACCCCTGCATGCATGCAACCTGTGCCATCCCTGCATGCAACCCATGCCATCCCCACGTGCATGCCACCCATGCAGTCCCTCCTACATGCGTGCATCCTGCGCCACCCCTGCATGCATGCAATCTGTGCCGTCCCCATGCATATGCCACCCACGCCGTCCCCACGTGCATGCCCCCCGTGCTGTCCCCATGCCGGCCGCCGGTGCCCCCCCCGCGCGGGGCTCACCGCCCCCTCCCCGCCCCAGGGGCGCCGACGGCACCGCCATCTTCGCCATGAGCGACCAGAAGGACGTGGCCCTGGAGATCCACGTCACCAACCTGCCCTCGGACCCCGCGGAGCCGCAGCGGGACGGCGACGACGCCCACGAGGCCCTGCTGACGGCCACCTTCCCCGAGGCCCTGCCCTACTCCGCCGTGCGCCCCTACGACGCCCGGGCGCCCGCGGTACGGCGGGGGCGGCACCGGCGCCGGGGGGTCCGGGGGGAGGGATGGGGGATCCCGGGGTGCTGGGGAGACGGATGGGGGGGTCCCGTGGGTGCAGGGGGTAAAGGATGGGGATGGTGCTGGGGAGAGGGACGGGGTGGTGCCGAGGGACGGGGGGATCCTGGGGTGCAGGGGTGAGGGATGGGGGGGTCCTGGGTGCAGAGGGACAGAAGATCCCGGGTGCTGGGGGTGAGAGATGGGGGTGGTCCCAAGATTGGAGGGGATAAAGGATGGGGATGGTGCTGGGATGAGGGACCGGGTGGCCCTGGGGTGCTGGGATGAGGGATGAGGTGGTCCCAGGGTGCCGGGGTGAGGGATGGGGTGGCCCTGGGGTGCTGGGATGAGGGATGGGGTGGTCCCGGGGTGCTGGCGTGAAGGATGGGGTGATCTGAGGATGCTGGGATGAGGGACAGGGTGGTCCTGAGATGCTGGGATGAGGGACGGGGTGATCCCGGGGTGCAGAGGGACCAGGGGCCCCGGCAGCGGGGCTCAGCTCTTGCCCGCAGGACAAGCCGGTGCTCTGCCTCGCCAACCAGAACGGCTCCCAGGTGGAGTGCGAGCTGGGCAACCCCCTGCCGCGTGGAGCCCAGGTGGGTGCAGCTCCCCGCGCCCCCCCCACGCACCCCCAGACCCCCCCTGACCCCCCCCGTGCCCCCAGGCGCGCTTCTACCTCGTCCTCAGCACCCTGGGCATCACGCTGCAGACCACGGACCTGGCGGTGGAGCTGGCGCTGTCCACGTGAGCGGGGCGGCCGGCGCGGCGGGGGGGCTGGGGGGGGGGGGGCGGGCACCCCTGACGCCCCGTGTCCCCCCCAGGATCAGCGAGCAGCCGGGGCTGGCGCCGGTGGTGGCCCGGGCGCGCGTGGTCATCGAGCTGCCGCTCTCGGTGACGGGGTGAGTGCCGGGGCCGGGCCGGGGGGCCGCAGGCGCCCCCCGCCCTGACCCCCCCCCCGGCGCTGTGCCCGCAGCGTGGCCGTGCCGCCGCGGCTCTTCTTCGGCGGGACGGTGCGGGGCGAGAGCGCCGTGCGGCGCGAGAGCCAGGTGGGCAGCGCCGTGCGCTACGAGGTCACGGTGAGTCGCCCGGACGCCTGGGCCCCGGGGCGGGGGGTGCCGGACGCCTGGGCTCACGCTGCCGCCCCGTCCGCAGGTCTCCAACCGGGGCCAGTCGCTGAAGACGCTGGGCTCGGCCTTCCTCACGCTGCTGTGGCCCCACGAGCTCTGCAGCGGCAAGTGGCTGCTCTACCCGCTGCAGCTGGAGCTGGCGGCGCCGCCGGGGCCCCCGGCCGCCTGTAGCCCCGCTGCCAACCCCCTGCGCCTGGCCCTGGTACCGCCGCCGCCCTCGCGCCGCCTCTCTGCCGTGTCCCTCCCTCCTGCGTCCCTCTGTCCTGCATCCCTCCAAACTGCCTCCCTCCGTCCCGCTTCTCTCCATCCCTCCATCCTGCGTCCCTCCAAACCGCATCCCTCTGTCCTGCGTCCCTCCAAACCACTTCCCTCCGTCCTGCATCCCTCTGTCCTGCAGCCCTCCGTCCCGCGTCCCTCCATCCTGCATCCCTGTAAACCACATCCCTCCATCCCGTGTCCCTCTGTCCCACATCCCTCCAATCCACATCCCTCCGTCCTGCATCCCTCCAAACCACTTCCCTCCATCCTGCATCCCTCTGTTCTGTCCCTTCATCCTGCATCCCTCCAATCCACGTCCCTCCATCCTGCATCCCTCTGCCACATCCCTCCCCCCTGCGTCCCTCCATCCCTCGGGGCCGTGTCCCTCGGGGCCGCAGCCGCTCCTCTCCCCGCAGGAGCCGCCGGGGGAGGCCGATGCCGCCGAGGCGCTGGCCGCCGGGTCCTGGTGGCTGCCGGCGGCGGCGGAGCGGCGGCGGAACGTGACGCTGGTGAGCGGGGCGGCCGCGTCCCGGGGGGTCCCGGGGGGGGTCGCGGGGGGGTCCCCGCCTGAGCCGCCTCTCGCGCAGGACTGCGCCCAGGGCACCGCCAGCTGCCTGGTGTTCCAGTGCCCGCTGCGCAGCTTCGAGCGCGCCGCCGTGCTCACCGCCCGCGGGCGCCTCTGGAACAGCACCTTCCTCGAGGTGAGCCGCGCCGGGGGCTGCGGGGGGGGGGGTGGCCCCCCCGGACCCCCCCCCGGCTGAGCCCCAACCCGCTCGCCGCAGGAGTTCCTGGCCGTGGCCTCCGTGGAGCTGATCGTGCGGGCCAGCGTCTCCGTCACCTCCTCCGTCACCAACCTGGTGCTGAAGGACGCCTCCACGCAGGTGCGGCCCCCCCCGGCCCCGCGGCCCCCCCCGCCCCCGTGGCCCCCCCCCGGCCGCCCTCACCCCGCCGCCCCCCCGCAGATCCCCGTCTCGGTGTACCTGGACCCCGGGGCGGCGGTGGCCGGCGGCGTGCCCTGGTGGGTCATCGTCCTGGCCGCCCTGGCCGGCGTCCTCGTCCTGGCCCTGCTCGTCCTCCTGCTCTGGAAGGTGAGTGCGGGCGACGGGCCCCGCGCAGGATGCGGCCCCGACCTGGCGCCTTTGGGGCGGGGGGCACCGGCCCCCAGGCAGGGCCCTGCCACCCCGGTTGGGCCGCGCCACCCCACTGCAGCCGTGCCGTGCCGTGCCACCCCCATGTCACACCACCCCATGTCACACCACCCCATGCCGTGCCATCCCATGCCACCTCATGCCACCCCACCCCCAGCCACCTCATGCTGTGCCACCCCATGCCGTGCCACCCCGTGCCACGCCACCCCATGCCACCCTGTGCCATGCCACCTCGTGCCACCCCATTCTGTGCCACCCCACACTGAGCCACCTCATGCCGTGCCACCCCGTGCTGTGCCACCCCATGCCACCCCATGCCACCCCATGCCATGCCACCCCGTGCCGTGCCACCCGGCCGTGCCCTGCTGTCCCCGCCTGGCCTCACCCTCTCGCTTCCTCCCCAGTGCGGCTTCTTCCAGCGGAGCAGCCGAAGGTCCCGCTACGCCGCTAGCTACCACCGGGCCCGGCGGGGCCTGCAGCCCTCCGCCGCAGACAGGCAGGCCGCGGAGGCCTAGCGGCAGCGCGGGGCCGACCCCCCCCCCCCCGCCCGGGGGGCCGCGGGTGCGGGGTGCGCGGGTGTGCGAGGTGTGCGGTGTCCGTGCATGGTTGTGCCAGGGGCTGTAGTGCCCGGACAGATGGAGCTTGGTTTGCAGGGGAGCGAGGGTTCGCAGCGCTGGTGCAGGGGTGTGCGAGGGGTTGCAGTGTCTGGGTGCCGATGCACGAGTGTGCAAGGGTTTGCAGTGCTGGTGCACGGGTGTGCGAGGGGTTGCAGTGTCTGGGTGCCGATGCACGGGTGTGCAAGGGTTTGCAGTGCTGGTGCACGGGTGTGCGAGGGTTTGTGGTGTCTGGGTGCCAGTGCACGGGTGTGCGAGGGTTTGCAGTGTCAGCGTTGCGGCATGAGAGGGTTTGCAGCGCTGGTGCATGGGCGTGCGAGGGTTTGCAGTGCCAGCACATGAGTGTGCAAGGGTTTGCAGGGTCAGGGTGGATGGAGGAGGGTTTGCAGTGTCAGCGTTGCGGCATGAGAGGGTTTGCAGCGCTGGTGCATGGGCGTGCGAGGGTTTGCAGTGCCCAGGAAGGCGGCCGGGCGCTCGCAGCGTGGGGCCCACGCGCATGCGTCTGCGGCGGCTCTCGGGACGAGCCGAGGGGTCCGCGGGGCGCTGGTGCCGCCCTGACCCGCGGCTCTCCCGCAGCTGGGCTTCTTCCGGCGGGCGCGCTACGAGCCGCCGGCGCTGCCGCAGCACCACGCCGTGAAGATCCCGCGGGAGCAGCGGCCGCAGTTCCGCGAGGGCCGGACCGGCACCATCCAGCGGCAGGAGTGGGCGGCCGGCCGCGGCGGCCCCCCCGACGCCCTCCTGGCCCCCAGCTCGGCGTAGCCCCGCGGCGCGGCCCGACGGACACGCGGGGGGGGACACGTGGGGTGGGGGGACACGCGTGTGCCGGCGTGCGGCCGCCTGCGCCGGCGTTCAGGACTGTGCGCACGGGGCTGGGACGCTGCCCCACGGGGCGGATCTGCCCCACGGGGGTGGCTGTGCCCCATGGGGGTGGCTGTGCCCCCCGGGGGGGCTGCGCCCCACGGGCTGGCTCGGCCCCACAGGGATGCTCAACCAAATAAAGGGAGGAGCCCCCCCACCGAGGAGCCCGTGTGCCTTGCTCAGACCCCCCCGTGCGTGTCGCTGCTGCCCTCGCCGCTGCCGGGGGCTCCCCCCGGCCTCCGCCGCCCCCGGCGGGCTCCCCCCGGCCCTCTAGCCCCAGCCCCGGCACAGCCTGGGCTCCCCGCGGAGCCGCGCGGGTCGCTTTGCCCCTCTCGCTACCGGAGCGGCTCATGCCCACCCCGTGCCTCAGTTTCCCTGAGGGGGAGGGAGCCCAAGGAGGCCTCTGGGGGGGGGTCCCCTCGCCTCCCCGTGGGCCTGCCCTGGCCCCCAGCGAGCTGCACTCGACGCGGCGGTCGCCGCTGGCATCGGCTCCCCGCGGCGAGGGGCAGCGGCCAGGGGTCCAGGCGGCCCGAGCTCCCGGGAGGCACCATGCGCCCGCCGAGCGCCTGAGCAAGTCCCCGCCGCGGCCCCGCGCCGCTCCTGCCCTCCGCTGCGCCGCGGAAGCAGCTTCGCCTGGGCGCAGAGAACCGGGGAGCTCATCACACCGCTGAGCGCCGCCGCCCCGCCCCCTCCGCCCCGCCAGGGGGCGCCCGCGGCTGCCCGCTCAGGGGCGCCGCCATGATGGGTGTGGCCGCGGCGCCGGGGGGCGTGGCCATGGTGACGGGCGGGGCTACGGATGACGCTCGGTTGCTAGGCAACCGCACGGAGTCCCCGGGGCACCAGCCCGGCGGTGTCAGGGCCAGGGCGGTTGCTATGGTGACGAGCCGCCATGACAAGGCCGGACGGAGCCCCGTTAGCGGGGACAACGGGGCGGTGACCCCCGGCCCGGCCCGGGGACTGACCCGGCCGCTCCCGCCCCACCGGCGACGGTGCCCCAGAAAAGGAGGGGCGCGGCTCCGCCCTCAGCCAAGATGGCGCCGCGCCGCCGAGGCCCGCGGAGGAACTTTCAAAATGGCCGCGCCTACCGTGGCTTCGGCTTGCGTGCGCCGGAAGTCGGAACCTCTTCCGGTACGGTACCCGGAAGCGATCTCGTCCATGGAGGCGCCCAAGCGGACGCCGCCGCGGAGCAGCCGGAGCCTTCGGCCCCGGGAATGGTGAGTCCGCGGGGCCGCCGGGGCACCGGGGCGGGCGTGGGGAGCCGGCGGGGCCGCCCCCGCCCCGCGCGGCCCCGGGCGCCTGGCTCCTCCTCGGGCCGCCGGCTGCCCCCGGGGCCGGTCCCCTTCTTCCCTCCCGGAGGGCTGGAGCGCGGGTGTGGGGCTCTCCCTCGTGTTCCCCCGTGTGCCCTCATGTCCCCCCCGTCTCCCTCGTGTCGTCTCGTCTCCCTCGGTGCCTCCCGTGTCCCCCTGTATCGCCCACGCCCCCCCCATTCCTCGGAATATCATTTTCTTCCTCTCATATCGCCTGTTTTCCACCCCCGTGTCCCCCCAATGCCCCCCCATAGCCCCCATGTCTCCTCTGCTCCCCTCGTACTTCCCTGTGTCCCCCTATGTCACCAGTATTGTCCCCGTGGCCCCCATGTTCCCCTGTGTATCCCTTTGTCCCCCCCTGTATCCCCTGTGTCCTTCCTGTGCCCCCATGTCATCTGTGTGACCCCTATATTCCCCTGTGTCCCCCCCAATATCATCCCTGTGCCCCTCCTATGGTCCCCCATGTATCCCTGCATCCCACCCATGTTCCCTGTGTCCTTCCTGTGTCCCTCTCATATCCTCTGCGTCCCCCCCATTCCCCTCTCCATTCTCCTCTGTGCCGTCTCCCCCCACTGTGCCATGTCCCTGCAGAGGCCTGATAATGGGGTCAGGCTCTCGGCCAAGCCCTGCAGAAAGCCCTGCCCCGAGGGGGCCATGGGGGGCTGAGCTGCGGCCAGGGGCTGCGGAGGGTCATGCTCCCCCTCGGCTCGCTGCGCGCTGGCCCAGGTGGGTGCTGAGACAGGAGCCTGGCACCCCCACGTCCCCTCTGCCTGCACAGACGTGCTGGCCTCCGGACTGATGGCGTCGGGGACGGCGAGCCGCTCCGAGGACGAGGAGTCGCTGGCGGGGCAGAAGCGGAGCTCGTCCCAGGTGTCGGGCGCCATCCCGAAGCGGCGCAGCTCCTCGCGGTACGGCGGGACGGGAGGGACCGGCCCTTCTCCCCACCTGGGAGGAGGGTGGGGGGAGCGGCTGGGCCGGGCTCCAGCCTCCACCACAGCTGGGCGCAGGCATGCGTGGGGCAGCACTGGCCCTGGCGGGGTGGCAGGCCTGCCCCCAGCCTGCTCCCCCCCCCCCGCGGGTGCTCCCTGCCCGCCCTCAGGACGCGGGAGCGGGGGGCCGGGGAGCCGAGCGGGCGCCAGGTCCCAGAGCCGCCCCGCTGCCACCAGGTTCATCAAGCGGAAGAAGTTTGACGATGAGCTGGTAGAGAGCAGCCTCGCCAAATCGTCCAGCCGGGCCAAGGGGGCCAGCGGGGTCGAGCCCGGCCGCTGCTCGGGCAGCGAGCCTTCCTCCAGCGAGAAGAAGAAGGTGAGGAGCTGCCCCAGGGCTGCGTCCACGGCGGCGTGTGGGCGCTGAGCCCTGACCCCCTTCTCTGCCCGCGCAGGTCTCCAAGTCCGTGTCCACCCCCGTCGCGCCCAGCCCGGTCCCAACCCCCGGCCTTGCCAAGCGGATGAAGAAGAGCAAACAGCCCCTGCAGGTGACGAAGGACTTGGGCCGCTGGAAACCCGCTGACGACCTTCTGCTCATCAATGCTGTGCTGCAGGTAACACCGCCCCAGCGAGCCCCTGTCCCTGGGGCCTCGGCAGGGAGGTTTCTGTGCTGGGGACTCCCTGAGCGTCCCCTCCCCGGGCCCGGTCTGAGGCCACAGGAGCTAGTTTGGCCGTGCTGGAGCCTCTGGGCAGCAGCATCTCCCTGCCTGGGCACCTCCTGACGCCGGGGCCGTTTTCAGACCAACGACCTGACCTCGGTGCACTTGGGCGTCAAGTTCAGCTGCCGCTTCAACCTGCGGGAGATCCAGGAGAGGTGGTACGCGCTGCTCTACGACCCCATCATCTCCAAGTGAGTGTGGGGCTGCCCTGCTCCGGGGGGGCCGAGGCGGGGGGCTGTGGGGGGCTGCGGGCGCGGCGGGGGCTCTCACGCCGTCCCCTTCCCAGGCTGGCCTGCCAGGCCATGCGGCAGCTCCACCCCGAGGCCATCGCTGCCATCCAGAGCAAGGTGCTGTTCAGCAAAGCCGAGGAGCAGCTGCTGAACAAAGTGGGATCGGTGAGGCCCGGGGCACCCCTCGCCGAGGGGAGAGGGGCTCTCGGGGCGTCCCTGATGTCTGGGGTGTCTCTGCCGTCCCCATCTCCCCTCCGCAGACCAGCCAGCCCACGCTCGACACCTTCCAGGACCTCCTCCACAAGCACCCCGACGTCTTCTACCCCTCGCGCACGGCCAAGGCGCTGCAGCTCCACTGGCAGCTCATGAAGCAGTACTACCTGCTGGACGACCAGACCGGTGAGGCCCGCGCGGGCGCCTGTCCCTGTCCCCGGCGTGCTCCGGGCCGGCCCCGTCCCTCCAACTCCCTCCCTCCCTCCTGCGCCTTCCAGTGCAGCCGCTGCCGAAGGGCGACCAAGTGCTGAACTTCTCGGACGCCGAGGACATGCTCGACGACAGCAAGCTGAAGTGAGCGGGGGAGACGGGGGCGCGGGGAGGGAGGCGGGTTGTGGCGAGAGCACCTGCGGGAGAGCTGGCAGAGGCAGCCGCCCCAGCGCGCGCTCTCTGCGTGCCGACCCAAATCCTTCAAGGCCAGACGTGCACGTTCTGTTTGGACAACAACGTCTAGCTGCTCCGCAGCCAGTAGCTACTCCAGCTTAGCAGAGTGCAGATAAGGAAATAGCTCTAGCAGATAAAAGGGGCCCTTAGGATACACAGAGCGAGTCCCGCCCGGGCGTCCGACCCGTGTGTCCAGCAGCCTCCCGTGAGCGACCCCTCCGCGCCGTTCCCAGGGCTCCCTGCGCGGTCTGGAGTGCGAGTCCTTCGTTAAATCCGCTCCCTTTAACCCCTCACGTGCCTTGAGTGTCTCCACGCTGAAATCGGACCTTCCCTTTCTTCCCTTGTGGTCACGGGGGTGTTGGGGAGGTGACAGGCACCACAGTGAGTGGCACCATCTGAACCTCCCTCTTCTCCTCCACAGGGATGTGCGGGACGAGGTGCTGGAGCATGGTGAGTCCAGCCTGGGCTGGGCTGGCCCAAATCTGCAGGGAGAGGCCTAGGGATGAGACTCTCCTCCCCCAGCTGCCTCCTGCCTGGTGCTGGGCCGGAGCCGGCCCTGGAGGAAGCCCTGGGTGGGGGTGTGAGGACAGGCGCCCCTCACCCCGCCGGCCCCCCTCGCCTCTCTCCCTAGAGCTGACCGTGGCCGACCGGCGCCAGAAGCGGGAGATCCGGCAGCTGGAGCAGGAGCTGCACAAGTGGCAGGTGCTGGTCGACAGCATCACAGGTGAGAAGCAGGAGGGGAGGGGGCCTCTGCCCGTGCCTCTGCCCGTGCCTCTGCCCGTGCCTCTGCCCGTGCCTCTGCCCGTGCCTCTGCCCGTGCCTCTGCCCGTGCCTCTGCCCGTCTCACCCCTCCTTCCCGCAGGCATGAACTCCCCGGACTTCGACAGCCAGACGCTGGCCGTGCTGCGGGGCCGCATGGTGCGGTACCTCATGCGCTCCCGGGAGGTGAGTGGGCTCGGCGTGCCCCCTCTTGGGGTGCCCCCGGCCCCCCGCAGCCCCCTGATGCGTCCCCCCCTCCAGATCACGCTGGGCAGGGCCACAAAGGACAACCAGATCGACGTGGACCTGGCGCTGGAGGGACCAGCCTGGAAGATCTCCCGCAAGCAGGGTGAGGGCCGGCCTCGGGGCTGGGGCAGGGCCCCGGGGCGCTGGAGCAGAGGGCTGTGCTCCCCCCTCTCTCTGACCCGTTCTCCCTCCCTCCAGGCGTCATCAAGCTGAAGAACAACGGGGATTTCTTCATCGCCAATGAGGGCCGGCGCCCCATCTACATCGACGGCCGTCCCGTGCTCGGTGGCAACAAGTGGAAGCTCAACAACAACTCGGTGGTGGAGGTGAGTCCTGGTGCGGGCAGGGGGGCGGTCACGGGACCCCAGGGCGGGCCAGGGTCCCATCCTGCTCCCCCCTGCCTCCCCCGCAGATCGCCAGCCTCCGTTTCGTCTTCCTGATCAACCAGGACCTGATCGCCCTCATCAAGGCGGAGGCAGCCAAGATGGCCCAGCAGTGATGAGGGGTGGGGGCTGCTCTGCCTGGTCCCCCCCCAGCCCTATGGTGGGTGCTTGGGGTCCCCTGTGGCATCTCCCTGGGAGCTCGGGCCCCCCTGCTGCCCCCCCCCCCCCGGGTTCTGCCCCCCTCGGGGCGCTTTGCTGGGCTCTGCCTGCCCCCCTGCTGCCCCACGTGGGCTGTGGCTCTGCGGGGGGTGGAGATAATTACCTGCAAATAAAGTGTTTTACACCAGCCTTTGTCTCGGCATCGCTGGGGACGGGGACAACCCTGGACAGGGACAGGACAAGCAGCTCCTAGTATGTTTTAAAAATCATTTTATTTAAAAAGCAGAGGAGGAAGCTCAGCCCGTCCTGGGTGGGGGCACAGGGCTCCCACCTCTGTCCCCAGGGCTGCAGCTCTCCGTAGTTCGGTGCTGGTGCCCTGGGGCCTCTTCCCATGCCCGTCCCCTCTTCTTGGCCCGGGGGGTGGCCCTTGGCTCTGGGCTCCCCCCGTTAGTGTCAGCTCCAGGCTGGGCCTGTCCCAGGGCACCGTGGGGCTGCTGCGGCCCCCGGAGGAGGCAGGGAGGGGGGGCCCAGGGGCCAGGGGCCACCTGGGGGGCTGGCACCCCCCTCATGCCCCCCCAGGGAGCCCCAGAAGGGGTCGGGGCCCAGCCAGGGCGAGCTCTGGGCAGCCGGTGGGCCCCAGGCCCTAACCTGTCTCCACGTGCAGTGGCTGCAGGGCTGCGGCCGTCACTGGGGCCTCAGGGCGTGGGGGCGGCAGCAGCAGGAGCTCTACGGCCTGGCACAGCACCCACAGCCCTTCCCACAGCTGCAGCACCTGCCCTGATGGCTCGGCGACCTGCGGGTGGTGGGCATCAGCCTCCGCCTGCCCCGGCCCCCCCAGGCCTCCCCTCTCACCCCCAGTTTCCGCCTGGTGCAGCTTCTCAATGGTGTCGGTGCTGGTCGGCTCCGGGGGGCTGGGGGGGATCGTCAGCCACCCCATGTCTGCAGCTGAGGGGGGAGGGAGGTGAGTCTGTGCCCCCACCCCAGGGAGCCCAGGCGTCTGAGAGGGAGGGGGGAACCGGGGGCAGATGCCTGCCTGCTGTGCCCGTGGAGCCCCCGGGCCGGGGCTGCCCTGCTGCAACCCGGCTCGACCGCAGCTCCAGTCTGACTCCAACCCGGCTGCAAACCGTCTTGGCTCCAGCCTGGCTCAAACTCCGCTGCAAAACGGCTCTAATCCGGCTCCAGCCCTGCTCCAATGCAGCTTTATCCCTGCTATATCCTGGCTCCATCCCTGCTCCATCCTCACTCCATCCCTGCTCCATCCTGACTCCAGCCCTGCTCCATCCCGGTTCCATCCCTGCTCCAGCCCAGCTCCAGCCCTGCTCCCTCAGGCTCTGCCCCGCATCCAGCCCCTGTCTAAAGCCCCGGCCCCAGCCGCTCCCAGCCCCCGGCGCTGCGGGCAGGTCGCTCCCCTCGGGGCGGATGGCTTTTGCCCAGCGCCCTCGTCCTCGCTGTAGCAGCGAGCTCTGAGCGACGTGAGGGGTCTGAGCCAGCGCAGGGCTCGAAGGGCTCCTGCACTTGCGATTACTTCTGCGCTAAAGGCAATTAGCGGACTAACCACCAACGTCGGCATTAACAAAACACCGCCTTTTTTTTTTTTTTTTTTTTTTTTTTTTTTTTTTTTTAACCCGCAGCAGCTTGGGCCGCGCGGCGGGATGTGACCGGGTGCGGTGCTGTGCTGAGCCAGTCCCGCGCACCGCGGCCTGCCGCACTCTTTCCGGAGGGGCCTTTGGCACCGGGTGATTAATAAAACCCCTTTTGGCTGCCTTGTTTCTGGCCGGGAGGTGCAGAGCCGGCCAAGGGCTGGCCGGAGCAGCCCGGCGGCTCCTTTCGGAGCTGGCAGCTCTGCTACGGAAACGGCTGTCTGCAAAGAGGGAAAGTCCTGGACGTCTCCACGTCCCAACGAGCCGTTTCTGTGGGGGGGTGAAGCCATGCTGGAATTGTGTTTAGCTGCTAAAAGCCCATCATGTTTGAGCGTAAAGACCAGAACAGCTGCTTAGACGCTGTCCTGTAATCGCAGCTGGTTCCTTAAGGACGCGTGCAGGCCTGGGACGCGGTCCCTGGTCAGCTGGGGCGCTCCGGTGTGAAACGGCTCTCCCGCTGCCCCAGCGAGGCCGAAACGGGGGCAGAAAGGGAAAGGGACACCCCCCGAGCAGCACCGAGCCCCTGCGGAAACCCTCGAGCTGCCGCCCGATGCCCTGCTGCCGCCGGACCCCTTTGGGGGCTGATTTCAGCTTCTTTGCAGCAACAAACCCGCCTGGGCCTGGGCCGGCTGGGGCCAGCGCTCTCACACACCCGTCCACGGCGGCTGAAAAGCCAAGTGCAAACGCCCACGCGGGTGTTTCAGGACCCTGCGAGCTGGGTGGGACCTGGCCGTGTGTGTGTGGGGGGGGGGGGGGGGGGGGGGGGGGGCTGGATTTGTGTCCAATTCAGCCGCATTCACCTGGTTCCCGACAGCACGCTCAAGGAGGCTGCAGCACACGTGCTCGGATGCCCCAAGACACAGGCGGTGCTCTGGAAGGCAGCTGGGGTATTTAAGCAGAAAAAAGTCTGAATTTTTAAAGCTCAAAGTTGGGTTTCATTTATTTAATGGCAAATTTGTTCAACCAGCTCAAGACAGCTTTAAAGAGATGGGGGGGGGGGAAAAAAAAAAAAAAAAAAAAAAAGGCATGAAAGTGTCAGTCTGACCCTGCAGAAGGTCTGAGGAGCCAGCAGAGACCTGGAAACAAAGACCCAGATCAGAATTAAAAAATGAAAATGTTAATGCTGCTTCTGCAGCCGCGATTTGTATGCAAGCTTTGCAGAGACTTCACTGCCTGCAGCCCTTACCTTGAGGTCAGCAGCTCTGCAACCAGAGCCCAGAGGAAGTCGCCGCTTCTGATTTAGTCAAAGACTTTCCCACCTCCTCCCGCGCCCAGGCTCCAGATGGAAAGTCACAGGGGCATCACCAGCCTCCCCCCCTGCAAAAAGCGGGTGACCGAGGAGCATCTTTGTCTTCACTAAATCCAAGGCACTTTGTGCTGCTGCTGGTGCAAAGCCGCGAGGCAGGAGGGGGTCCGCAGCCCATCCTGCCCGGGGGCTGCAGCCCGGCCGTGGAGATCCCCCCTCCACCAGCCTGGCCCCTTCCCCAGCGCTTCCAGGCAAGCGGCCGGGGGCCAGGGACTGACCGAGACACCCGGCCACGCACCAGGCGGTGGCACATGGTTTGTGGCAGCAAGGCATGGACAGTGATATTCAACATGTACATCATCTTTATTCATACAACTATAAAGAATGACCGTAGCAATTTTTGACTGTTATCACCTAGGATTAGCTCTGCTAATTGATATTGCTATAAATTTAATTTAGGAACAAGAAAGAACTGGAGAAGTGGGGGAAGGCAGGACAAGAAGGGGATGTGAATAAAATAAAGATCCCCAAACATAAAAACCAGAGAACAGCTAAGTTTATGGACAGTGTGTGCAGGTCCTCTCCCCCCAGCTCCGTACCAGTCCGGAGAGCAAGGGTTGAGATTTCTGTCAGTCTTCCAAGATGCTGCTGACCTACACGGGGAGGCCTGGGGCGAGACGCCTGCCCCGCAGCCCAAGGCAGATTCCCAAAGCCTCCCCAGCTCCTTCCAGACCGAATATCCTGGTTTAAGCCCCAGACTCACATTTCACAGCAACCATCTTCATTGCCAGCATGAGCGGTTGGCTGTGACAAGGCCTGGCTGGCAGGGCCAGCTCCTCCTAGGTGCGAAGCCCAGAGGTTGATGCACAGAAGGAAAAAAAGACACTGTTGGGGCTGGCTTTTGGCCAGCGCTGCCAGTGGTTTCAGAGATGAGGGGTGGGACTGGAGCCATTGAGACTTTTGGAGGGGAAAGGAAAGGGCAACAGACATGGCAGCATCCGTGCGTGTCCCAGTGAGGCCTGAACCCAATCAGATGGTGAAGCACAGACGTGAGAAGAGAACACAAAGCAGAAACGGGGGCAAGAAAGGGAAGAAAAAAAATGGCACAAAAAAAAAAAAAAAGTGTAAACTTTCCTTCGTTAATTCTCTAGCTAGCATTTTCCTACAGTCCTGTTATCAAGTTGAATTTCCTGCAGGAAGGGAGAGCCCGGAGCTCTCAGGAGTTTGCTCCCTCCAGCTGAGTTGCTCTTGGTTTACGCTGTGGGAGCCCCTTGGTTTCTGTGCTGCAGGGAGAGGGGACAGGTCGGCTGGACTCGGAGGCGGCACCGGTTCCACCGGCGCCCGTGGGCTGAGTCTGGCTGGGGCCGCCAGCACTGCCCGGAGGCTGGAGGGGAGAATTTTGGTGTTTGCCGCGGGCCTGATGGCCCGGCCCGTTCCTGTGCCGGTTCACGTTGCTGTGTCTCCCAGGGGTGGGGGGGCCAATGTGGCGCTGGCCCTGGGACCTGTACCCTTGTCCTGGTCTCCTGCTCCCCTGGAAAGCCTGAAACAGAAGACAGTGGGCAAGTGAGTGAGGGCAGGACAGAGACAGCTCCTACAGCCCGGACAACCCTCCCCACCCAGCACCTTCCACTCCTGGGAGAGATGGAAAAGTCACAACTCAAAGGCCTCCTTTGAAGTGAAACCATTAAACCAAAGCTGCCTCCTCCTGTTTTCAGGTGGCCTTGATCCTGCTGCTGAATCAATTCTCATTGGGAACCAAGCGCACAGCCCTGCTCAAGTCCCTTCTGTCCATCACAGCAAACGGTACTAGCTCTTGGCAGGGAGGGACCCGGTCCAGAAGTCAGAGGAGGAGCCACAAAGCACAGAGCAAGCTTCCCTCAGCTTTTTTATGTCAGTGCTTCTCCTGCAAAGCTGGACACGGTGCAGTTACCTCTCGCTGAGGCTGGGGAGGACGGCTGCTGGCACTCCCCGCAGCAGCATCCGCAGAGGACGAGGGCTTCTTGCTTGCTGTGGTAAGGCCTGGAGCAGAGGCGGAGGCACACTCGGGGGCAGAGGGAGCAGAGGTCTCGCTGGGACTGCTCAGGGACACAGCTGTGACGGAGCTGCACCGGGATCTGGTGGAATAGCTGTTCTTTGGATGGGAAACTGAAAGAGAAATGCCCCAAAATGTGCCTTCTGCAAACAGGACCCAGACAATTCAAACGAAACACAACAGAACTCTCCCAGTCGCCTTGCTTTCAAGTTTGGGACACGCAGAGAGTCTCTGAGACACTGGGGCTAGCGCAGGGGTGATTCCCACCTCAGCTCCCCCGCTCCTCCCATCCAGCTCACCTTGCCCGAATGAGGCGATGCTCTTCTTCAGTGCATCGAGGTCACAAGTGAACCGCGCCACTCTGCCCAGATCTTCGTCATATTTCCGTTCGCTAACGAAGTGCTTCACAGAAAAGACAACATTTACACGTTAATTCAGTCTATGCACTATGTAATAGAGCACAGGAATGGAAAATGGAGGTACCTGTTACTAGCCAAAGCAGAAAACTTGTATCTGAGTTGGGCACTGCTTGAAAAAATCTTGGCTGAGAAGGCAGATCGCTATTTCCATAAGTCACTGGAGACGAACAGATTTTTCTGCATGATTTCCACCTACACACAAACAGCCTTCCCAGGCTCCAGAGCCAAGCTGTGGGTTAACTTGGTCTAACAGCAGCTGAACTCCACCAGTCTCTGGTCTGTGGAATCAGCATAGCCCAGGCCTCCACTCTAAGATGTTTTCAGCAGCAGTAGTTTTCTGAATTGCACTAATTTTGGTATAGGAATGACTACTGCCAGAAGAACAGAGGCCACAGTGGTTTGGTTTTCAAACTGGAGTTTAATTGATCCTTTATGCAACTTGGCACTGACCTCTTGTGGCAGAAACCAGTGTGCTGGAGAGCAAAAGTGTTTTACGGAATATAAAATAATTAATGCACAGCAGGCAGGTTTTCCTGATTTAGGCGGAAAGTCAGAGGTCAGTCTGCACCAGCAGGACGCTTTCGCTGCTGCTCTGAGGACAAAGCTGCCATGCTGTCATGTTCCCTACTCTGCACCAGTTCACAATGGTCAAAAATTGTGCCGCACAAACTGGTGTTAATGGTTGGACGATCTTTTGTTGGCTGAAGTCACTGTTTTACAGAACGAATATTCTAAAATAAGACTCAGGATGAAGTACGCTGTATCCTACCGCATGGCTGCAGACAGCAGCGTGCAGAGCACTGGCAGTGAGCTCTGAGACTAAAGAGGCAAGGAAAGAGTTGCACACAATACAGTGTCACAACCTTAAGTGTCAGAAACCCAGCAGCTTACAAAAAACACACATCGTGCCTAGGTAAGATCAGGACTAGGTTAGCTAAGGCCTATACTCCCAGATGTTTCTCCTGCCTCCATTTTAACTTGCTACATGGCCTTCACCTCTGTCAGTTTTCTAGCCCAGAGGATTAGGATAGCAATTGCATGACTTCAGAGGCGTGACCAACCTCCGATTACATGAGAGGGAAAAGATCTCCCTTCTGAACACATGCTGAGGAAAAGCTACAGCTAGGGTTCAACCCGCACTCTCCAGCTCCGAAACAGAAGCTGAGTGAAAAGCTCACCTTTATATCGGCTCTGAGCTCGACCAGCTGCTCCTCTGACATCCGCACTGCCACATCAGTCAGCTTCTTCAGGGCCTCTGCCTTCTTCTGTCGGCTAACCAGGATTTCCACTGCAAAACAGACCACAACTTAGACGGTGTCAGCACTGAACCAGCCTACTGAGAGTTAAACAGCTCCAGCCCCAGCACAGAGCACCTTATTGGTAAACAAGAGGTTTACCAGAGTCCCCTACGGACAGCTCCGTACCAGCTGCACAGCAGCCCTGGCTTTTCCCTCCTGCAGCGATTTACATCTCCAGACACAGACAGAACCTGAGCTGTAAGCTGACTCAAAGAGGGGCACGACATGCCGTTTTAGTAAAAGTTCTGTCTCTCTCCCCAGGCTATCTAGTTTCTTTGGCCTTCTAAAACTGCAGGGCTCAGTGTTCCTCATGTCAGTGTCTCCTTGGAGCGCTTCCCATCCGCAACAGGCAGGCCAAAAAAGAGCATTCCAGCACCCTAGGATATGCCGAGCTTTTCGATAACAGCCTTCCATGGAAGGATGCAGTTTACACCCCACTCTCTAATGAGAGCACAGAGCAACGGCCTTGGAGAGGATGGGTTGTGTGAAAAATGTCAGGGAGCAAACAATCTCACCAGTATAGATATGCTTAACTTAAGCTACAGGGAAACATCCCCCTCCAAAGTTTCCTCCATATATAGTTACTTATTTAGGAACAACGTGAACTGAAGGTAAATTACTGAACTCTTCTCCTAGCAGGGCTGTCTCTCTAGAGTTCAGTAACATCTACAGCTCTTCAGGTGGGCACTTGTTAAGGTTTAAAAGAAAGTCTTACTTGCTTCGGCTTTCACTTTGTCCATCTCAGCCAGCAATGCCACCTCACGGTCCATAAGGCTGCGCAAAAAAAATACAGAAGGGAAAAAGAGAGAAGTTTTAATAATAAAGAAAGGGGACAACAAAATTCTCTCCTCCAAAATGCAGCGGCTGGAGGATGTCCAGGTCCGTCAGCCGGTGAGAAGAGACCAACAGAGGGCAGCAAGAACCCGCCGTGTCTCGCTCAGCGAGCCTGGACTCCCACCGCACACCTCCAGGCTCTCAGGTTACCTTTTGTTCCGGAAGCCGAACACTTTTGTGCAGGTTTTGATGGCATTAAACTCGCTCCCGCGTTGGTCAGCACAGAGCACTGTGCTGGTTTCCTGACAACACGCTGGCTACGTGGTCATCTTACTCCAACGAAAGTCAGAACCGCAAGACAAGGGGAGGGGGAACAGCAGCTAGGGGCTGGAGGAAGCCGCACGCTGCTCAACTTTATCATTTAAAAGACTTGCTCAAAACACGAAACAAACTATGAGTTGGGCAATAAGGGAATCCAAGATAGCAGGAGAAGGAGTCATTCAGGCACCTATTCCCTCCAAGAAAACCTCTCAGAAGCTAAATTATGAAGGCAATCCAGTGCTTCACTCTGGTAGTTATGTAAATTATTAAATTGACAGAGTAGAGAACTTTGCTTGCTGGAGATTAGTGCTGCTCCCCCTCTCAGAAATAGTGCTGCACACAAGCAGAAGTCACCTATCTTGGGATGAAATACTAAGTTTAACACAGAAAAAAAAATGTTCTCACAGTAAATCACATTGCAAAATTTGGGGACGGACAATGGAAAAATGTTGAGAGCGTAGCTTTCTATAGCCAAGTCCTAACACTAAACAGGTGCCTGCATCTTATTCATTTCAAGCACACGCGTAGCTGCCGCTACAAAGCGGCAAGAATTCAGGGCAGAAATGTCCTCTGCAGATCAAGACACCCGGCTTCGCCGCCCAGCACCACTTCACGGCAGGCACACGCTTTGCTGATCCCAGCACACCGCGAGCGCGCACACACGCGCTTGCACAAGTGCCCGCAGGTGAGACGATGTGACCTGCTTCCCGTTGCCACCAGGTCCTCAGGAAGCACCCAGAGCTACGCAGGTTCACGATCTGGACGTCTCCGACGGTTTAAGGATTTTGCAGCCAAGGAGGGAGCACCTGGGGGGTCACGGCGAAGCAGTCTCTGCCTGCCAGGAGGCTCGTGTGTGCCTCAAGTGCGCCTGTTGCCATGAGACCAAATTCCCCCAGGCTTTACGGCAGCAGCCTTTACGCAAGCAGAACGGCACGGCTACCCACTGACCGAATTTAGCAAATTCGGACTATCAAGTACTCTCCAGTAAGCAAGACCACTTAGGAGCAGAGCACAAGGAGCTTGCCATGCCTGCTCCTTTGGAAGAGGCCGTGTGAAGAGGGCTCGTCCCCGGGGACGTGCACGTTACTAACGCAGGTGCGGCGAGAGCACCCGCAGCAGAGCAGCGAGGAGCCGGGCACCAGCAGAGCAGCCGCCCCAGCGCACGCTCTCTGCGCGCCGAATGAAACGCCTCAAGGCCAGACGTGCACGCTCTGTTTGGACAACAACGTCTAGCTGCTCCGCAGCCAGTAGCTACTCCAGCTTAGTCGAGATAAGGAAATAGCTCTAGCAGATAAAAGGGGCCCTTAGGATACACAGAGCGAGTCCCGCCTGGGCGTCCGACCCGCGTGTCCAGCAGCTTCCCACCAGCGGCCCCTCCGTGAAGCTCCCGGGGCTCCCTGGGCAGTGCGGAGAGTAAATCCTTCATTAAATCCGCTCCGCTTAAGCCCTCACGCGCCTTGAGGGTCTCTACACCAGCATCCGACCCTCCCTTTCCCCCCTCGCAGTCACAGCAGGCTACGATGGAAGTAGGAGAGGAAACACCAGCATTTCTGTTCTGGGCAGAGGCGGGTACGAGTTGCAGCTCTGTCCTCGGCCATAATGAATCCAGACTCTCGCTTGCACGTACCCTCCCTGTAAATGCTTCTTTTGTGCTTCCTTCTGCGCTACGCCTCCAGCGTCTCCAGCAGCGCAGTCCGCATCGCCACGGCTCACCTTCGCCCAGCTGCTGCCGGAGACTCAAATACATTCAACATCCAGGCTATTAATAGGGCTCATTTCAGTTTCTGCTTTCTAAATATAAAAGCAGAGTCTGCTTCTCTCATGTTAGTTTTATGATACTTTCAGTCCAGACACTAAACCGTATTCAGAGAGATGTTGCCGAAGCACAAGGTCAGCCCCCTCAACACTGACCACACGCTTTTTCAGCGAGAAAGGTTTATTTGAAAGGGGGAAGAATATTTATTTTAATGATCATCTGAAAGGGAGACCACAGAGCATCTGAAATGCAAACTCGAAACAGCTCCTGTTCTTCTGCATGTCAGAGGACTGAGGCAAGATCAATTTAAACAATTCCCTGCGAACAGCAGCTTTGACATTTGGCTTCTTCTGTTGATTTATCGCTCTGTCCATCTGCCTTTTCAGGGCAGGAATTGTTTCTGCTGGTAGCGCAGCAGGGGCCTGATCCAGGTCAGGCACTCTCAGCCCAACTGCACAAATACAACACATGTCAAAAGGCACGCTAATAAGACTTCACCTTGTTTCCAACGATCCCAAAGCAGTTCGACCTGTCTCTGCAACAGAGAAACCAAAGGGCAGAGCCTAAAGAAACATCCCTGACTGCTTTCTGCCCAGAGCCACGTCACCAGCAGGAATCCCCCAGAGCTCACACGCATACGGGTGTCAATGGTGCCTTAATGATTTATTCAAGGGCAGGACCAGCCATGCTGCTCTGGGGCTGCAGAACTCCTTTGTGCTGCACCTCCCTGAACACACACGCACACACCCGGCAGCCAGGATCCAACACCCGGCTTATCCGGGCCATTCTGGGCTCTGTCCTCTGGATGGCAGGCAAATCCACAAGCACCTTGATAGCTGGTACAGATTAAAGCTTGCTTCTCTTTGTAATTTGGTTTACTCAGCTGGAGTCTTTTACTCGATTTTACATTTGGGCTGACTAAGGAACAGAGGTCAAGTAGCTGTGCCCGAGGTTTGCGTGATGAGACTTGGATCAGACCCCAAAGGTCTTTCACTGTAAGAACTCCTCTGCCTAATTTCTTGTCAAACAAACTTGCTTCCTGAGCCAGACCCCTTCAGAAACATGTATTCGCTTCTGCACTCCTCTGTCCTGGGATAAGATCTCATGCAGGATGGAGAGGGCATCTGTTCCTGGCAGAAATCTGAAGACTGGACATTAAGAAAGGACTTTTAAGAAGTGCCCAAGGAAAAAAAAAGGGGGAATCAGATAAATCGATAACTGCTGAACATGAAATAATGCTGAATACTCAGCTGTGACCCAGCCATCAGAAGAGATGCTTTCAGCCACAAGCCAGCTCGGTCAAGTAGTGCCTGCAAGATGTTGTCTATTAGTGAAGGACAACAGCTGTTTGCACAAGCACGCTAAGGGTTATGGAGTCAGTTTTCCTTGAGACTTTCCCACAACCATCTCAGAAAGACCGAGTGCAATTGAAGAAGGCTGGAAATATGCCTGGAAGCTCTGCCACAAGAAAATGAAGGTGGTCTATAGCACGAGATGCACAGTGACAATCTCAGAAGGTGATGAACTTCAATGATGAAGGTCAAGAACTTTAGGAAGCCTCACTGACTTCTGAAAGACATCTCTTACACAGGTTAAAGCAGTTCAAACTCTACCACTTAAATATCCTGTTTCAGTTGACTAAACTTGCTTTTAAACCAGGTTTTCTTCTGGTAGAAAGCCAGCTGGGGAGGTGATTCAGCAAGAGTATTTAACTACTAGATTTTGTCTTGTGCCATAGGATTAAAAAAATATATACTAATTGTTCTCTGAAGCAGAAAGAATTGAAAGAAAACAAGACGTGAAGGTAGTATTTACATCTCAGCTCAGTGGCAACAGCATCACTTTCAGGAAAAGGAAAGTGATCTTTTTCTCTGGAGTTAAACGGACCTGGCTGCAGAGTCATTGCTTCTCAATTGTAGAGACATGGCATCCTGCCGGGCAGCTCTTTCTCTTGGCATTTATTGAAGGAGGTTCCCAATGGCCGCGCTCCAAACGCGGTTCGCATCCCTGCCTCACGGAACTGCGCTTCCTGGTTCACGCCAGTCCTGTCTCGGCTTATCGGAGCAATGCTGCTAAACTGGACTTGAGTCTTTAACCTTTCAGAACATGACGCAAGTGTTTTATAGACGATAACGCAAGTCAAAGGGCAAGGAATTACTTATACAGAACCAGACGCTTTAGCCAGAATAGTGACATCTTCCTTAGCAATGAGAGCTTTTCACAGATATTTTAACAGTGTAGAGAGGGAGACAGAAAACAAAACAAAAAAATGTATATAGTGGCAATACTGAATATACTTACTAGACAAAGCCACTAACAAACTAAGAAATAAAATATTCCCATTCATAAACAAACTTGAGTTAGGGCTACAAATCCCTCAGCTATTAACAGAGTAAATTGCTTTACATTATAGCTTTCCCAAAACCCTGGAGTTGCTGGGAACTCCATGTCCTGGTTTTGCTTAGACACCACAATGTCAGAAGTCATGAAAATGCAGATCAGGGCACTGGAGCACCTTTAACCCTGCCCCCCCGCCGGGTTTGGTGTAGTCTCCTCTGATAAGTTCAAAAGTTGTCTGTAAACATTTATGTGACTTTTGACAGTATTTTTTAGCACATGCTGAATTTAAATATTATGACAGCACTCAATTTACTCCAGGAGAGCACTTATTGATGGCAATGTTCAAGATAAGTACGCACGCAAGAAAAAAAGACCATACTGAACATGTAACTTCGCTAAAAGACTTCAGAAGAGAGCTGTCTTTACATCATTACAACTAAATACTCTTGCCTTTGAGGCCACATACAGTTATCAGACAGAGACACAGATTTGACACAGATTTGCAAGTCTGCCAAATATCTACTTTAATCCTTCCCTGTGATAGTAGCATTTGAGTTGCTTGTCAGATGTTACTTCAGGCAAGAACTCTCTGTGCAGTTTCTTATGAGTATTTCTTTACCAAAAGCAATCATATTTGGATAACCAAGAAGAACAATTTCTCATAAATAGGTTCAATGAGCCAAGACAGCAAATGTATCTGATGTAAGGACTTGCAGAATATCATCTTAAAGTACTTATCCAAACCAATAAAAGTGATCATTAAAAAATTGATTACACATGCAAGGAACATCATGCACAGTATTAAAAGCTTGACTTAAAAGGGGGGAAGTACTGCTGCACAGAATGATCGTTAATGTGTATTTATACCTTCCAAAGGACCCCTCTCTTCCATGTTATATTCAACCCTAATTTGAAAATTTCAAAAACTAATGTTTGTTTCAATAAGACACATACTGCTGCACTCTGAGCTCCAAACAGTCCTCCTTCCAACATGACTAACACTTGTACCTAAATTACAGTATGTTACCTGGAGAGTTCCTCATATTTTCTGTGTCTAAAATTACTTCATGATAGTCAGCATAACTGTCTTGCACAGACGTAAAGCCAAAGTTTGTCACAGGCTCCAATGGACACACGGAAGCCTTGAACACGTCTATTAATATTTCTTTGCACGTGTGGGACAACAGCTTTAAAGCAGGCCTTGTCAAGCTGCCCACCAGCAAAGGCAGCTTCTAATACATCGCAGAGTCCAGTACTGTAGACTCAGGTTTATTTTTTATACCATGCTGACCTCTCAAACTCTGAAGTATAGTGCTTGGGCAGTAGGGCAAACACAAGCAAGTCATTAAATTGACTGGAAAGCTGAAGTCTTATTCAGAATTTATTGATCTTAATCCTTAACACCTGGATCTGTTCCTATATTTAACTTACCTACTCTGCAGTTCAGCAAAGACCTGCTTCATCTTCTTAATGGAAGCATCTATTTCCTCTTTTACCACAACCCGGTATCGTGCCAGTGAAACAGTGCAACGCTGGAGATCCTTCACTGATTTTTCAATATTGGAACCTACCAAGAGACAGAGAAAACTCCAAACAGCCATGCCAATCAGACCATTAAATCTCCCCAGAAGGGGTAAGTCTAAAGACGGCTTTCCCTCTTTTTTAAAAAACTGTACACTGGCTTTAAAAACTTCTTTTCCTTCCCCACTACAAATTAGCTGCAGCAGGGGCAATTCTAGAGATTCTCCTATGAGGGAAGTTTTCCCAGAGCTTGTAAAATTTCTTTCCATGGGCAGGGATATCTGTCCATATTTTTAAGCACATAAGAAAAATCAAATGCATCTCTGAGCTGCTTTTGCACAAGGGACTGGAGACAAGTGAAATGAAGTCTACTCCTAAGACCAACAAGTCATATCCCTGAATCGTATGAAACGACTGTTCACCTGGGGAAGAAAAGTCTTTTGGAAATTAAAATTAAATCTGTACAAAAGGTTATTTCCTCAAATTGAGAGATGAAAAGATTGGTTATTTGCTACAAAGGTTAGTCTCTGGGTCTCAGCTCTCCAGCACGGTACATCACCTTGCCCATGCTCTCTGGAGCTTCTTGGAGTGCAGTTGCCCCCTGCCAAGCTACATTAAGAACTGCTCATTACAGCTTTTCCATGCAGCAAGAAGTGAACTACCACCACCTCATCTCACTAAGCTAACTATAATAACCATGTTCACAATTGGGGTCTCTGAGGTCCTTCCTGTCCTCACTTGTTATCATGAGAACTAAGCTGTGGAGAAAGCGTATGAAAGGAAAAAAAATTCCAGTAGCAGGAGGCTGTCACTTCTTGTAACAGGGTTGGTCAGAACTTTTGGCCTTTCGACAAATTCTCACAAAAGATGAGAAAGAACCTAAAGGCTCTGTGATGGAGCACACAGAAGAATGGGCTAAACATATGCAGCGTGACTGACTGCTTCCTCCCCTACTTCTCTCACACATATGGGTTTGCTGCTCCAGGCATTACATCTAAACTGCTGTCAAGATTCCTGCTGTGCATAGGGAAGAGGAGGAGTAGAGTGCAAGTCACTGGCCAGATAATAAGAAGTACGTTAGCTTGCATTAAAATCAAAGTCCTGTATGCCTCACCAGTATATCTGTCAGTGACACCGCAGAAGAGGCAGTGAGAATTCTGCCAGTAGCAACCTGCTCTGACATTCAGGAGTGCACAGATCCTCAGGGCCTTACCTAGCTTCTTGTTTGCAGGTGAAACCGGAACATCTTCCAGCCGCATTACAGACAAGGAAGAGGGAGTCGAGTTGCTTGCTGCTGCTCTGGACAGAGACCTGCTAGTGCTCCTCTGCTCAGGCCGCTGTCTGAGAGACGAAGGGCTCTGGGAAGGATGCATGATGAGCGATTTTGTGTCAGAGTCTGCTATCCCGTTCTCTAGTTCAGGCACTGCTGTAGAAAAGCACACTCGTTTAAAGGGGAAAGTGAGGAAGTTAGCAGAACACTGACCGCCTCTTTACGACAACAAGCAAAAATGAGAAATCAGGGTGAGTTGTTCTTTTCTGAAGAACTATCCAAACAAATCCATATTCAGAGTTGACACAAAACAAAGAAGCAACAAAAAGAAGGCTGCTTCTTTGCTTTTTAAACACTCAGTGTCTGTCTCCTACAATACTTTATAAAGACTAACCTGTTCTATCAGGCATGTCTGGTGCAGCAGATTCACAGTCCTCTAGCTCTCTGGCGTCAATTGAAAGTGCATCCAAACCTTCGCTGAGTGAGTCCACAGACTCTGTATCGTTGGCACAGCCGTTGACATGGTAACCATTAATTCCACCCTTCTCAGAGTTTGCTGACTGCTCCTCTTCAGTGGACACCAATTTACTGGGGTCTGGGAGGCCAGGGCTCGATTCAGCTGGAGGTTTCGGTTTGGTTTTCTTCTTCTTGTTCTAAGAATTAAATACCCACACCACAAAGGGGAAAAAATATTAAGCTTAAATCCTGAAGGGAAAATTAAGCTTATATGCTTACTGACTGAAAGTAGCCGATTTAAATTCTTTTTCAGCCAGCCTTGCTGTTGATCCTATTAACAGTAGGAAGGATTTATTTAACAATGAGGACAGATAGAGTGGCATTAATGAGGTGCAAACACATTATCCCCTCTGATGGTGTGCCAGCAAGACTAATGCACTGGGTAGTAGATGAATGCTGCATAACTGATGGAAAACAGCAGTTAGTTTGTGGCTATAATCTAGAGTCCTACCCAAGTCACTTCTCGGAGTGATAACTGTTAAGGTGCAGCTTCCAGCACCACGGTTGCTACTCGGCAACCAAACAGTTTTCTAGATCTTACTCTAATAAAACTCCCCTCATGTTTCCCAGCACATTGCTATTTAGTCAGAATTTTTCCACTTTGTTTTGTGCTGGTATTTTTCAGGTATTCAAATGAGTACGATTATGGTTTTATTCTCGTCCTGGTGGATTTAGATGCTACAATATTAAGTACTGAAACTTTGCAAGTCTATATTTAACCCTTTCATAGAGGTCTGAGCAAAGTACTAGGTGAAACACCCAAGAAATAAAGCTTACATGACAAAGTAATGTATATCCACAGAGCTCAGCATTAAATGCAACTGTTCAGCTCCAAAGGTTACTGATGAAAAATGGAACGGCATGACTATCAGAACAGTGAATTACAGTGCTCTCTTGAAATAAATGGACCTGATAAAGATTTACTTCACTGTGGGGTTGGGTGTGCAGATTAGGGGTCCTGTAGAAAGTCAACAGAATAAAAGCTATTGCAAGGACAGGAAGTTTTTCTGGAAGCTTTTTTTCAGATCCTACATTCAGCATAATGTACGTGACAGCTAAATTAAATGCATATGTGGCTAGATGATATTTACAGATTATACTGGAATTACCATGTAAATCATTGCCCTTAGCAGTGAGAAACTTGACACCTTAGTGACTACCTCTAGAGGTCAGCTCTGCTTACATCAATACACACATTTGCTCTTTGGTTTCTTTTCTCGTCTAAATCATGAGGAACGCCTATTACTCTATATTCTAAATTAATGCTCCTTCATCCTTAAAAAAGATTATGATAAATACCTTAGGAAGGTATATTTAAAAGTATTACCTTTTTTTTGCCTGTTACAGTCCACTCTTTCAATACTTCACTGGCATTGCCTGAAACAAAATGCAGTGATGAGTAGTGGAGGCACCAACTCCAGCTCTTCCGTGGTAATATGCAAATGTCTCCATACCTGGAGCCAGCTGTGATACTTCCTAAGTTTCGTTTCTCTTAGTTGATGCAATAAAAGGATCAGTTTCATTTTTGCTTTGGAAACACACTACAGAGCAGGACTACTCCCTTACAACACAGTGCCAGCTGGCTCCAGGAAGCAATCCTCTTTTTGGCTCCGTCACACTAAAGCTTTAGGTACTTAGAACCCTGCTAGAGCATGCACTGAATTCAAAGGTTGCCGTCAGGTCAGATATCTGCTGGCTTTCTCTCCCCAGAGACACTGATTGTATCAGGATGCCCAGAGTCTCAGGAATAGCTGTCATCCCTTCTGTGGGCCAGGGGCAAACACAGCTGTCAGTGATGGTCAGCGTGGAAATAAGACCAGCAAAGCGACAGGCAGTGTCACCAGCAACAGCTTGTTTTTCCAAGGTCAGAAGATCCATCTAAATGCAGCATGCTAACCAGACCCAAGAGAAGATTTGTGAGTCAGGTTTCAAAGTACAAAGAGCAGCTATCACAGGGGAAGACATTCCCATTTTTATACACCTGAGCAAGAGGTTCTGTAATTGAGCATCTAACCTCTTTTATCTAAGGAACTATCAAGTGCTTATTGCTGGCCTTGACCCCTAATGGAATGAATACCGACTAAAAACCTGGGAGGAGAATCATCTGCTAGTTACCCTTCTGGAGAGAGTCCATACTTGGCTGTGCTGCAAAGCTATAAGAGCTCCCTGCTGCATGGTATGCATACTGCACACAGGCCTTTCTGCACAAACACTCTTGCTTCTGAAGTAAGTTGACAAACATGGAAAGTACAATCAAGTTTTGAAGCCATGCAACAAAACCTCCATGGTTACCTTCCATGAAGGCTTGCACTGTTCTGTCCACGCAGTTGTCAAAATGCTGTAGCACAAGGACAATCTCATTGTTGCTCCTGTTAGGGACTATTGCACGCACTGCACTGATCTAGAGGGAAGGAGAAAAACAGGGGCAACATTTTAAGCATGCGCATTATCCTACCTGGAATCTACAACAACACTGCTGCAGTAGGCAAAAAACAAAAAAAATAAAACAAACAAACAAACAAAAACCCCACTCAGCTGATTGCTTTCTTATAAAACATTAACATGCCAAGACAATTTAGCCTGACTAAAATTTGCTTTTGACAGAGCTACAGTTAGGTCCCAGGCAGAAACATATTTCATCTCAGAGAGCAGATAAAGCTACAGTGCTCCTGAGCTCTTCCACGGCGTGTGGTGAGTTAAAGTCTCAGAAGACACATTTACCTTCTCCTTCATGTTTTCAAAGGTTCCTCCTTGGGCCATCACAGTATTGGACTGCACATCAAAAATAAACCCAGACGGATCTGCGAAGACAAACGAGAGGGAGGTACTCTTCTGAATAACAGACACGAAGAGACATTTAGAAAGACGTGAAGTAAGAGGTCAGCTCTGACTCGTTACCATGCTATGGAGAATACTGAACTCCTGCAAGCCTACAGTGTTGGCTGGCTAATTCCACCATACGGCTAACAGAGGGTTATTAGCTGGTGAGAGTAAAACATATGATATCCCAACCTTGTTTGAGGAGTAGGTTCTGTTTAACGGACTAGGGCACTATGAAGCAATCGCAGTTGAACTTGGTTTGCCCTTGACTGCATTTGTAGCTAGCTATAACGTGTTTCCGAGCCCTTCAAGTCAGTGCAATTCTGAATCATTCCTCAGCTCTGGGCCAGTTTAAACAAACAAACAAACAAACCAGAGTGGTGCGGATCAAAACTGCAAGCCAACAAATTTAAGCACCAACAGGGTTGGTAATGAAGAAATGAAGTAATGAAGAAAACTGAAGCAGTCCAGTGCAGCTCTCATATTTCTGTATTAATCTTAGGCTAAACACACTTTCACTGAGCCCAGTAAAAAAGAGTTAACAATACCCTCGGCACTGGCCTGGGGCAGTGCGGTTAACAGTTTCCTCCACCTGGAGATGCAAACGGCAAGTGGTCTGACAAATGGGTTTGGAGATTCAGCAGCTTGCGCTCCCTGCCAGCCCTGATCTCCAAGGTAAGGCTTATTTTCCAAAAGAGACCCATAATTGAGACAGTCATCACCAATAGTCTGCTGCTTGCTAGCAAGCAGAGGTTACGTAAACGTGCAGGCTCTACCATTTTACTTGGAGATCCTTACGAATGGCTGCTATCATAAATTTGCACTTGATTTTGTTGCCAAAGGTCTGAACAGCCTAAGTATCAGGTTTGCTAAAGAAAAGGGATAAAGCGGTTTATAGATGTGTTTCATTATGACAGGGCGTATTTCAAACCTGTGTTTTAGCCACATTTGATCTCAGACAGAATACAGGTCCCTCCACAGCAGCCAACTGAAGGACCCTAGAGGTTTTAAGCACTCTCTAGCACCCTCGACTTCTCTCCTGACTCACTAATGCCTTTTCAGGAACTCCCCAAACACGCACAAAAGCAAAGGCTCGTCTCCCTCGGGAGCCTTTGGGGCTGTCTGGGGGGGAGCGGCACTTCCCGCGAGCGAGGCGTGCCCCGCGCGGAGAGGGAGGCGCGGGCCGTCCCTGCCCTTTCTGCTGGAGTCCGGCTGACACTCCGAGCTGCTGATTCACGTTCTTCCCCTCACCTCCTCTAAATAACTCATACCCGGTTTCGAGACACACCATTGACTTCCAGAGTTCTCAGACATTGATGTAGCATTTAAACCGAGATGCCTCCAAATACAGTGACAGAATTGTGAGCATGATGGAAAGGTCAGCCTCTTATTGAGGCTACAGATGAGCGGTTAAATCCTTCCTCGCTCCATCCTCACCCGTTTCAGCCCCATGAGCGAGATTTTCGCAAGTTTCCAAAGCTCGCGGAAGCCAGAGCTACCAACTTCCTAGTCTTTAATCTTGTAAATGGCTTTCAGACTCCCATCACTGAGGGAGAATTAGCAACTTGTTTTTTCAAAATCCTCATTGCAGAGCAGCCGCCAAGGACCCAGGTGCCCGGGAAGATGAAGTTCAGCTCCCCTCCAGAGCACGTTTTCAGCCGCTCGGTCCCATCCCTTTCCCACAGCTCTATTTGCACTTGCTCTTGCAGGGGACTGAGCTTTTCTGCACCTCACTTGCAGCTGCCTCTCCCGCTTCCAGTTGCTTTTCCATGGTCCAAGTCCTCCTCGTGTTAAATTGTTTAGCATGCAAGAATTATGCAAAAGCAACTTCCAGTGCTACGCAGCATACATTTGATATTGCCCACGAGCATTCCCAGGCATCATTAAAAGGGCTACTGGCACTCAGGTCTCCTGTGATAGCGGGTATTTGCAAGAAGGGACAGAATTTAAAGCACGTGTGTCCTCCTGGACAGCATCCTGACTCCCACCAATGACTTCATGACTTTTGGGAATTAACATCCTTGCAGGAAAAGGAAAGCGCCATTCCAGAGCCAGAGCTCTGACCATGCATAAACAACATGACGAGTCATGTAGATACTAACTCGAGTTGATCTCTGTTGCATTAAAACAAACACCACGCAGTGCTGTCCTGTTGATTCAACGCGATAAACTCCAGAGACAATGTCAACAGCCTTAATTGCTTCTCCGTTCATAACCATTTCCTCCGGAAAAATGAGGTAGTAACAAACCATTCATCACAAATCATTTACTTGTGTTTTAATGCTATTTATTGGACTGATTAATACAGGTTCTCTTAAACACAAACACTGAAGATACCAGAAGGAATCCACCCTACCAAAATGGTCATGTTGTCTGAGAATTAAGACTATAGACCTAAAAAATGCCTGTTCTACTTCCTAGGAAACACAAAAGAAAACACATCTTTACATTCAACACCTAAAGAATGCTGAAACAGGAGCCACTAGTTTTCCCCAAGTCGAGCCAATTTGACTCCTGGCCAGCTATTTGGGCAGCGGCGGGCAGCTGCACGGGCTGCGCTGCGACAGCCATTCATTGCAAACCGCGCTCTCAAACTACAACTGGCCGCAGCACAAGAGATGACCGGCCTTGGCGACTCTCCGCAAGCATTTCGCGGGATGCTCGTGGCTTTAAAGCCTCTAATTGTCTATTCAGCATCATCAGTAACTACTGCTGAAATCCTTAGATAACACGGTATTTATGCAACTAACAGGCACGTTCAAACTTGGGAAGTCTTAATAAAAAAAACAGAACGCATTCTGTCCACAAACAGCAGCGTCTCAGAGCGCAGTCTTTTCAGAAGAGGACACATAAAAGAAGGAAAAGCTCCAGCAGCCAAAGCAACAGCTTGGCAACGGTACGGACTTTCGTCTAAACAGCTTTACAGAAGACAAACTGTCAGACAAGGTACAGCTGCATGCGGTGAGATGGTATACACGCGGTTTGTAAATTCACCCAGCATGGCATCAACACCACACCCATGTTCTTGCTCATGAAGAGCCTGCAAGATAAAACAGCCTACGAAAGTCAGACCCGGGATGGCTAAGAGGGCAAACAGCCACGCGCTCACCCGCATCCCGCGGGAAAGGGCCGGGCGCACCGCCGGGACGCTGAGCTCCAGGGACCCGCATCCCCTTCCATCAACACGGGCCTTAACGACACAGTCTGACCATACGCAACACCCAAAAGAGCTCAGCTTAAATATAGCCATAACACAGGCTATTCCAATTAGCCAAGCACAAAAGGAGCAATGGTCTCCAATTTCTTTGTTGTCACAGGTCTGAAACCACCCTCCAAATGATCGCCAGATGCTTCTTCCTGGCCCAGTCAGGACACCGGCAAGCAAATGACTTTGGGGAATTGGACAGCATATATACTTAAAATTCAATGCAATAAAGATTCAGTTAAACTGTGAAACATTTATAGACTCTGTGGCTTTTCAGGTCAACGGTAACTACTTTGACTCTCCCAGGGATAGCACAGAAAACCTCAGCTAATATGAAATAAAAAGCTCTTAAAGAAATGCCACCTCATTGCCCACTAAGAGCATCTCAAATTTGTTCTAATTACAACTATCTTCACCTGTTTCTACATTGCAGGAATAACTAGACGGCCGCATCCAATACTGCAGAGGTGCCTGGACAGGAATTAATGTATCTTCCTAGGACGAGGTAAAGTAGCTAGAATATCATTATTCTATCAGTCTGTACTTACAGTAATACCATCACACTGAAGTACGAAAAATATGGTTAAAAATCAGTTTTTCTAGCAAAAGTGCTACATAAAAGCTTGCATTTGTGGAAGCTTTCGTGATTTCACTGCTCCTAGACCTCTAGGCATTGCACTTCACGGAAGCAGATCAGCACAAGTTCTTAAACACAGATTGCATTTTACACTTCTAATGCACTGTGCTTTTCCTTAGGAATTATTTCAACATATACTGCTATTTTTTCAAGTAAGCATAGTTCTTGCTAACAGGCAGAGGTACCAGTACTAAGTGCTCTCCCCATGAATTTGCAAGTGAATAAAAACTAAACTGGGATTAGAATCAATATTCCTAGATTCTCTGCTGTCAGCACAACATTTCACTGATAACAGAATAAAACTGCACAGACACATTTAAATAACTTAGCTTACCAAGATTAAAAGTATACTAGCATCTATCAATTAGAAATTACATCATGCTTTGCAGAGACAAGACAGAAAAAAATAAATAAAATCAAGGTTGCCTGCAGGACTTTGCTCCTAAACAGCAGCCTCATGATCCAGGAGGAAGCACATCACTAGCACATACCTGTCTATGCCCTCCTCCTCCCCCCAAAACTACCAAGCACTGTGAGCAGGACCATCTGGTTAATAAACTATACTTGTGCAATTTCTGTCCATGCTCAAGTCCATGCTTGCTGCTTGGGCACATACAAAATCAGGGCTTGGTACCTCAATCAGCTGTTGTGGAAACTATTTTAATGCCCCAAAGACACCACTGTGATCTTATTGTATGCAAAGATAGGCCAAGAGGATGGCAGCTGCATATAAAAATTTTGTCTAGCCAAGAAATACTGCTTTCTTGCTTATTTTCTCAAATAGATTTCAAGGGTCCAAGCATGCAATATAAATACAGCCTTTTCAGTCAAAACCCGCTATATGAAAGTTACCAGTTCATTAGATTTTAATTAAGAAGAAACTTATTGTTTTATAGATAGAATACGACTATGCAGGCAACAGATGGACTTGCAATTCAAAGAATTCTTTCTGAGGTGAGTGAATTAAACCTTCCAGATATCTGATCTCCCACAGAAGTTCGAGGGCTGTTGTATGGCAATGGAAAAGTTAGTTTTTGTGTGAAAGTGGCCTGCCTTTTCGGCATAAGGCCATTTCATTTGGGAGCCTGGAAGAAAAAAAATAAAGTGAGGGAAAATTAAAAAAGTCTTTACAAGTCAACTAAAGTGTGCCAAAAGTTATGCTGTTAAAACTGGGTATTTCTGCCACAAAGACAGGGAAATAGTATTAACCCAGTTCTCCTAAACACACGTTCTGCTTTCCAGGAGATAGACCTGCTTTGTAAGTGTTTCTGCCTAATTACTCCTCCCGTTATCGCTGATTTGGTTTAGCAGGAGCAGGCACTCTACAATTTACAGGCAATTGTCACAGCTGGCAGTTTTAACCTGAGCACTGCCTTTTCTCTGAATACACAAGCAGCCAAGCAAGACAATCAGGGATAGCTTTCAGTGGAGCTAAGGCAGCAAAGTGAAAAAGAAAGTCATTAAGGCAATTTAAACTGCAGGACATTGTCTTTCCCCTATCTGGTTTCCATCTACACATAAGAAATGAAAAATTAAATTAAATCTGCACATTTTCAGAGTATTTTTCCTTAAAAAGTTATTCACATTCAACACACTGAAGCAGTGATACAGCTGAAGCACACACCAATTTCTGACATCATCTACATGTTCTCCCTTCATATCATATACGTGTTTACTCACAAGCCAAAACCTGACGTATCAAGAACATACAGGCACAGTATTTTGCTTTGTTCCTTTTCAACACAGCAAGCTTTGAGCTGCAGTGCAATTCAGCAATCGCCCAGTTTGCAGTCGACCAAAGAGCGATCTGAACATATAAACCGAAAAAACAGCTTGCAAACACAATCGGTAAAGCCTGTTTTCTTGCAGAGCGGTATCTTCTACTTGATTGATGTGTTGTTAAACAAAGTATGAGCTTAGATTGAAATTTTTCTCACATTTGGGGCTTTTATAAATATTCCTGTGTGCAGGTTCCCTGCTGCGTAACACTGCCCTAGCTGTAGTCCTCCCTTCCAGTGACTTACGCCCAAGGCCTCTACCCCTTTGCCGAATCTGTGTAGGACAGTTCGCTGTCAGCCGAAACAGCTCCCTGACGTAGCCAAACATGTAGAAGCCCAAGTGCTGTTTTATTCAGGATTTGGCATGCCTGAAAACGTGGGTGATGTCTGCTGGAAACAAGGCTTACGTGATTGCTCTGCATCTCGGGGTCACCGGTCGTTCTGAACCTGGCGGCGGCTTTCGCTCAAACCAATTAATTGAACCAGAATAGCTGATGAGAGGGAGTACACGCGCTTATTATTTCGGGGGCGGGGGGCATAACCAAAGCAGTAAATCAACAAAACTACTAGACTATGGAAAAACATATATTTAGAGATCTGGCACCATTGAGACCATCCTTCCTTTGAATTTCTAAAATATTCCTTCTAGAATACACGAAAGCTCAAATGAAGCATTCCGTATAACCTGGATATGGTCCCACATTTTGATGGATGCATTTTGATTTTGAACGGGGATGATTATATGACTGGTTTAGAGATTTAACCTTTTTCTCCTCAGCATATACCTTTTAAGTAAAAAGTTATATATAACAGTAATGTTCAGGAGTACAACATGATTCTGTGCTAAAACTTTGCATATACATTTTCAAAAGACTTAAAAATATCCTTCCAAACAAATAGTTCAGATGTTCACTCTGTTCTGTGGCACTTCTAAGAACAAGAAACAGGTGGACTTCTGATTCGGTTTCAAAACTGCTGCATTATTAAAAATAGGTCTCTCTCATTACATATCTTTCAATACTTCTCACTGACCCTTTGTTGCACTGTAAAGGGGTTTTGTTCTTCTTTTGGAAGATGAAGAAACTGAAAAGGTGCTCCTTACCTGGCCACGGTGCATTCCTTTGCAAAGCACCGGGAAATGTTTGTTGCCTATGTTAAGATTCTAAACAGCAGAAAAGTAATAATTGAAAATGCAGTCACAGCCCAAACAGGACAGGGCACAAGCAGAGGAATCTACGGCTTTAACTCCCACCTTCCCTTTACCTCCACACCGCGGCTGCAAAGCCTGGGGCGAGGCTGCTCCATAAAGCAGGGCGTATTTTATGTCCCCGAGCAGCAGAACGAATCAGGGTTTACTCTGCATTCCTGTTTGGTGTCAAATGTTTGTGCCCACAATCCTTTTACCTTTCTTCAGGAACTCAATACACGCCAGCACTTCCCAACAGCTTCTCCATAGGACAGTCTATTCTGAACGACGCTGAGAGCAGCAATCGTGCTGGCTTCCTCGCTTGGCAAACGCCAAAGCCCAGCATTCCCTCAGAGTAACAGCTTTTCATGTTTCTCCTACAGAATTTCTCTTGCAGTTTCTCTCTCTAACCACAGTAATTCTTTTCTGCGGCTCCAAGAGGCATTTTTCTCTCTACATTTATGCAGTGACAGGCTGCACAGCTAGGCTTACAGCAGCACACGGGGTCAATTTCTTAATGACTGAGTATTCAGGCTCCCAAACAGAGACATAAATACAGCCTTTTAAAAATCATTTGAAAATTATAGTATACAATGATCTCCATAAGTGTTGCTAATTGCTTCGAATCATGTATGGATTTAGCTGTCAAAGGAAAGCTGGACCCCTCAGGTAGACACCATTTCTACACCAAAGCTGCTAGGAAGGGAAAAAAAAATCTACAGAGAACAAAAGCTCTTCTCTTTAGGTAGAGGGCATGGATTGTCAAATCCATTCGTGTTAAATTATTAATTAGTAGTCCGTTCAAATAAAAAAAGAAAACCATAGCTGCCAATCCCCCTCTTCCCCACCAGCACACACACACTTTGGAATTAATGTTTTGCATGCAGCGAATAAGATCTCTCACTGAAATAAGCTCCTTAATGCAAGAATAGCTTTGCCACCGAACGCTTAACATGTGATGGCAGAAAAAAGGAAAACAATACTGTGTATTTGAAGACAAAGCAAGGGAACAAGCTTCCCGCTAACTCAGGCTTGTTTTTCATTGTACCTGTCTTAAAGGAAAAGGATTTAAATTAGTCTAGTTTGAATTGCCTCTCCAAGAGGTGGGGACATGGCTTGAGCCATCCAGCCTTGCTTCAGCGGCCTGTTTCTTAACTCGAATCTGAGCAAACCAAAGGCAGAAACCTTGCACTAAAACCCTGCGTTAAAACTCCAGAACCCATAGGGCGTTCTGAGGCAGAAGGCAGAAAAGGACTGTCTTGGTGAAAAGCTTAACTTCTAAGTTTCGGTAGAGTCGAGCCCATGAGGGACCCAAACACCTCTCAAATTCACACGGGCCATGCCCAGAGAGGGAAAGGCTTGCATTAATACCACTGGTGATCCCAGGAAAAAATGAGTTTACCTCTAACAACTCAACTACTAAAAATTGGTTTTTTTCCCCAGAAGTCCAACTGTGAAAGAGATGCAAAATTCGTAATATACAGGAACTTATGGAAATCAGAACCATCAAGTTAGACGATTGAAATGCTACTAAAAACGTTACAAAACCCAACAGTTATACAATTTCACTAAGACAGTGACAGTGAGCTGCCAAGTGACACGAGCAACCTCGCAAGGAGTATAGCAAAAGCAATTAACCCTTTTCTTAATTGATAACTTTGGAATCAATAATGTTGCTTATTGACATTTGATTGTATCACATTCACATGCATCTTACCTTTTGGATTTTGCTTTTTAGACATCTCAGCACGTTTGCTCTAATGCCCAGCTATACGGGGGGGGGGGAAATAAAAGAGAGTCCTCGCCCCTGAATAACGTAGCTGGCAGTTGTAATTCACACACCGTCTTGTATCAACGCAGGAAACGGCAAATATCTGTTTTGGGATGGCAAAATCCCAGCTGTGAGGGCAAACAGGGTCTGGAGTTGTCAGGATTCTGCTGACAAGCCGGCAGAGCACTACAGCTTCTTCCTCTGGAAAGCAACTTCTTGTCACGAAGCCTGACTGCAGCAGTTGGTATTGGCCTTTTCCAGTTCTAAAGAAGAAAAAAAGAAAGAGAAAGGAAATAAAAAGATTGCTGCTGTACTGGCCAAAGGCATACACTAAGTCTCGCAGCTTATCAAAGTCTACTTGCTCATGCTTAAAATTCGCATTTTGTTTAAAGGCATTGCAAAACAACTAGCCAGAAAAAGCAATATTAAATATAAAGCAACAAGATCCCTAAAGAATTTGTAGTTTCAACAGGCTTAATTCAAAGCCACCGAGGCACTCCTAAGATGTTCTAACTTAAGCATGCAAGCATTAGGAGAAGGAAGGTTTATAACCCATCATAAAAAAACCATTTAAACAAATACCAGCGTTCACTAACGTAAGAGCCATTATACACAGTGGACCAAGAGCGTGGTTCCTACACTGGATGACAGTATTTATTACAGTGTGAGCTCTCAGATCTCTCATGTGTTCACATGAGGAGCATCCTAGAGAAAATAAAATTCACTTTGCTGCCAACACCTAAGAGCATACAATTTTTAAATGTTTTCTCTTTGTTTCAGCAGAGGATGAGACACAAACCTCCCCCACAAAGACTGCTATAGGCACAGCTCTCCTGTGGCATTACATATATGTATTTTCCTTGTGCTCGCTGTGTTTCTGCTTCAAGCAGGCAGCGCGAGCGGGGATGGCAGGCGCCACATCAAACAGGATGACAGGTTAAACAAAGAACAACAGGATGCACAATGTAAGGAAACAATAGAGACCTCCCTGCCACAGCAAAGTGCTCCCACTCCAAGGAGGGATCTGACCCTTGCTTCAAAGTCGTATTTGTAATGAAGTGTGAAAAACGCACAAAAAATGCCATTTCAATATGTAAAATGAGCATAACTAAAGATGCACAAAAATAATTTGGTAAGTGTTTGGACTCTATGTACATCCTAGTGAAACCCATACACTCATACACGCGTAGAAAGAAACGCACATCCAATTTGCTTGACAAATAATTAGAAGCCCAACTCCCCCCACCCTGCTCAGGATTTTTTTCCAGCGACGTTCCCGGGTTTGGTTTACGAGCCTGAGGAACGCAGCAACACTGATGTGATACAAGAAGGAGTGACACTGCCCAGGGGCTCATCAACGGGATCCTAACAAGTGTATTTTGACTTAAAAATAGACATTTCCTATTATCAGAGTTTTCCTCTCCTAGCTGCACGGGAGTTCAAAACTTATTTCTAACCGGTGATCCCAATAACCTTAAGCACGAGACAGCTTTGAGAGCCGAGAACGAGTTAATACTCGCCGCCTTTAAAAGACTGCAAAAGGATTCTTTACCTGTAAATAGTCCCGAAATGAGAGGTAGCTACAAACTCCTGTCTCGCCGCCCTCCGCTCACGGAATTAAACGCCTTCGTTTGTTACAGCACCTAAAAAAACCGTGGTGTTGGAATTTCTGTTCAAAAGCACCCAGGATTTCCACAGAAGCCAGGGAATTTAGCGAAGGATGATGCTTCCAGGAGACAGCAGAGCCGCGGCTCCGCTTTTCCAGGCTGCCGGCGCTCGCACGGGGCTCTGCCGGCAGCGCGAGCGCGGCAGATGTGCTTCGCTTTGTACGATCGCACACAAGTTTCACTTCCCGCCTGGCTGCTTTTATGCCTCTGACCAGGAAACGCACTGGAGGCCACACGAGTGCACGGTATGGGAAACCTCCAAACGCGTCCTGTGATTTCAAGATAACGCCCGTGCGGTGTGGGAGAAGGAAAGCGCTCGTGCGCTGACCTGTGATACTGAGCACCGCCAGTGTGTATCATCCAGAGGTGAAAAAAAAAAAAAAAGTGCCTTAACGTCTTGTGTTTCATTTCCTTTTTAAATAAAGAAAACCATTCTTTAATCCAGAAGGAGCACGGAAATATGCCGGTACTAACAAAAACCCGCAGCGGCATCGCCAGGAGTTCTGCTTACGGACTCCCCGAGTTGTCTCGAACTTAATTTGTGCGACAAAGGCGTGCTTAAAAATTGTCTCTGGATGTGAATCCTTAAAAAGTAAATAATTAAAAGAACACCTCACTCAGATGAAGTTTAGAAATGATATGTAAAAAAACAAAAGTTGCCAGAAAAGAAGTTATCAGAAAATCTCAAAATGCTTCAAAAATACTAAACCTTATCAGCCATGAAATGCACTTCTGCCAACTTCGAAAGAGAGAAAGAGTAATTAAGTCTTAGGGGAAAAACAAACAACATACAAAGAGTTCTGAATCACTCTTTGGCAAGCCAGGCTCTAAATCTGACATGCACAGAAGTGATAAGACAGCGGACTGAAGAAAAATAACCACCGATACAGCTGATCAGTATGTAACGGCAAGTCCTGACCCTTTGATAATGGAATTAATACTGCAATTTCACCTGGTATCTCCTCCGATAAAAATGTAGAGCCAGAGAGTCAAAAGCAGCTCCAGCTTGTTAGGATACAGGTTCAGAAAGTTGTGTGACCTCCATTTAACTAGGGATCCTTCTCAGGGCAAATCAGGTGAAAATTGCAGCATGAGCATTAGACAAAAACCTTAAACAGATCAGTGCAAGAGGGCTGTAAAAAAAACCTTTTTTTTTTTAAAACAATAGAAATGGAAACTCCAGCACTAGTAAAATAGCAAAGGTTAGGGCAAGTTCAAATAAATGAAATAAACTTGCTCTAGATGGTGAGCTCTTTCAGATAAGGGCAATATAAGTCTTATATAATGTACCATATACTTCACTAGAAGCAATAAAGCTAAGAAAGAATCAGTACAAAAATGTTAAGAAACCTATCCGCAGGATTAAAATATTAGAATTAAAATAGAATCGATGCAGGAACAACAAAATCCCCAGAAACCCAGCTCCTTCCCATCACTGACTCAGCGACTGACCTCTTCCCAGAGCTGCTGTTGTTCAGTTGACAACATAAATTTTTTTGAGTTACACTGGAAATGCATATTTCTGTTAAATGTGCAAATATCAGCATATTCTATTTAAGAAAGGAGGAAAACATACCCAAAATTTTACAGGCACCAAGTCAAAAAAAGAAGTGACTTTAAAATCACCAACCCACAGAGTAAGAATAGCCCAGAAAACGCTCTAGACTGGTATTTCAGTAAACTTGGAGAACTTGATGGTGCCCTATTTGAAGGGAAGTAAGATGAACGGTGAGAATTTTGTCCGGATTTTCTATTAGTGTACAGAAGATGCTTTTACTGTGAAATCTGGAGTTCTACCGAAGACGCCTGCTCCTCGGGAGGATTTTTACCACCGTCGCTTTGGGATTTCAGGCAAGCGGCGGAGCAGGCTGTCCCCGGCCTCCACCTCACCCCAGCTTAAGCTTAATTCACGCCGTACAGGAGCATCTGGCTAATTGGCTTTTGAGTTAAGCAGTCCCTCACCAAGCTATTTTAATCTTGTTGATCAAGCACGTAAGATGAGTCTCTCTGAGTACACACAACAGCGTTTCGCTGGAATAAATCGCTCTATTTGCAATTTATAATCATTCTCAAACAGAAATCCTGCTTCCAAGGCTCCAGGACCTCAGGACAGAGGTGTCTACCCGCCGCGCTGGGACCCTTCTCTGTAACGTGCTCATGCAAGAATTCACCTCGGTTTTATACGGTGCCCAAAAAAGGAAAAAAAAAAAAAAAAGTGACTATTACGCTAGAAATTCAGTAGCGTGTTTCATCTTTCCTCAAGCCACATTTAGAGAAGTCGGTGTCAGATGTCCACTACACACAGGAACACGCTAAACACCCAAAAGTTTCTGTCGGTTTTGCACGTGCACCCGCAGCGCTTCCCCGCCGCGCCGGCGCGACCGGCTTTCTCACGGACCTCCGCCAGGGCCCGGAGGGCAGGACGGGAGCCGAAGCCTTAATACTTGTTTTTTACGCAAATACCTACTAAGTTATAGCAGACCAAAATAAGACTGTTGACATCTCATGCGCAATACAGGCCTCAACGGTTTGTGTTTGAAGAACTAACTTTTTCGACCTGAAATCGGTCAGAAATCGGCTGATGGGGTCGCGAGCCCCAGTGGCTCCTGTCCCCCACCAAACACAGCAGGCCAAGTGTTTCGACGCAAGTCAGTCGGCTTTATTATCCCGTGCCAGAAAGGGACAGGACACACCGTACAACAGTAGTGCAGCACAAGAAGCCTGACTGTAACTGATTTTTCTTTTTTTTAAATCGACACAATCGGTTTTCAGAAGCTCCTTGCACCGAGCAATGAACAGTTAACGCACAGGGCCGCGGATCGTGCACGCGGGGAAGGGGGAGCGGAGAGCAGCCTGCCTGGTTTTCCAACACAGGTCTGGGAAAGTCCAGTATCAATGCCTGCACCGAAACCCCTGTTCACACAGAGCAGCCTCTTTCTTTGCCCCAGACCACTCCTTTCACGCGACTGGATAAAGGATCGTAAAACTGTACAATACAAAAGAACCATTTCAGGACTGAAAGATCAGTAGTTTCATAGTATTACTCCCCCCCGCCCGTATTTCCTCAGTTTAGTTATTTTCAGCAAGAATGAACTGAACATTTAACTTTGGAGATAATTAGCTGTCTATATTCTGTTTAAATCCACACATTTATTGTTCTTTCACCAAATGCATTATGCAGAGCACGACTGAGCATTAGCTATTCTCAAACATGTACCTCTTACAGGCCAATTGTGTATCGTTTTGCAGCACAAAGAAGTAAAAATAAGTATTTCACATTGCAAAACATTCCTGTAGCTATTGTGAGGATGCTACAAAACCCCACACGGTGTGTTCGTGTGTACGTACACGGTATACAACACCACACCACCATTTTTTGTTTTCTTCACAAGGGGGCTACAGCTTCCCGATCACACTGTGTTTTCTACACTCAATTTCAAAACAAACAGGCACTGGGAATTTCCAACAAGATGTCTAGCGCTTTACACATATCATCAACGCAATCCGAAAGCCTGATGCAGAGATCTCGCTTTGTCTTCCAGTCATCCCTCCGTGCATCCAGAGGTCTCAAAGCTTCCCGAAAGCCTGTTATCCTTCCTAACCAGCCCTACTATAACAAAACGATGTCAGCGCAGGTTCGTCCTGTGCAATTTTGCACACATTACTACTACTTTTAGATTGCACGTGCCAGCTTTCCGATCTGAAAGACAGTCCCAGGGACTTGCGACAAATCGTTTCATATCTAAGAGGACAAAAGCACATCCTTTTGGTTAAATTTTACTTTTTACCAAAGTATCTAAAAATCATGAGCTTTTGAAAAGAAAGAAGGAAAAATAATGGCAAATACAGAGGATGCTACCTCTCATTGCCTCACTTTAAGTGGTGAAAACTTATCTCCATCTCCCCCAACTTAAAGAGGGGAGGAAGGACAGCTTTACTGTAGTCCTACCAGAAGCCTTTTTCCCCCCCTCAGCTTTTTCTTTGACTATAGCTAACCTCCAAGTCTGATATCCCAAAACAAGGCTTGAAAATGCAATTAAGAACAAGTTTTATATGTTTTAAGTCTCAGATCTTCTATTATTAAAAACAAAAATAAAAGAATGCAGTACCTACACACCCTCTTCATATTGCAAGTCATCTTTACGGCTCCTTTGTCCTGGATCCAACAAGAATCTCCCGCTTAGGGGCTGCAGCACAATAGCTCAGCAAAATCATAAAATATTTACATGCCCCTCAAAAAATAAACTACAATTAAAAAAAAAAACTTACACAATAGACAATGCTCCTTAAAAAAGGAGTTTAGCCTAGCAAACCTTTAACTACAATAACTTCAGCAGATATTGCTATGGTCATAAATCTGTGATATATGGCAGAACAGCTGCTGGAGGTGCATGCAACTTTCACGCAGCTTGCGCCTGAAAGCCAAGACTAGCTGCGTACGCTTTTGCAGGCACTTAATACCCAAACAAGCTATGCTATTTAATAAAGTATTACAGTAAAAAACATAAATACTTAAATCCCATGTACTGCATATTAGTCCATAGAGTAACCCAGCCCAACAGTGGGAAAGCTGAGCTGAAAAGTCACGAGGAAGAAGGAGCGATACGGATCTAAATGGCATTTCAGTGTCTTTAGGCGAGAACCTACCGGAGTTGGCCCGCAATCCCAAACCGCCACAAGGTTTAGTTTGTGTGAAAAGGGACTACAGCGAAAATAAACAGGATGCTGTAAGCAAACAGTCTGACACGTTAGCAGAAGAGGGGAAGGGTTTTCAGTTACTTATGGCTCAAAGACTACTTAAATAAATAAAAAATAAAAGAGGAGGAGGGCGAAGCTGTGGTGCTGTCAAAACACACATCTTTCCCTCCACCTTTCCAATGATCTCAGAAGGCAGCATCACCCTTGAAAGCAGGCATTTCTGGAGAGATGCTGCTTTTACCCAGTCACGCCTGACTCTAAACACTGACAGGGACGTGCCTTCCTACGCGCCGTCTTCCTGAGGCAGGTTATTAAGAAGTTTGGTGCTCACTACGACCACCAAGAGTTTAGGAACCCTCACGTGAAATACAGATATCGGCTTCCCTTTCTGCTGTACTAGACCTCGTCCAGACTAAGTAGTTAGCCCAAAATTTCACAAATGCAGGCCTGTATTTCAGCCAGATTGCATACTGGGATGCCCCCAGCTCGTGTTAGCAAATTCTCCTTGGAAAGCATTAAGAACCCAAGCCAAACATTATGACCAAATTTTCAACATCATCTGCCTTTAACTTTCTAGGCAAAGGCTGAAGCAAAAGGTTTCATGCTCTGTAATACCACAGGACCCTTCTCAAAGGAAAGATTTTGCAGCTGCTGTATCTTTTCAATTTACAGCCTGCAGCGGGAAATGCAGTGCAAAGTTAATGAAAAATGGTCGTTATAGAAAGCTCAAAACCGAGAGAACAACTAGCTACTACCCTTCAGAAAGCCACTGAAGCAGATCCCGCAGGTAGCCAGCACAGAAACTCCTATCCACTGCTCCCCCATCAACTAACAACGGCTCCCCGAAGAAGCAGAAGCAGCAGCGCAAGCTTTCATGGCAGTTCAGTGTAACAAACTTCTCTAATGGCCCGGTGATGGCAAGCTGCTCTGCAAGATAATTGATCTGAATGGAGAGCCCTTGAAGGTGCTACTCCTTCCTCCAGGATATAGGATCACTATACATATACATGAAGGAGCATTACACTTGGGGACCTGGCGGGAATCATCCTCAGAAAACCAAACAAACGGAAACCTCTCACATCCTTCACAGGATTTTCACCCCTCTCCAAACAGAACACAAAATCCTATTCTTATTCTTCGTCCTTCTTCCTACGGAAGCACAATTTAAGGCTCGCCTATATGGAAAAGGAGACTTAACTCCCTCCGCGAATACATTAGAGCCTCTTTAAGTTCACTCAGGAAGCAGATAATCAAACACAAAACAAAAGCAGCACCGATGAGCACCCACATGGGGAAAGAGAAGGCAAATTCCAGTATCTGGTTCCCGCTAACTTACTGCTCAGTTGCTCTACCGGGGAGTAAAGTCCTGGGAGAACAAGGAAAACAAAGTCGTGCTTTTAGGTGTGCTAAAGTTTAACAACCAATGGAGGCATGGGAAGGAACTGCTTGCCTCTTGGCAGCTCGGCTCGCCTTTCACCACCCTCGCACTCCGGCTGCCTCCTTCTCGTTAGCTCACGGCTTGGGTTACACGAACGCCAAAGGCCCCAGCACAGCCGAGCGCATCGGCCCCCTCCTGCCCCGAGATTCAGAGCCGGGCGCGTACGGGGGGAAAGGAGAGGCGACGCGCAGGCGGAGGAGGCGCAGGCGGGAGGGAGCGACGGGCACGCTCTGCCGTGCGCGGATCTGCGGTATAAATAATGTATTAATGATCCCGGGCGTCCGCTCCCCTCTGCCAACGGCCATTCCCTGCCCCTCGCCGCTCGCTCCCGTGGCTCCGGCTCGTCGCTGCTGCTCCCCCGCAGCCACCCAGCCCCACAGCCCCGGCACCCCCAGCCCCACAGCCCATCAGACTCCTCCGTGCCCCCCAGAGACCCCTCGCAGCCTCCCCACTGCCGTGCCCCCCCCAGGCAGCCTGCATTGCCCCCAGGCCCCCCCGCACGACGGAGGCCCCACTCCTGCTCGCCAGGCCCCTCGCCCGGCCCCCCTCACCCCCACCGCTGACACCCCCCCAACCATCCCCCCACCCCAGAGCATCCCCTGGCTACCCCCACACTCGAAGGCCCCTTTTGCCCCATAGAGCCCCCTTGACTGCCCCTATTCCTATAGGGCACCCCCTGCCCCATAGGCCACCCCCCAACTGCCCCCCCACACACAGAGCACTCGCTTGGCTGCCCCTCTAGCCCCACGGCCACCCCCCGGCTGTCTCCCCTTCCCCAGGCTGTCACCCCCCAGCACCCCCACGGCCCTCCCTGCCCCACAGCCAACCCCCTGGCTGCCCCACAGCACCCCACGGCCCTCCCCGCCCTACAGCCACCCCCCTGGCTGCCCCACAGCACCCCACGGCCCTCCCTGCCCCACAGCCACCCCCCCGGCTGCCCCCCAGCACCCCTCCGGCCCTCCCCGCCCAGGCTGGGGCCGCCCCCCTCCCCACATATCTCCCCCTCGCCCCCCTCCCCCGCAGCCCGCCCCTCCCCCTCCCTGCTCCCGCCCCCTCCCTCGCAGCCCGCCCCGGCCCGGCCCCGCCGCCCCCCCAGGCGCCCCCGGACTCACCGGCCGTGGCGGTGGGGGCGGCCCGCTCGCCCCTGCCCGCGTCGCCGGCCGAGCCCCCCCCTCACCTCAGGCCGCCGCGATGCACCGGGGAGGGGGGCAGGGGCCTCGGCCCGGCAGGAGCCCTCAGGCGGCGCCGGCCAATCGGGCCGCAGCGGCCGCCCGGCAGCCAATGGCGACGCGGGGCAGCAGCTCCCCGCCCGCCCTCCGCGAGGACACGGCGGGGGGCTGCCAACGAGAGTGCCGGGAAGGCACAGTTCGGCCCGCCCCCCTTCGCCTCCAGCCAGTCAGAAGCGAGGCGGGGGCCGGGCCGAGGGCCTCTGGCCAATGAGAGGGCAGAGCGGTGCACCCGGGCGCGCGGGGACGCGGCGCGGCGCGAGGAGGGAGGCGAGACGCCAGCCAACGGCGGAGCGGCCGAGCCCGTGCGGGTGCGAGAGCCCCGCCTCCTGCGCGCGCGAGGGGGCGCAGCCAAACTCCGCCGAGGGCCAATCGGGTCAGGCGCTGCCGAGGCCCCGCCTCCCTGCCCTCGCGAGGGGCGGGGCGCGGCAGCGGCAGCCGAACGTGGACGGAAACTGCCGAGAGCCACCGCCCCGCGGCGGAAACTGCCGAGCGGCCCCGGAAAGAGCCGAAGGCGGGCGCGGGGGGGGTGGGTGAGCTCAGAAGGTCGCGGGTTCGCGGCCCCGCTCCGCCTTTAACCCCTCTCGCCACGGTCTGCACATATCCACGTGCAGTGGTTTGCAACGGTTTGCAGAGCCCCCATGCAACGGTTTGCAACGGTTTGCAGAGCCCCCGTGCAGTGGTTGGCACACACCTCTGTGCGATGGTTTGCACAACCCCCTGTCCGTAGGGTTGCACAGACGCACACAGCGGTTTGCAGAAGGCCCGTGCGTGGCGGGGGGGTCGCAGGGCTCCCTGCCGGCCGCAGAAACGCGTCGCACCGAGCGCGAGGAACAGAGCAGCCGTGGGGAGGAAACGTCGTGTTAAAACCCCCCCAACGGCCTTCGCCGCCCACGGGAGCCTCACGCCGCCGCCGACGCCGCCGGGGCCTTCCTGGGGCCCGCGAGCTCCTCGTAGGCCTCCTGCAGCTCGATGAAGCGCCGCTCGGCCTCCTCGGCCCGGTGCCGGTTGTGGTCCGGGTGCCAAACCTTCACCAGCTCCCGGTAGCTCCTGTGCACGTCCTCGGCGGAGGAGCCGGCGGCGAGGCCCAGCACCTGCGCGGGGGCGAGAGGGACGCACGCAGCGGCCGTGGCGGCGGGCTGGACACGGCTGGGGGGGTGGACCAGCCCCTGGGGGACCCGCCTTTGCAATCCCACGTTTGCATCCCACCATTTGCAATCTCCCATTTGCACCCCCTTGTTTGCACCCCCCCATTTGCACCCCCCCATTTGCAATTTCCCATTTGCACCCCCCCATTTGCGAGCCCCATTTGCAATCCCCCCTTTGCACCCCCCTGTTTGCAATCCCCATTTGCAACCCCCCCCCATTTGCAATCCCCTGTTTGCCCCCCCCATTCGCATCCCCCCCCCAGCATGCAGGATGGGCACCGTGGTGGTGCACGGGGCTGCACACCCGCCCGCAGCGTGAGACCCCAAAACGGGCCGGGGGCACCAGTTTGCACCCCGTGCTCCCCCCCCTCCCGGGCCCAGGGGTGCAGCTGCGCCCCGTCCCCCCCCGCGCCCCACCTGGTACGCCCACAGCCGCCGGGCGTCGAGCGGCTCGGGTCCAGGGCCGGCGCCGAAGCCCAGCGCGTGGGCCAGGAGGCCGCCGGCGCGTTGGGGCAGCCGCAGCACGGCGGCGGCCACGGCGGCGGCGCGGCCCAGCACGGCGTAGGCCAGGGCCCCGGCCAGCGCCGCGTAGGCCAGCGCCAGGCGGCAGAGCCGGGCGCCCGGCGCCCCGGGGCGCTTGCAGCGCCGGTGCCGTCGGGCGGCGGCGGCGGCGGCCAGGCTGGCGGGCAGCGCCGCCGGCAGCCGCCCGCCGCAGAGCAGCGCGGCCAGGAGGGCGGCCGCCAGCACCGGCCCCGCCGCCGCCGTCCGCTCGCCCGCCGAGGCCGCCAGCTGCACGCCCAGCGCCGAGGCCAGCGGCACCGCCGGCGCCCCGGGCAGCGCCAGCCCCGCCAGCACCCCCAGGTAGGTGCCGGCCGCCACCTGCCCGGCGAAGCCCAGGGGCCCGGGGGCCGGCACCCCCCCCTCGCCGCGCCGCCGCGGCCCCCCGGCGCCGTTGGCCGCCGCCACCCAGCCGGGCAGGTGCCAGGCGTCGCAGAGCCAGCCGGCGCCGCAGCCGCCCAGCGTCAGCAGCCACAGCAGCGCCTGGCTGTCGCGGCCCAGGTAGAGGTGGTGCAGCCCCAGCGGCCCCCCCAGCGCCCACAGCCCGTAGGCCACCAGCAGCCGCTTGGCCATGGCCGGCGGGGGCGCGGGGCGGCGGTGCCCCCCCCTCCCCGGCCGCCTGCGGGAACCGAGGGGCGGCTCAGGGGAGCCCTGCAGCCCCCGGGCCGGACCCCGCCGGGGTCGGTGTACGTCCACCCACAGCCCAGCGTGCCCCCCCAGGGATCGTGTGTGCCCCCCCCGGGCTGGTGCATGCCCACCCACAGCCCAGCGTGCCCCCCCAGGGATCGTGTGTGCCCCCCCCGGGCTGGTGCATGCCCACCCGCAGCCCAGCGTGCCCCCCCAGGGATCGTGTGTGCCCCCCCAGGCCACTGCATGCCCACCCACAGCCCAGCGTGCCCCCCCAGGGATCGTGTGTGCCCCCCCCGGGCTGGTGCATGCCCACCCACAGCCCAGTGTGCCCCCCCAGGGATCGTGTGTGCCCCCCCAGGCCACTGCATGCCCACCCACAGCCCAGCGTGCCCCCCCAGGGATCGTGTGTGCCCCCCCCGGGCTGGTGCATGCCCACCCACAGCCCAGCGTGCCCCCCCAGGGATCGTGTGTGCCCCCCCCAGGCTGGTGCATGCCCACCCGCAGCCCAGCGTGCCCCCCAGGCCAGTGCATGCCCCCCCAAGGCCAGTGCATGCCCACCCAAGGCCAGTGCATGCCCCCCCAAGGCCAGTGCATGCCCACCCATAGCCCAGAGTGCGCACCCGGACCCCCACGTGCCCACCCATAGCCCAGAGTGCCCACCCAGGGCCCCACGTGCCCAACGCGGGGCCAGTGCCTGCCCAGCTGGGACCCCACGTACCCGCCCCATAGCCCAGGACACCCACCCGGGCTCAGTGCATGCCCACCCGGGGCCCCCACATGTCCCCCCAGCATCACACACGCCCAGTGTGCCCACCCGGGGCTGGTGCATGCCCACTCGGACCCCCCATGCCCCACGCGTGCCCGCAGCCCTCCCCGAACCGCAGCCCGGCGGTCCCGGCCCCCCCGGCACCTACCTTCCCGCGGGCCCCCGAGCGCAGCCCGCCGCGACGCCGCTCCCTCCCCGAACCGGACTTTGCCCCGGGCCGGACTGGCGGCATCCGGGCAAAGTGCGCGGGATCCCGTGGCCGCAGCAGGGTGGGGACCCCCAGCCCTGTTTCCCGGCCGTGCCGCTGCTGCAGCGCAGTGTGGGGCCCCCCAGCCGCAGCCCCCCCGGCCCTGTTTGCACAGCGGCGGCGGCGGCACCGTGTTTGCAGGGATTAGCGGCAGCGAAGCCTCCAATTTGGCCTCATTCATTATTAACGGCCCCGGCCGGCGGCTGCCCCGCGCTGTTGACTCAGCCCGGCGCACGCCGGTGAGCGGGGGGCCGTGGAGCCCCCCACCCACGCTGCCCCTCTGCCCCGCGGCTCACGAAAGGCGCAGGGGGAATTGCAGGCCTGGGGGCTCTGGGAGGGACCCCCGCCCCATCCCGCCCATGCACGAGGGTCCCCACCCTGCACCCCCAATGCACGAGCATCCTCACATCCCCCCCGTGCACAAGGGTCCCCATCCCTCCCATGCACAAGGGGTCCCTGCCCCACATCCCCAATGCACAAGGGGTCCCGTCCCCCCCATGCACGAGGGCCCCCACCCCGCCCCCCCTCATGCACAAGGGCCCGGCAGCTCCCAGCCCCGATCGCAGCTCCCAGCCAGGCTCTGCTTGGCCGGGGGAGGGGGATGCAATGGGTCAAATCCCCCCCCCGTGCTGGGATGCAGCCAGGACCCCCGGGGATGGGAGACCCCCGGGGACAGCGGGGCCGGGGGCGGCGGCGGGGGGGGGATGATGCTGCCGGCTCCCCGCGGCCCGGCTGTCCGTCAGGGCGCCGGCGGCCCCCGGCCGCGCTGCCCGCGCCTGGCTGCCTCCCTGACAGCCCAGCGCCCGCCCCACGCTTGGCCGCCCGAGCGCGGCACCGGGGGGGCCGGCGGCGAAGCACCGGCGGGGGGGGCGCGGGCCCCATCAGCCCCCCGGCCCCGCGGTCAGGGAACGGCAGATTCGCCTTGGCCGGGCCGAGCCCCATTGGGGGGGGGGGGGCCCTGGGTTCCCCCCCCAGGGATCGGGGGCACCCGGGACCCCCCCGCGGGCGCCTGCTCGGGGCGGCGTTGGCGGCATTGATCCGCCCCGGCCACCAGCGTTTAAGGCATCGATTTTCGGAGCCTTCCCGTTAATTGAAGCATTTGTCATTGCCTCGTTGCACGGGGCCGTCCCGGTCCTGCGCGGGGGGCCGGGACCCCCCCGCCTGCACGGGCCTCGCGGGGGAGCCGCGCCGGGCGCGAGCCGGCCCCCGACCCCCGGGCGTGCTGCCGGGAGCACGCACACGCGTGCCGCAACGCACATGCATATTGCAACGCACACGCGTGCTGCAACGCACACGTGTTGCAATGCACACGCGTGTTGTGACGCACATGCATATTGCAACGCACACGCGTGCTGCAACGCAGACAGATGCAGGTCCCTGTGCATGGGGACGCCGCACACGCATGCACACGCGTGCACACCACACCGCCATCCCGCGCCAGGGCCTGCACGGCTGCACCGCACACACACACCTTAGCATGCAGGGCTTCACCGCGCACACGCGCGCGCACACACACACACACACAGACACAGACACACACACAGACACAGACACACACACACACACAGACACGCGCGCGCCAGAGCTGGAAAAAACCCTCCAGGGTTGGTTAAAGGAATCCGGCGCCTGATCCTGAATGTCACGTTGCCTTGTCAGTTTGCTGGTAATTAATGCAAACTCCGGGGCCGGAGTCCCTCCGGACTCGTACATCACTGCCAGCGCCGGGCTGCGGAGCAGCCCCTTTACCCAAGTGCTGTTATTAGGGGAATTTTATATGTATTAGCTGTTGATGCACATTAATACATTAAAAATGTCAGCGGTGGAGGCCAGCTAATTGTCTGATTTAAATGTCTATTTGTCAGCGCGCGGCTCAGGTGGGCATGAGGCGAATGTGCAATGAGCCGCGGCGCCGGAGCCGGGCTCCCCGGCGGGGGCCACGCGGGCGGCCGGTGCCGGTGGGGGACGGGGCCCCCTGCCCCCCCGGCCGCCCCCCCGGCCGCCCCCCCCAGCCGCCGCTCCCGACGGCCTCTGCATCCGTAATAAATGCCGCTTGTCCAGAGAATTAATTCGGGCCGGCCCGCAGCCATCCATCTCGTCACGCGCTGCCATGCCGTGACGGACGGCGCCGCCGCCGCTCCCCCCGCGGGGCCGGGGGGGCCGTAAATCCCCGCCGGGGAGCCCCGGCTGCCCCCGCCGCCCTGACAGCCCGGCCCCGCCGCAGCCCCCCGGCCGGGCCCCGCGGCCCCCCGCCGCGCCGGCCCTGCCCGCCCCGCGGCTGAGACCTGACAGCTCATCACAGCGGTGCCCCGGGGGGGGGGGGGGGCTCCCCCCGCCGCGCTGGCAGCTGCCTGTCACCGCAAAGGCCTGCGCTGTTCCATCGGGGCGCGGGGAAGCTCCACGCCGGGGCCGGGCGGGGGATCTGCGCCAACCCGGGGGGAGGACGGAAAACTCGCGGCACTGATGAGTCGCCCCGAGGGCCGCGCGGAGCCCAGCGCCAAGGACCGCTCGTCTCGGACGGGCTGCGACCGCTGCCGCGGTGCAACGTCCCCGTCCCCGTCCCCGTCCCCGTCCCTGTCCCCGTCCCTGTCCCCGCGGGGCAGGAGCTCCAGGCCGGCCCCACTAATAACCCCCAGCTGCCTCGTCACTAATTAGCAGCCGGTGCTGACGAGCCGGGTGGGCAGGAGGGGATGGATAGGGGAGCACCGGGGGCTGCAAGCCCCGGGGTTGGGATGCACATGGGGCAGGGGATGCGTGTGGGGCATCGGGTGCATGTGGGGGACGGGATGGACGTGGGGGACGGGATGGACGTGGAGGACGGGATGCACGTGGGGGACGGGATGCATGTGGGGACGGGATGGACGTGGGGGACGGGATGGACGTGGGGGACGGGATGCATGTGGGGACGGGATGGACGTGGGGGACGGGATGCACGCCGGGGATGGGGCGCACGCCGGGGGGCAGGTGCAGCCGGCCAGCTCGCACACACCCGGGGCCTCGCACCCGCCATCCCGCCTTGTCGGCGTCTCCACCGCGGCAGGGCGCTTCCCGGGAAGCCGTGTGCCCTCGGCACAGGGCCGGTGCCCGGCTTCGGGGCCGGCGAGCGGCGTCGGCAGCATCGGCACGGGCTCCAACCAGCCGTGACGCGAACAGCTCCCAGCGCCGGGCTCTATTATGCTAACAAATCTATTACCGGCGCCTCCGTTCCGGCCACGCTCCGCAATCCCCGCCATCCAGGCAATTTTCATCGCGCCGAAGCCGGGCGGCCCCGCGGGCGCTCCCGGGGGAGCAGCGCCCCGGCCCCCCGCCCCCCCTCCCCACCGCTGCTTTATTGTCGCCGTTCAAGGACAATTTTCATCCAATTCAGGCCGGGCCCGGCGGCCCCGCTGATTGCGAACATGCCCTGGATGGAGCGCGCGGCGCCCGGCGCCTCCGGCCCATCTATATTCATTTGCGCGAGGCTCCCGCTCGGCCGCGGCGGCCGCTGACACGACGATTTGTCTGCGGGGCCGGTGCCGCGGGACCGGGGAGGGAGGCGTGGGGCAGGGCCCGGGCGCGGGGTGCTGCTGGGCATCACTGGGCACCGCTGGGCACCGCTGGGCACCACTGGGCACCACTGGGCACCAGCGACCAGCAGCATCGTGCAGGGATGCGACCCCGGCCCGAAGCCGCGTGCAGGCTGCCGGCGACGGTCGCAGCCGCGGGGATGGGGGATGCTCACGGCTCCTGCACCCGGAGCACCCGGAGCACCCGGAGCACCGGAGCGCCCTGCACCAGCCCTGCGGGCGCCGGAGCTGGGGCCAGCGCGGGGCCCGTGTCCCGCCCGGGGGGAAACTGAGGCACGGCTGGGCCGGCGTCGCCCCGGGCCCGCAGCAGTCTGCCGTGAGCACCGGCTCGGCTCTCCCGCACCGCCGGCCCGCGGTGCCGCGGCAGCGGGGGCAGGATGCGGCCCGGCCCCCCCCCGCTCCTCGCCGCCCGTCTCGCCGGGCCTGACCTTTCTCGCCGCCGCCGCCGCTATTTTTACCACCCGTGTTTGCTCTGCTCTCCCTCCCCCGCGCTCCGCCTCCCCCCGGCCCCGCGGGGGCTGCGGCCCCCCGCCCGGACGCCTGGGCCCCCTGCCCGGACGCCTGGGCCCCCCCGGCCAAGCCGCCGGGACGCCGCGTCCCCGAGGGGCGCCCGGTAATTAGCGCTCGGGGCTTCCCCGCGCCGCCTCGCTAATTAACCGCGGCCGCCGCTCGCTCGGCGCGGGGGGGCCCGGCGGCACCGGCCCCCGCCACCACCCCCGGGGCCGCCCGGCCCGGCCATCGATCGGCCCGAGCCCGGCCCCGCGCGGGGGAGATGCTCCAGCCGCCGTAATTTGTTGCACAAACACTGCCTTTTTTTTTCCCCCCAGAATTGCATTGATCCTCCTGCATAAAGGGCCCATAAATCCATCTAATATCCCGGCTGATTGATTATCGCCCTTTCGCGGGGAGCTGGCCAGGCCTGCAAATTTGGGAACTGTATGGATAAATTAAACATACGATCGCGAAGGGAAGAGCATCTCCCTTCACCCCCCACCCTCGCGTGTGAACATGCGTGTGCACAGGCACACACGCACACACACGGTGCGTGCACATTGCATGCACACCCCCCCGCAGCACATGCACGCACACACGCACGCACACGCACACACGTGCACACGCACCCCCCACACCCGGGGTGCAGAGGCCGCCATGCAGCGCAGCCGCACCGCGAGGACACGCGTGATCCCTGCGCACCGACACGCGTGTGCGAAGCCGCCGGGGCCCCGGGGGGTATCGGGGGCGCGGGGGGGCGAAGCGCGCCCCGCGGCAGGGCCGGGCCGGGCGCTCGGCGGTTCCCCCTGCCCGGTTGGGGCTCTAATTGCCGGGAGATGCAGATGAGCGGCGGCTCGGCGGCGGCTCGGCGGCGGCGCCGCTCCCAGGAGCGCGGAGGGCAAGACTCCGCTTTGCATAAAGGAGCAAATTCAGCCCAGATTTGAAAAGAGCAGCCATAAATCAGATCCCAAAGCACAGACGTCCCCGCGCCGCCGCCGAGATGGATGTGGAGGCAGCAGTGGCGGCGGCCGGGGGCCGGGGCCTGGGGGCTGGGGGCCGGGCGGCCCCCCCGGGCCATGGGGCGAAGCCGCGGGGTGCGACCCCCTCGCCCGCAGCAGCTCGGCGGTGCGCGGCCATGGGGGGGTCACAGCCGCCCGCCCGCGCCGGCCCCGGCTCCCCGCAGCAAGGGGGGCTGCTGCCACCGGGCACCGCAGCACCACGATACCCCCGGGGCCACCCGGACCCCGCTGCCCCACGGCACGGAGGGGGACGGGCCCACGGACCCCCCCGCCACCGGGTGTGCAGGGCCCCGTGGCTGGTGCACACACACGGCCCGGTGCACACCCGCACAGCGTGCACCTGGCAGGTGCACACCCCCCCCTGCACCCCGCACACCACCTGCACACACACACCCTGCACAGATACACACCCAGCACCCTGCACACCGCCTGCACGCATCGCCCTGCAACACCCCCCTGTACACCCCGAACCCTGCACACACACACACACACGCTCGTGCCGCCTGTACCCAGCACACCCCCTGCACACATGCACCTGCACCTCCCCTGCAGCACACACACAGCCGTGCACCTAGAAAGAGCACACACTCACTCACACCGCCTGTACCCATCTCATGCACGCACGGAAATGCACACCCGTGCGCCCTGCACACCCCCTGCACACACACAAATACCTGTGCGCGCACACACACACACACACACACACTGCCCCCACACCCAGCACACACCCCCCCACACACACACTCACACCGGCACCCACCTCACACACGCACACACACACACTCACACCGGCACCCACCTCACACACACACTCCTGAACCCAGCACCCCCCCTGCACCGCACACACAGCCGGGCACCCAGTGAGTGCACGCACACCTGCACCCTCACACACACCTTTCCCCCAGCACACATCCCTCCACACACACACAGCACCGCACACCCCTGCGCACACCCCCCGCATCCCCTGCACACCCAGAAACACACCTGCACCCCCGACACCCCCTGCACACCCCCTGCACCCAGCACCCGCTGCACACACACACCCTGCACACACACACCCCCGCACCCGAGCACCCTGCACGCCGTGCACACCCACCCCGAACCGAACACCCCTGCGCACACGCAGCACCCCTGCAGCACATACACCCTGCACACACACACCCCCCGCACCCCTGCACACCCAGAAACACCCCTGCACCCCCGACACCCCTGCAGCACATACACCCTGCACACACACACCCCCGCACCCCTGCACACCCGGACACCCCTGCACACACACACCCCCGCACACCCGCACCCCGGCCGCGCCGTGCACCCCGCCGCCGCCCCCCCCCGCCCACGCTCGGCCCCGCCGCCCCCCGCCCCTCCCGCCCCTCCCGCCGTGCCGGGGCCGGCGGCTCGCGCCGTCGAGCGGCGGCGGCGGCGCGGGGCTGCGGCGCGGGCGGCGGCGGCGGCTCCACGTGCGCTCCGGGCCGCGGGCGCCAGGTACCGGCGGCACCGGGGCGGGGGGGCGGGGGGGGCGGCGCGCGCCCCCGGGGGCCCCGAGCGGGGCGGGGCGGGGCGGGGGGGGGACGGGGCACCGGGCGGCCCCGGCGCAGCCGCCCCGGGCGTCGCTGCCCCCGGCCCGCCGCCGCCGCCGGGGCGCACGGGGAGAGCGCGGTGCGCGGGGCTCCAGCCGGTGCCCTTCCCGGGGTCCTTCCCGCTCCCGGGGTCCCGCTCCCGGGGGGTCCCGCTCCCTGGGGGCTCCCGCTCCCGGGCAACTTGGCGAGAAGTTGCCCCGCGCGTCGGGGCGGCTCCGCGCTCCTGCGGCTCCATCCGCGGCTCCATCCCGGCTCCGGTCTCGGCTCCGTCCCCAGCTCCGTCCCGGCTCCATCCCCGGCTCCGGTCTCGGTTATATCCACGACTCCGGTCCCGGCTCCATCTGCGGCTCCATCCCGGCTCCGGTCCCGGCTCCATCCCGGCTCCACCAGCGGCTCCGGTCCCGGCTCCATCCACAACTCCGGTCCCGGGTCTATCAGCGGCTCCGGTCCCGGTTATATCCACGACTCCGCTGCCGGCTCCATCCCGGCTCCATCCGCGGCTCCGGTCTCCGTTATCTCCCCGGCTCCGGTGCCGGCTCCATCCCGGCTCCATCCCCGGCTCCATCCCGGCTCCATCCCCGGCTCCGGTCTCCGTTGTCTCCCCGGCTCCGGTCCCGGCCGCATCCCCGGCTCCATCCGCGGCCCCGCCGTCGGCTCGGCTCCCGGCCCCACCGTCGGCCCCGGCCCGGCCCCGGCGCGGGCAGCCCGGCCCGGAGGCGGAGCGCGGCCGCGGCGGCACCATCGCGCCCAAGGGCGAGCCCGACCTGCTGGCGCTGGCGGCGGCGCGGCTGAGCCGGCGGCGGCGGGTGGCGGCGGCGGCCGTCGGCGTGGCCATGGTGCTGGTGCTGCTCGTGGCCATCCCGCTGCTGGTGCACAGCTCCAAGGCGGCCGCGCACTACGAGATGCTGGGCAGCTGCCGCATGGTCTGCGACCCCTACCCGGGCCCGGGCCCCGGCCCCGGCCCCGGCCCCGGCCCCGGCGCCGAGCCCGCCTCGCCGCCGCCCTTCCTGCCCGGCGCCAAGGGCGAGCCGGGCCGCCGGGGCCGCGCCGGCGTGCGGGGCCCCCCGGGGCCGCCGGGGCCGCGGGGGCCGCCGGGGGAGCCGGGCCGCCCGGGGCCGCCGGGGCCGCCGGGGCCGGGCCCGGGCGGCTACATCCCCTCCTTCTACAGCCCCAAGATCGCCTTCTACGCGGGGCTGCGGAAGCCGCACGAGGGCTACGAGGTGCTGCGCTTCGACGACGTGGTCACCAACGTGGGCAACTACTACGAGCCGTCGAGCGGCAAGTTCACCTGCCCCCTGCCCGGCATCTACTTCTTCACCTACCACGTCCTCATGCGCGGCGGCGACGGCACCAGCATGTGGGCCGATCTCATGAAGAACGGGCAGGTAGGGCCCCCCGCCCGGGCCCCCCCGCCCCCGCCCCCCCAGCCCTGCTCCGCCCGGGGCCTCCAGCCCTGCTCCGCCTGGCCCCCCCCGTTCCCGGCTCCCCCGTTCCCGGCTCCCCCATCCCGGCTCCCTCGTTCCCGGCTTCTCCATTCCCGGCTCCCCCCTATTCCACTTCTTCCAGCCCGGTTCCTCCAACCCCTTCCCCAGCTTGTTTCCACCCGGCTTCCCCCATCCCGCTTCCCCAACCCTGCTCCTCCATCCCGTTTCACCCCATCCCAGTTCCCCCCTTCCCGTTCCCCCCTCATCCTGGCTCCCCCCGTCCCATTCTCTCCATCCCGTTTCCCCCATCCCAGCTCTCCCGATCCCGGTTCCCCCCTTCCCTTTCCCTCCCCATCCCAGTTCCCCCATCCCGTTTCCCCCCTTCCCGTTCCCCTCCCATCCTGGCTCCCCGCATCCCACTTCCCCCATGCCGGTTCCCTCCACTCCGTTCACTCCGTCCCATTTCCCTCATCCCGATTCCTCCATCCTGACTCCCCCCATCCTGGTTTCTCCCATCCCGGCTCTCCCGATCCTGGTTCCCCCATCCCGGTTTCCCCCATCCCGGTTTCCCCCATCCCATTCCCTCCCCATCCCACTTCCCCCGCCCCGGCTCCCGCCCCATGCCCGGCGGAGCGGCCCCGGCCCCGGCCCCGGCCCGGCATCTCCGCAGCCTCCCGGGGCTCCGGCCGCTAAACGCGCCGCCGGGCCGGGCCGGGTCCCCGGGTCCCCGGGGGTCGGGGGCTTTGTGCCGGGAGGAAACCCGGGCGCTCCCCGGGGGCGGCGGGGAGGGGGCTGCGACGAGCCCGTCGGGGGGCGGCCCCGGCCGGGACCCGCCTCCGCTCGGCCCGGGGGAGCGGCCGGTGCTGGCGGCCCCGCGGGGGGGGGGGGGGGGGGGGGGGGGCCGCGCTCGCCCCCGACCTTTCCCGGTTGTGGGGGATAAACGAGGCGTCGATCCGCTGCCGGCTCCGCCGGGAGCTGCCCCGTCCCCGGGGGGGCTCCGGGAGCGCCCGGTAACGTGGGGGGCAGCGCCGGGGGGGGCAGAGCCAGGTGGGGGGCACGGGGTGGCCCCAGCCCCCAAATCTCCCGCAGCCGCACTGGGGGCCACGGGACCCCCCTGCTCATCGGGACCCCCCCGATCACCGGGACCCCCCCATCCCCACCGGGCTCAGGGCAAGGGGGGGCCGGGGCAGGGAGGACCCCCGTCGTCACCGGCCGGAGTTGGTTCGGGGGCGGCCGGGCAGCCCGGACGCCGGGGCCCCCAGCCAGCGCTGCACAGACGGGCTGCGCGACCTCGAGCGGCGGCGGGCAGCGGGGACCGAGCGGGACCGGCCCAGCGCCGCCCCCCCGGGCTGGGGGTGCGGGGGGGGCTCACGGCCGTTCCCCCAGGTGCGGGCCAGCGCCATCGCCCAGGACGCGGACCAGAACTACGACTACGCCAGCAACAGCGTCATCCTGCACCTGGACGTGGGCGACGAGGTGTTCGTCAAGCTGGACGGCGGCAAGGTGCACGGCGGCAACACCAACAAGTACAGCACCTTCTCCGGCTTCATCGTCTACCCGGACTGAGCCGGGGGCCCCCGCGCCCCCCCCGCGCCCCCCCGCCCCGGGGGGCCCACAGCGCCGCAGGGCCGGGCGCCACTGGGGGCAGCGGGGGGGCCCTGGGCTAAGGGGGGCTGCGGACCCCCCCAGCCGCCCACCCCGCGGAGGTGCTGGAGGTAAAGCGTCGCTGCGTGCCCCCCCCGCGGCGAGCCGCCCCCCCCGCACGCGCGTGTGCACGGCGCTGCGCCGTCCCAGCGCCTCCGTCCCCAGCTCCCGCCCGGGCACGCCAGCATCGTGCCACGCGTGTGCGAGGGCACGCGCACCCCCCGCCCCGTGTGCACACGTGGGCACACGCACCGCGTGCACGCACACCGTGCTGCCCCCCTCGCACACGTGCACACACATGGGCACACGCACCGCGTGCACGCACACCGTGTTGCCCCCCTTGCACGCGTGCACACTCACGCGCTCTGCACGCTCACGCATGCCGCCCCGGCACACCCGTGTAAATACACCCATGGCCCCGTGCACACGCACCCCCCCCGCACACGCACACCAGTGTAAATACAGTCGCGGCCCCCGCGCACACGTGCCCCCCCCCCACGCACCCCCGTGCGCTCCCCCGCATGCCAGCGCCACCCCCCCGTCCCCGACACGCGTGTCTGAGCCCTGGACTTGTCGTTTGCCCCCCCAATAAAACACTCTGGTTTTGGATGCGCAGCTGGGGGTCACCTCCCGGGGCGGGGGGGGCGGCCCCGGGGGACGGGGCAGCGCAGAGGGGACAGCCCGGTCCCCGGGGGGGGGGGGATGGACGCGCCACACTGCCCCGGCCCCGTCTGCTGCCTGTCACCGCTCCGCGCGGCCGCGGCGGTAACGAGCCGGCGGTGACGGTAATTGGCACCTTGCAGCCGGGAAGTGGTGCAGCCAGGGGGACGGGCCCCCCCCCGCGTGCACGGCCTGCGGGGGGGCCGGGGGCACCCCGGGGGGGGGGCTGTGCCCCCCCCAAGTGCTGCGGGGGGGCAGCGGCGGGACCCAGGCGTCCGGGTGGCCCTGTCCCCTGCGCGGCCGCGGGCCGGTGCTGCCATCGCGTGGCCGGTGGCCGGGACGGTGTGGCTGCGGGGACACGGCGGTGCCAGCGCCCCGCGGGGGGAGGGAGACCCCGGGGGGGGGACCAGCAGCCCCCATCCCCCCAGGACACCCCACAACAGCCTGCGAGTGCAAACGGTCCTTTATTACCTGCGCGGGCGCAAGTGGCATCGCCACCACCATGAGCTGGCACCGGGGGCTCGATGGGGGCCGCATGCCCGCCCGGCCCCCCCCCCGGCATCGGCCCCGCCGGGGGCAGCGTGGCGGCGTCCGTCCCGTCCCGTCCCCTCCGTCCGTCCCTGTCCCCGTCCCCTCCGTCACACGGGGCGGCCCGGGCTGGGGGGCGGCGAGTCGTCCCTGTCGTCACCGCCAGCGCCGGGGCGGCCGATGGGGATAAAGTGCTGCGGGGGGAGAGGGGCAGAAGCTGGCACCCCCGTGCCCCCCCCCCCCGTGCCCCCCCCCGGGCTGCGGGCCCAGGCGTCCGGCCCCACTGCAGGGGGGGGTTTCCCCGGTGAGCCGCCGCAGGGGACCCAGGCGTCCGGGCGCCCGACCCACCTTGGTGTCCTGCGCCTGCAGGAGCTGCCCGACGGGCTCGGGGCAGCGCCGGGGCCGGGGGGGGCGCCGGGGGGGGCGGCTGGTGTAGAAGGCGCACTCGTCGTCCAGGCAGGTCTCCTGGAAGCGCCCCGCCGCCGCCCGCAGCCAGCCCAGGCGCTGCCGCAGCGCCACCAGCCGCGACGCCGGCACCGCCACGGGGGGGGGCACCGCTGGGGGGGGCGGCGGTGGTGGGACCCCCCCCGAGCCGGGTGCCGCCGCCGCCGGGACGCAGCCCCCCCGGTGCCCGCCAGGGGCGGGGGGCACAGCGACGGGGACGCCGTCCTGCCTGTCGCCCTCCTGGGCCGAGGACACAGGGACGCGTTGGGGACGCAGCCCTGCCTGTGCCCCCCCGCAACGGGCTGGGGACATGGGGCCCCCCCAGACCCCCCCATCCCACCCTACAGGGTTCCCCCCACATCACCACCCAGGGATCCCCCCAGCCCCGACCCCAGGATCTCCCCCCACCTTGACATTGAGTGTCCCCCCCCATGTCCAGGACTTCCCCCACCTCCCCAGAGCCCCCCCACCCCAACACTGAGGGTCCACCCCATGCCCAGGACCCCCCCCACCTCCCCAGAGCCCCCCCATCCTGACATTGAGGGTCCCCCCCCCATGCTCAGGACCCCCCCACCTCCCTTGACCCCCCCACCCTGACATTGAGGGTCCCCCCTCATGCTCAGGGCCCACCCTGATCCCCAGGATCCCCCCACATCTCCCCAGAGCCCCCCCGCCCTGACACTGAGGGTCCCCCCCATCCCCAGGATCCCCCCACATCTCCCCAGAGCCCCCCACCCTGACACTGAGGGTCCATCCCCATTCTCAGGGCCCACCTGGACCCCAGGACCCCCCCATCTCCCCAAAGGCCCCCCCGAAACTGAGGGTCCTCCCCCCCCCCAGGACCCCCCCCCCGAGGCCCCCATCCCTGGCCTGCCTCCACCGTTGCCTCGGGGTCCCGCTGCCCCTCGTCCCCGAAGAGCCGCACCACGGTCGTGTCCTGGGGAGGGTCTGCAGTGAGCGGGGGGTCTCGCCGCCCCCCCCCGGAGTCCCGTGGGGGGGCCCCAAGGGCTTCCCCCCCCCCCCCCAGCACTCACCCGGGCCGGGCCGGCGCGCTCGGCGGCACAGGGCTTGGTCTCGGGGCTGCCCTGGGGGGACAGGGCCCCCCCCCAGGGCGCCGCGGGGGTCTGCGGGGGGACGATGCTGTGAGCGGGGCCGGGGGGGGCCGCAGTGGGACTCCCCCCCCCCCCCCAGCAATGGGGGTCACCCACCTGCTGGGCACCCGCCGGCGGGCGCCGGGCGCAGGGCGTGCGGAAGAGCGGCGGCCGCCGGCTGCAGAGCTGCAGGCGCTGCGGGGACGAGGGGGGCCGGTGGGACCCCGGAGAGGGCCCAGGCGTCCGGGGTGCCCCCCCGGCCCCCCCATACCCACCTCCGCCCGGGTGACGGGCACGCGGCGCGCAGAGCCGAAGGGCGAGGGGAAGCGGGGGTCCGCCGTGCCGGCAGCCGGGGTCTCAGCGCCTGCGGGGAGCGGGACGGGGGGGCCCTGAGCCGCGGCCGGACCCCTGGGGGGGGGCAGGGACCCCTGGGGGGCAGCCAGGACCCCCTGGGGGGGGCAGGACCCCCAGTCAGCCACTGGGACCCCCCAGTGGGGTAGTAGGGACCGCTGGGGGCGACAGGGACCCCCCGAGGGGCAGCAGGGACCCCCCAGGGGGTGGTGGGGACCCCCCAGGGGGCAGCCAGACCCCCCCCGAGGGGCAGCAGGGACCCCCCGGCTCACCCACCTGTGGGGCGCGGCGCCGTGGGGCTGCTCTCTGGCAGGGGGGCGCCCGCGGGGGCCCCCAGCACCGAGACCCGGCGCTCCTGGGGAGGGAGAGGGGGGACGTCAGGGGGGCGCTGGGGGCGGGGGGGGGGACAGGGACCCCGCACCCCACGCAGGACTCACCGCGGAGGGGGGGCACCCGGGGGTGCCCCTCAGCGGGACGCGGCGGGCCAGGCCGAGGGCACCCGCGGGCCCCACAGCGGCCTGGCCCGGCCCCACGGCGGCCGCCGGCTCCGGTGCGGAGTGGCCATCTGCGGGCAGAGGGTGTGGTTACGGGGGGGGGACCTGCTGGGACCCCCCCGTGGCAGCGGGGGGGGCCGCCCGGTCCCGTCGGGGCGCACTCACCTGCCTTGGGGGCGCCGGCGGGACCCCCCTCCGCGGGCCGGGCGCTGCCGAGAGACGCGAGAGCCCCGTGAGCCCCCGGGGCCTCCCCACACGTGCGGCGAGCTGGCCGGCCTCAGCCCCCCCCCCCCCCGCGCCCCTCACCTGCACGCGGGGGCCGTCCCCGGCGGCTGGGGGGGCCGCGGGGTGAGGGGCCGCAGCGGGATGCGCTGCGCCAGGCCCCCCCCCGGCGTGGCAGTGCTGGGGGGGCCGCGGGCCAGCACGGGCAGGCGGCTGCAGCCCCCCGCCCCTGGCAGCCGGTTCTCCTTGCCGGGCCGGGGGCTGGGAGCCTGCTGCGCTTCGGCCATGGCCACGGGGCCGCGGGGCGCCTGAGGGGGGGGACACCGGTGTGACGTCATCAGGGACCCCCCCAACACCCCCCCATGCCCAAATCCTCCAGGCACTCCCCCTGCCCCCCCCCACGACACAGCCCCAGACCCCACCACTGCCCACGAGCCCCCATCCATCACCCCGGGGGGGAGGGGGCGGCACATCCGTGTGACGTCATGGGGGACCCCTCCCGAGGACCCCCTCGCGTGACGTCATGGGGACCCCTTCCCAAAGACCCCGCTGCGTGACATCACGGGGGACCCCTCCCGGGGACACCCCCCTCCCGAGTGATGCCATAGGGCCCCCTCCCCTGTCCCCGAGCCCCCCCCAATCCCCACCCTATGGGCTCCCCCCCATTCTGGGGTCACGACGTCATCGGTGCCCCCCAGGGGATCCCCCCCACCCGGGGCGCCCCGGTGTGACGTCATTAGGGTGCCCACACGCTCCCCCAAAGGGCACTGCCCGTACCGTACCCCACCCCACCCGCACCCCGGGGGGGTCCCCCAACACCCCCCCCCAGGGGGCCCCCGCGTGACGTCGCCCCCGCGCCCCGTGTCCCGCGCGCACCCGCGTCCGCCTCGCTCGGTCCCGCCCGCTCCGCGGCGCCGCCGGTTTGTAGAATAGCAACCGCGCTGATTGGACCCGGCGCGGGGCGGGGCCGGCGCGGGGAGGACCAATGAGCGGCGCGGAAGGCGGGGCTCAGTGGAGTGCCCGCATTTGGATTGGTAGATGATGCCTTAGTGCCCGCCCGCCCGCCGGCAGCGCGCAGCCTATCAGCGCGAGGGGGCGGTCTCACGAGGAAGTGCCTGACCATAGAGAGGAAGGTCTGGGTAGAGCGGCGGGAGGATTGTGGGATAGCGGGGTCCGCCTCCGAGGGGTGCAGCCCCGCTGCGCGCCGGTACCGCGCCCTCGGGCGGCGCATCCCGCTGCGGGCCCCAGCCCTGCCCCCTGCCCCGGGCCCCTCGCTGCCTGCCCCCTTGCTCCGTGCACCCAGCCCTGCACCCCTGCATCATCCCCCCCTGCTCCCCGCACCAGCCCTGCACCCCTGCTCCACGCCCCCCTGCTCCCCGCCTTGCACCCCTGATACACGCACCATGCTCAGCCCCACACCCCCAGTCCTGCTCCCTGCACCCGCTGGGCCCTGCCCAGGCTGCGCCCAGGGCTCACACCCCAGCTCCAGCCCCCTGCGCACCCGCCGCCGGCAGCACCCGCCCGGTGCACCCTGCCCCTGCGCCCGGCCCCCCGCCGACACGAGCGACACCAGCCCCGGCCTCGCTGCAGTCTTTATTGGGCGGCTAAGCGGGCCGGGGACGGGCGCGGGGCCGCGGGCCGGGAGCCCCCAGCGCCTCCCCGGACGAGAGCACCGCCGCCGGGGCAGGGGTGGCCCAGCCCCCCGTGGGGCAGAGCGGCAAAACGCTGCCTCCAGCCGGGTTTCCAGGACGGGGCGAAATAAATAACCATGGGTAAATACAAGGGGGAAGGAGCCGTCGCGGCCTCGGCTCGTGCCCAGCTGCGAGCCCCGGCTCCAGGAGCAGCGCTGGGGACACCGGCGCCGGGGCCGCATCCTGCCGGGGCGCTCGGCGGCTCCGCGGCTCCGGCGGCAGCCCGCGTCCGGCCGCGTCACTGCTCGGGCTCCGCTCGCTCCTTGTGCGTCTCCGTCACCACCTGCTGCGGGGGGACAGCGGCGTCGGGGACACGGGGACACAGGCGTCCCCCCGCCGTCCCCCCGGCCCTCACCTGCCCATCCTGCGTCTCGATGGTTTTGATGAGCACCATCCTCCTCGCGTGCATCTCCGCCGGCTGCGGCTCGAACGCTGGGGTGGGGAGGGGCCGTGAGCCGCCCCTGTGTCCCCCCCCCCGTCCCATGGCAGCGGGGCCCCGGGGTGCCCACGGGCGCGATGCCACCCCGGGGTGCACAGGGGTGCAACGCTGCCTCGGTGTGCATGCATGTGCAATGGCACCCCGGGGTGCACGCGTGTGCAATGCTGTCAGCGTGCATGCATGTGCAATGGCACCCCGGGGTGCACGCGTGTGCAATGCCACCCCACGCAGAGGTGCAACCAGGGGACACACTGGGCCCCCCCCGAGGTCCCCCCTCCCCACTCCGGCGGCGGCCGCCCCTCACCTGGGCTCCTGGCGCTGAAGGGGGCCACGGCGAGCACGGGCACGGTGATCCTGGGGGGAGAGCGGGTGAGCGGGGGCGGCGGGGGGCGGCGGGGGGGCCGGCGCGGGGCTCACCGGCTCTCCTCGCCCTCCAGCAGCTTGCGGTACGTGGTGATCTCGATGTCCAGGGCCATCTTGACGTGCAGCAGGTCCTGGTACTCGCGCAGGTGCCGGCCCATCTCCTCCTTCATGTGCTCCAGCTCCTGCTCCAGCCGCCCCACGGCCGCCTGGTAGGTGCCGAGCTCGGCCCCGAACGCCGCCTCCATCTCCCGCATCTGCCGCTGCAGCGCCTCGTTCTGGGGGGGGTGGTGAGGGGGGGCCGCGCGTGCCCCCCCCGCCGCCACCGCCCCGGGCCCCCCCCGCGGCGCTCACCGTGCCCTTGAGCCCGTCCACCTCGCAGGTGAGGCTCTGGATGTGCCGCCGCGCCGCGCTCATCTCCTGCTTGGCCAGCCGCAGCGCCTCGTGGTTGCGGTTCGCCGCGTCCGAGAGGTCGGCGAACTGCGGGACGGGGACGGGGATGGGGACGGGGACGGGGGGGGTCAGGGCCGTGCAGCCCCCGCCACCCCCGCCCCACCGGCGCCGCCACTACCTTGGACTTGTACCAGTCCTCGGCCTCCCGCAGGTTCCTCACGGCGATGCTCTCGTACTGCGTGCGGATGTCGCGCAGGGCGGCCGTGAGGTCCGGGGCCGGCGCCTCCGCCCGCACCTCCGCCGGCGCCCGCCGGCTCTGCGCGCTCGCCTCCAGCTCCCGCAGCTCCTGCGGCCCGCGGCCCGTCACGCCGTGCCGTGCTGCACCGCGCCGGCCCCCCCGCGCCCCCCCCCGTGTCCCCCCAACCTCCTCGTGCAGCTTCTTCAGGAACTGCAGCTCCTCCACCAGCAGCTCGATCCTGCACTCCAGCTCCAGGCGGGACAGCGTGGCCTCGTCCACGTCCTGCGGGGACAGCAGGGCCCAGCCGCAGGGGCGGCACACGGGGGGGGGGGGGGGCTCCATGCCCCCCCCCCAGGGCCTTGGAGCACTGCCGTGCACCGGCTCCGGCGTGCATTGCTCCGCTGCACCCCACGGGCTGCTCCGGCCCCCCAGCCCCGGGGGGCATGCAGGGTGCCCCCGGCCCCCCCAGCCTCTCACCTTGCAGGGTGCCCCCGGCCCCCCCAGCCCCGGGGTGCCCCGGCCCCCCCAGCCCCTCACCTTGCGGAAGAGCAGCAGGCTCTGCTCCGCGTCCTCCCGCTTCTGCACCTCGTCCTCCAGCCTGGGCGCAGCGGGAGTGAGGGGGAGCCGGGGGGGGGGGGGACGGGGCGCGGACACCCCCAGGTCCTCTGCCCCCCGCCACCTGCTCCGCCCCAGCCCCGGCCCGACGGGTGAGGAAGGGGACTGCGCACGCCCGGGACCCGCTTCCCCTCCCAGCCCCACGCGCTCTGGGGAGGGGGCGGTGGCGGGGGGGCCCTGCACAGCCCTGGCCATGCCAGTCCCTCCTGCAGGACCCCCAGCTCCGGGGGGACCCCCCCTCGGTCCCTGTCACCCCGGGCCCCCCCGGGCCCTCCCGGTGCTCCTGCTGGTCCCCTCCCCGCTCTTCCCTTCCCGTAAGGTGCTGCCGCCCTGCCCCCCCCAGGGCCACCCCCTGACACCTCGGTGTCCAGCCCCCCCGTCCCTCCCAGCGCCCCCCCCGGCTCCCGCCGCCCTGTCCCTCCCCGTCCCTCCCGGGGTCCCCGTGCAGCCCCCGTCTCTCCCCAATGCGCTCCCGGTCCCGCCCCGGCGCACGGGCTGCGTCCTGCGGGCTCCTCCCCGGTCCCCGCCCCAGCGCATCCCGGTGCCTCCCCCGGCTCCCCCCGGTGCCCGGCCCAGCACCTCCGGGTGCAGCCCTGTGCATCCCCCCGCTCCTCCCCTCAGCATCCCCCGGTGCCCGCCCCGGTGCCCAGCCCAGCATCCCCGGGTGCATCCCCCGGTCCTCCCCTCAGCATCGGCCGGTGCCCGCCCCGGTGCAGCCTTGTTTATCCCCCCGGTCCTCCCCTCAGCATCCCCGGTGCCCAGCCCCGGTGCATCCCCCGGTGCAGCCCCGTGCATCCCACCGGTCCGCCCCTCGGCATCCCCGGTGCAGCCCCCGGTGCCCAGCCCAGCACCCCCGGGTGCATTCCCCGGTCCTCCCCTCAGCATCCCCGGTGCCCGCCCCGGTGCATCCCCCGGTCCTCCCCGGTGCCTCCCCGGCGCCCGCCCCGGTGCCTCCCCCCGCGCCCCCCGCCGCGCGCGGGCCGCCCACCGCTGCCGCAGCGCCGCCAGGTCCCCGGCGAGCCCGTCGCGCTCGGCCTCGAGGCGGTCGCGGTCGCGGCCGAGGCGCTGCAGCCGCTCCCGCAGCTCCCGCAGCTCGTCGCGCAGCAGCCCGGCGGCGCGGGGGGGGGCGGCGGCGGCGGCGGCGCGGCCCAGCGCGGCCCGCAGCGCCCCGTTCTGCCGCTCCAGCGCCCGCACCCGCTCCAGGAAGGCGGCGAAGCGGTCGTTGAGCGCCGCCAGCTCGGCCCGCTCCGCGCCGCGCGCCGCCGCCGCCGCCGCCAGCCCCGGCGGCCCCCCCGCAGCGACGGGCGGCGGCGCCCCGACGGCGCGGCGCAGCGAGGGGGCGCGGCCGCCGCCGCGGCTCATGGCGGCACCGGGAGGGCGGCGGCCGCCGCCACCGGCGCTTTATAGCGGGCGGCGGCTCCGCCCCGCCGGGGGGACCCGGGCGTCCCGGCGCCGGGGGAGGGGTCTCCCCGACGGGGGGGGCGCGCGGGGCCCGGCAGTGCGGGGGGGGGGGATGCTCGGAGGTGGCCTCCTCGGGGGCGCAGGGCCGGGCGGTCCCGGGGGTGCAGCAACCCCCCCCCCCGCCGGGGACTCGGAGAGGGGCCCGCAGTGCCCGGGGGCGCTGGGCTCTGCCGGATGGGGCGGGGGGTGCCGGGCCTGCCCCCCATCACCCTCCCAGCCCCACGGGCTGTGCAGCCCCACGGCTGGGGGGACACGGAGCAGGCGGCGGGGGGGGGGGGGGCGGCTGCCCCGGGGTGCCCGAATCGGCTGGTGCCCCCGGGACCACGCGCTGCTGCCGGAGCCGGAGCCGGCTAACGGGGGGAGCGGGGCGGGGGGGTCTGCGGCAGGCAGCCCCGAGCCGGGAGCCAGCGCCAGCCCCCTCCTCCCCGGCCTCCAACACCCGCCCCGGGGCTCCGGCCCCCCAGGCCCCCATCCCCGCCGGGTCCCCATCCCCGCCGGGTCCCCATCTCCACCTGGAGGGGACGGGACCCCCGGGCACCTGCCCTGCCCGGACCCCCAGCGGGTGGGGGGGGCCGGTGGGCCCGGCCGTGACTTGGCTCCCTCCGGAGCTGCGATGCCGCATGCGGGGGCTCTGCCCACCCTGGCCCCCCCGGCCCGGCCCCCCCAGCCCCCTCCCCTTCCCGGGCAGCCGCTGGCGGGAGGGCGGCGCTTACGGGAAACGCTTCGGGCCTCTGCCCGGGGCCTCGGGACCCCCCCCTCCCGAGCCGGGCGCTTGGGGACACGGTGGCGGGGGGGGGAATGGCCTCACCGGGGCAGCGCAGAGCACAGCGCCCCGGGGGGGCTCAGCACCCCTTTTTGGCACTGAAGCACCCAAAGCCCTTTGCAGGGTGGCACCTGGGGCCGGGCAAGGACAGTCCCCCCCCCCCGCAGGCTCCACCGCAGGAGCTGGGGGATCGGGGGGGGCTGGGCAGCACCGCAGCCAAGCGGGGGGGGCCCAGCCTAGGCCCCCCAGGAGCTGCACAGCCTCGGGGGCCCCTCGGGGAAGCTGCTGTCGGCTGCACCCGCTGAAGCCCCTCGGGCTGCCAGCACCCCCGGGCCGCTTGGGCTGCACCCTGGGAGGTGGGGGGGGGCCTGGGGCAGCCCAGGAGGGTGCCAGCCTGGGGGTGCCCCTGCAAACCCCCCCCAGAGCCAGGGTCCCCCCACCCCAGGGCACTGCCCTGCCTCCCCCCACGAGCCCAGCCACCCCCCAGCACAGCCGGGCGCACTGCAGTCACCCCGCACGCAGGCTGCGGCAGCCCCCCGGCCGGGCCCGGGGCCGGATTCTGCCCAGGGACCCCCCAGCCACCGCCCCAGAGCACCCATAGGTGGTGCTGGAGGGCTCCCGCGAGCCAGCAGCGCAGCGGGCTGGGGGGGGCCGGGGCACACGGGGACAGCAGACACAGCCCAGGTTCCCCCCCCCCCAGACCATCTCTGCACCACGTACCAGCATCACCGGGACCCCTGGGCCAGCGCAGAGCAGGGGGCGAGACCACGGCCCAGGCCAGAGCAGACAGCTCAGCACCAGCGTGACCAGGCAGGCTCTGCCAGCAGGATCCGTGCCCAAGCCCCCAAGGGCCCCTGCCCCGACCCCCCCTTCGCCATCGGCTGCCAGCGGGTGCCAGGCAGCCTTCCCAGGCAGCAGCCCTGTCCCCAGGGATGTCCCCACACCCCCCCACAGCCCCGGCTGCCCGGCGTCCTGGCAGGTCCCCACCGAGCCAGATTGTCTGCAGACAATGAACAAGAGGCCAGAATGGATGAGCAATTTTAATGAACAGCTTCAGCCACCGCAGCTCCCGGGAAGAGACAAGGCACTAGTATTCCTCCCCTTCCTCCTCGCCCTCCATGCTGTCAGCCCCCACCTCCTCGTAATCCTTCTCCAGGGCCGCCATGTCCTCCCGCGCCTCCGAGAACTCCCCCTCCTCCATGCCCTCCCCCACGTACCAGTGCACGAAGGCACGCTTGGCGTACATCAGGTCAAACTTGTGGTCCAGGCGGGCCCAGGCCTCGGCGATGGCCGTCGTGTTGCTCAGCATGCACACGGCGCGCTGCACCTTGGCCAGGTCCCCGCCGGGAACCACCGTGGGCGGCTGGTAGTTGATGCCCACCTTGAAACCCGTCGGGCACCAGTCCACAAACTGGATAGTGCGCTTGGTCTTGATGGTGGCGATGGCGGCGTTGACATCTTTGGGCACCACGTCGCCACGGTACAGCAGGCAGCAGGCCATGTACTTGCCGTGGCGAGGGTCGCATTTCACCATCTGGTTGGCCGGCTCGAAGCAGGCGTTGGTGATCTCCGCCACCGTGAGCTGCTCGTGGTAAGCTTTCTCAGCAGAGATGACGGGGGCGTAGGTGGCCAGGGGGAAGTGGATACGGGGATAAGGCACCAGGTTGGTCTGGAACTCGGTCAGATCGACATTCAGGGCCCCGTCGAAGCGCAGGGACGCCGTGATGGAGGACACGATCTGGCCTATCAACCTGTTGAGGTTGGTGTAGGTGGGGCGCTCGATGTCCAGGTTCCGGCGGCAGATGTCGTAGATGGCCTCGTTGTCCACCATGAAGGCGCAGTCGGAGTGCTCCAGGGTGGTGTGGGTGGTGAGGATGGAGTTGTAGGGCTCCACCACGGCCGTGGACACCTGCGGTGCCGGGTAGATGGAGAACTCCAGCTTGGACTTCTTGCCGTAGTCGACGGAGAGGCGCTCCATGAGCAGGGAGGTGAAGCCGGAGCCGGTGCCCCCGCCGAAGCTGTGGAAGACCAGGAAGCCCTGCAGGCCTGTGCACTGGTCAGCCTGTGGAGAGCCCCAGTTGAGTTTGGACAAGCCAGCCATGACTCCACACCCTGCTCCATCCCAGGACGGGTCTAGCAGGAGCCTCCCGCCCCACGCAAGGCTGTGGGTAGCGAGCTCCCGGCCTTTGATCTGCCAGGAACACCAAGCGGAGCAGGTCCCGCCAGCCCAGGCACCAGCCCCAGCGTGAGAACAGAGGTTCAAAGAGCTCGGGAAGCTTCACCAGCTCAGCCAGCCCCTCCGGGGGCACCCACGCAGCCCCCGGGCACGGCACAGCCCGTTCTCCTCTCCACAGCCCAGCCATGCTCAGGTGGAGCTGCATCGCTGCTGGGGCGAGTGCTGGTACGTGGGGTACCGGGGACGGGCATGGAGCAGGGCTGAGACCACCACAACCCCCAGCTCCCTCTGCCCTGGCACCAGCCTCGTCCCTCCCCAGGGCTCAGGGCCACCCTTTGCCCTTAGGCTGCCACAGCCCATCACCGCACCCAGGTCCAGGACGAGCTGCTAATGGCCTCCCTGCAGGGCCATTCACCTCCCCGGGGCAGCCCGGGCTGCAAGCCCACCCCCAGCCCCCGTTTCTCCCCCACCCTCCAAGCCAGCACTACTGGAGGCCCCCACCAGCTTGCGGATGCGGTCGAGGACCAGGTCGATGATCTCCTTGCCGATGGTGTAGTGCCCCCGCGCGTAGTTGTTGGCCGCATCCTCCTTGCCCGTGATCAGCTGCTCGGGGTGGAAGAGCTGCCGGTAGGTCCCCGTGCGCACTTCGTCTGCGGGACGAGGACGGGCGCCCCGTTAGCACCGCCGCCGCCGCCCCCCCGGCCCCCCCGCGCCCGGCCCCGCGCTCACCGATCACCGTCGGCTCCAGGTCCACGAAGACGGCGCGCGGCACGTGCTTGCCGGCCCCCGTCTCGCTGAAGAAGGTGTTGAAGGAGTCGTCGCCGCCGCCGATGGTCTTGTCGCTGGGCATCTGCCCGTCGGGCTGGATGCCGTGCTCCAGGCAGTACAGCTCCCAGCAGGCATTGCCGATCTGCACGCCCGCTTGGCCCACGTGGATGGAGATGCACTCACGCTGCGGGGGGGCACAGCGAGACGCGCTGGGGTCGGCTCCCTCCGGGGCAGCTTTGCCCCCCCAGCCGCGGGGCTTCGGGGCCGGCTGGGAAGGGGCTCAGCCCCCCATCGCCTCCCCCTGCACCGCAGTCGGAAACCGGGTTTTTTCCAGGGTTAATTCCGGGCTCCCTCCGCCCGCGGCACACAGCGGGATGGGACGGCCGGGCAGCAGCAGCCTCCTGAAAGGGGCTATTCTTCGCCCTGGCCCCGCTTTGTGCCACCGAGCCGCTTCCAACAAACACGCGAGGCAGCCGGGTCCCGTCCGCGGCCGAGGAGCTCGGGGGCCCCTGCAGTTTATACAGGAACGGGCCGGTCTCCAGCGCCAGGGAACATTCCTGACGGGACCCATGGAAACACAAACTCCCCTTTTCACCGCCCCATCCCTGCTCCTCCAGCAATTGTGTAACCCTCTGAGCTCATTTGGCCTCCATGTTAATCCTATTCTTTTGATACAAGGCCTTTTCCCTTTAAGCCAGCTTAAATCCGCGAGCGCCAGCCATCTGACTCACAGGCAAATCCGCCAGCTCAGCAGCGGCGAGGGCTGTAATTTGGAGGCCGCGGTCAGGAGACGGCGCTGAACCCCCAGGGCAGCCAGCACCTCTGCACGCAGCTGCCGGCGGGCACCTCGGCTCCTGGGAACGGCCCCCCGCGAAGGCTCCCGCCGCCGCCCCCGCCCGCGAGCCCGGCGCCCGCCGCTCCTGCACTTGGCCGCAGCCCAGCAAAGTTGGCAAACAAACTCCGAGGGCCCGGGAAAAAGTTTCCCAAACACTGCGGGAAAGTCTGCGACGCGATTCCCACGAGCCTCCACCGTCTGCTGCGCTGCCCGGCGCGGGGACAGCGGCTCGCCGAGCCGCGTGGGGCACCCGCCGCCGGTGCTGGGGCTGCTGGTTTTGCCCGGGCAGGGATGACGGGGTGGGGGCCGGCCCCCACCGTCGCCCCACGCCGCTGACACTGCCGTGACTCAGCCCCACCTGGCTGTGGGGAAGGGCTCCCAGCCCAGCCCAGGCTCCCAGCAAGGAAAGCCCCTGAGCCCAGTCACAGGGACAGTAACTATACAGTGACCCCAGCACCCCCAAATCTACCTTTTTGGGGGCAGGTTTTCCTCCCTGCTTATGTGCAACCACCCCCACGAGGCTGCACAGCCTAATGGCAAGGCCCTGGCAGGAGATGGAGACCCGGGGGGGCTCCTGGGACCTACCCAGGACCCACTTGCAGCCCCAGGCCATCCAGCGCATCCCTCTGTGCCCCCAAACCAAGGGGCAGAGCACCCAGGGTGCAGGTCTCGCACTTCCCTGGGGCAGCAGCACTGGACCCAAACCCATGGGGAGATGGGGCCCACTGCCCCCACATGTGCAAGGGTGCCCCCCACACTGCCCTGGCCATGGGGCACCCGAGGACCCTGCAACCCCCTGCCCCACATGCTGCCTTGCCCTCAGGGCATGCAAGGACCTTCATTCTGCCCTGGGACATGGAGGGGCTCTGCACCCCAGTCCCCCAGCCCCACACGGTGGCCTTGAGGCATGCAAGGGCCCAAGGCATCCCCTGCCCCACAACTGCCCTGGGGCACAGGGGAGCCCTGCAGCCTCCTGCCCCACACGTGGCTCTAGCTTCAGGGCATACAAGGGCCCCAGACACTGCCCTGAGCCATGCAAGAGCCCCACACCCTGCCCTAGAGCACGCAGCAGCCTTGCGACCCTCCAACCCGCCCCCCACACGCTGCCAGGCTCCAGGGCACGCAAGGCCCCGCACGGCCCCCACGTGCTTCGCGGCCCTGCATGTGCCCCACACCACACACAGGGCCACGGGGGCACCCGGCAGTGCCCCCACGCCGCCCCGGCCCCCCCGGCGGGGGGCAGCCTCGAACCCGCGCCCTCACCATGTCGCTCACTGCCCGACCAGTTACGCAGCCGCCGGTGAGAGGGACGCGAGGGGCCGCGTGGGGCCGGGACCCTTTATACCCCGGGGGGCGGGGCGACCGCGGAGGGGCGGGGCGGAGGGGCGGGGCCACCTCCGCGCCCCGCCCTCCGCGCCCCGCCTCGAGTGCGAGTGGCCGATTCGAAAATTGGAGCGGGCGCGTCGCGGTGACGTCGGCAGAGTGGAATGTTGGGGGCGGGAGGCGCGGGGCGGGGGCGGGGCCAGGGGGCGGGGCGTCAGAGGGCGGGGCCAGGAGAGGGCGGGGCAGGGGCGGGGCGGGCCGTGCTGGGGCGGGGGGGCAGGAGGGGGCAGGAGCTGGGGGGCAGGAGGGGGCTGGGGGGCAGGAGCTGGGGGGCAGGAGGGGGCTGGGGGCAGCATGGGCGAGGCTGGGGCGGGGGGGGCTGTGCTGGGGCAGGGGGGCAGGAGGGGGATTCGGGGCAGGGGTGGGCGGGGGGCAGGAGGGGGCTGGGGGGCAGGAGCTGGGGGGCAGGAGGGGGCTGGGGGCAGCATGGGCGAGGCTGGGGCAGGAGGGGGCTGTGCTGGGGCAGGGGGGCAGGAGGGAGCTGGGGGGCAGGAGCTGGGGGGCAGGAGGGAGCTGGGGGGCAGGAGCTGGGGGGCAGGAGGGGGCTGGGGGCAGCACGGACAAGGCTGGGGCGGGGGGGTGCTGTGCTGGGGCAGGGGCTGGGGCGGGGGGGGTTTAGGGGCAGGGGCTGGTATTGCTGGGGGCAGGGGGGGCTGGGCAGGGGGCTGGGGGCAGGGGGGGCTGGGGGCCGGATGGCGCTGAGCAGGGGCAGGGGGGGCCCAAGGCCGGAGGGGTCCCCGCGCTCCCCAGCCTCCGGCTCCGCCGCCCCCCCCGCCGCTCCCGTGGGAAGCCCGGCGGCACCCGCCGCGCCGGCTCCGGCGTCCCGTCGCCGCCTTTGTTCCGCTGCCGGCGCCCGGGGCAGCTCCGCCGGGGCAGTTCCCGGCGGGGGGAGCTCCTCCAGGGCAATTCCCGGGGGGGGGGGGCAGCTCCTCCGGGGCAGTTCCCGCGGGGGCACCGGCGAGGGGGCTCGCCCCGATGGTGCCCTGCCCCGCGGGGGCCCGGCTGGCGCGTGCCGCCTGCCCGGGGTCCCTGTTCACCCCGCGTGAAGCCTTGCCGGGCCTTGCCGGGGCTTTGGGGACCCCCTGGGGCACCTGGGGGGCTGCCGGGGGGGCTTGAGCGCGGGGGGGGCCGGGGCAGCCCTGGGCGGGCCGGGAGCGCCGGTCTCGCCGCCGCCGCCGCCGCCGCCGCCTTTATTCCCGGGTTTGCCGCAATGCGGTGCTGCCCCCGCCGAGCGCTGGCTGCGGCGGCCCCCTCCCCTCCCCTCCCCTCCCCTCCCCACGCCCCGCGCCGCCGGCTGCAGCCCCCCCGCGCCGCTGCCGCCCCACACCGCTGCGTCCTGCCCTGCGTGTGCGGCACCGCCGGCCCCGGCACCGCTCCTTTGTGCCCCACGCTGCTGCGTCCTGCACCGCCGCGTCCTGCACCGCCGCACGCTGCACCGCCGTGTCCCGCTACACCGTGCCCTGCACCGCCGTGCCCTGCTACACTGTGCCCTGCACCGCCACACCCTGCACCACCGAACACTGCACCATCATGTCCCGCTACACCGTGCCCTGCACCACCGTGCCCTGCTACACTGTGCCCTGCACTGCCACACCCTGCACCGCCGCACGCTGCACCATCATGTCCCGCTACACCATGCCCTGCACCGCCGAACACTGCACCATCATGTCCCGCTACACCGTGCCCTGCACCACCGTGCCCTGCTACACTGTGCCCTGCACCGCCACACCCTGCACCGCCGTGCCCTGCACTGCCGTGTCCCGCTACACCGTGCCCTGCACCGCTGTGCCCTGCACCACCATGCCGTGCACCACCGTGCCTTGCACCACTGTGCCCTGCTACACCACACCCTGCACCACTGTGCCCTGCACCATGTCCCGCTACACCACGCCCTGCACCACCGTGTCCTGCTACACCATGTCCCATTACACCATGTCCTGCGCCCCCATGTCCCACTACACCATGCTGAGCACCACTGTGTCCTGCTACACCGTGCCCTGCACCGCCGTGTCCTGCACCACCACCGTGCCAGGGCTCTGTGGGGCCGGGGGCATCACCGGGGCCGGGGGGGCATCGCGAGCGGCCGGAGCTGCCCAGCTCTGCCTGGGTTCGTCCGTCACGCCGACATTCGCGGGGGACAGACAGCCCCCGCGGTCCCGCGCCGGCGCTCCGCGGGAAAACAGGCTAAAAAAAGCGGCGGCCGGGTCCCCACGACGGCGCCCGGCCCCCGGCAGCGCCGAGACCCAGATCGGCTGCGACAGGGCACCGCTGCCGCCCACCGCGGCCTCGCCAGCCTCCCCGGGCTGCGTCTCCCCGCGGGCCGCAGCTCGTCCGCCGCAGGGTGCCAGGTGCCGAATCGCCGCCGTGCCGCCGTGCCGTGCCGTGCTGTGCCACGGTGCCCTGGGGGGGCCCCCGCTTCCGAGCATCCCCCCGCGCCCCGGCTGGGCTCCCCCCCCCGAGGGGCCCCGTCTGTGCCAGCGTCGGGGACGTCATTACCAGAGAGCAGCAGCTGAGGGGAGGAAAAGCGCGCGGGGAGAAAGGGAGCGTGGGAGCCGCTCCCAAGGACGGATAGCGACGCCGCCGGGCCGCGAGCACCGATAAACTCGGCACACGGAGACCCGGCCCAGGCGCCAAGGTCGCCCCCGCGCCCCGGCGTCGGCACCGGCCCCTGCCGAAAGCAGCGCGCCAGAGGCCCCCCGAGCGCCTGCCGCCGGCCGGGGGGTCCCAGCGCCCGAGGGGGGGCTGAGGGGTGCCCGCGGCCCCCCCCGGCTCAGCCGTGCCCAGGCTGCAAACACGGCGGGGGCCCGGCAACCGTCACCAGGAGCTGCCGCGTTGCTACCAACAGTCAACACTGCGCAGCGGGGAGGGAAGCGCGGGGGGGGGCGGCTGGGAGCGGGGGGGCTGGTGTCCCCCCCCACCCGTGGTGGCACGGCGGGGCCAGGCCCGGGCACCCCCCCGCGCCGGCCCCGTCTGCCCGCGCCCCCCCGGCCGAGCCCGGCAGGGTGATGGATGCCGGGGAGGGGGATGCGGGGGGGGGGTCCCAGCCCTTGTCCTAGCAACCGGTCTCCTAGCAACCCTGCGCCGACGGCGGTTGCCTAGCAGCGGTCGGCGGGGAGACGACTGGTCTTCCATACCTAACGAGATGGGAAGGGTCTGGGGGCCGCGGGTCTCCCCCCCCCATCGCCCAGGGCCCCCGGTGCCGCAGACCCCCATGCTGCCGCGAGCGCTGTGCCCCACAGCCGTGCACCCGGGGGGGCACCGCCCCCACCGCCCCCGCTGCCCCCCCAGGCACAGCTCAAGGCAAAGGAGGGCCGGGGACCCTGGGTCGGCACTGCCCCAGCCGGGGGGGGCTGCTCGGGCACCCCAGGACGCCCCCCCGGCCCCGCTGCCGGAGCCGCCGGAGACAAAGGCGGGAGGCGCTTCCCGCACGCGGGATCGCCGGGATCCGGGGCCGCGGCCGAGCGGGGAGCGTGTTTCAGGCCAGGAGCTCGGTCGCCATCAGCGGCCCCGGGAATCAGGCCTGGAGGGGGCCGAATTCCCAGACCCCCCTGCCCAGGCCCGAGGAAGACGCTGAGCCCAGCAGCCCCCTCCCCGGTGAGAACAAAAGGGCCGAAAGCCTCCACGAGCCGCCGGGGAGGCCGGGGGGGGCAGCGGGCAGGCGGTGCCCCCGCTCAGCCCCTTGCCCTGGCACCCTCCCCGCTCCCAAACCGAAGCAGATCCCGGCCCGTCGCCCCCCCCCCCCCCGGCCGGGGGCTGCGAGACCCCTCCGGCGCGGGGGCTGAGCCGTCCTTTGTTCCGGGAAAGCGCCCAAATCGGGGCGTTCTCTGCCTGCGGGCTGGCAGCCCCGCGGTCCCAGAGGGCTGGGGACAGACCCCCCCTGCCCCCCCCCGGCTCCGGCTGCTTTGTGTCGCGGGGGGGGGGGGGGATGCGCTGCGGTGCCCTGGGAGCCGAGCGGGGCTGCTGCAGCTGGCGGGGGGGACGTGGGAAGGGGGATCGGGAGCTGCCCCCAAATCCCCATAATGTGGGAAATGCGGAGAAAAACGCGATTTCACAGTGATGGGGGGGGGCCCTGGCAGCTCCCTGCAGCAGCTGGGGCCGGCCCTGCCCCACGTGTCCGGCCCCCGGAGACCCCGCGGAGGCGGGCGGGAGCCCTCTCCCCCTCCCCGAGCAGCCCCCGGACCCCCCGGACCCCCCCCACTGCGGGCCCTGCTGCGCCAGGGGCGGACGGGAGCCAGGGGGCTGCGCAGGGGCTGCAGCAAACGGGGGGTGGGGAGCCCTGCCCCCCCGGCCCCATGACCCCCCCGTACCCCAGCTGTGTCCCAGGCACCAGCTGCTCCTCAAAGCAGCTGCCGCTGGGGCCAGGACCCCCCCTCCAGCACCCAGCCCCTCCCAGGGCGCTGCCACAATCCCCGGGGACCCGCTGCAGGCACCGTCCTCGCCCCCCCCAGCTGTGCCAGTCTCGGGTGCCCCAGCCGGGTGCCCCGCGGCCAAGGTGCTTCGTCAGCCCTCGGGGACAGCCCGCGGCCAGGAGCGGGGACAACGGGACAGCAGGGATGGGGCCAAGGGGCGGCCGGGAATGGGGACCAGACTGTGGACGGGGCTGGGGACAGGGACCCGGCTGGGACCAGGGCATCGGGATACGGCTGAGCCCAGGCATCGGGGCACAGGCGGGAACAGGGACCATGGCGCAGCCGGGATGGGACCAGGCTGTGACCGAGAAGGGGGACACGGCCAGGATTGGGAACAACGGCACAGCAGGGATGGGACCGGGGTGTGGCCGGGACTGGGGACAGCACTGGGATGGGAACCGGGACACAGCTGGGAACACGGAGCAGGGCACGGCGGGGATGGGGACCAGGGCGGGGCCGGGACTGGGGACAGCACGGGGATGGGAGCTGGGATGCAGCCAGGAACAGGGACCATGGCACAGCGTGGATGGGGACCAGGGTGTGGCCAGGCCCAGGGACACGGCCAGGAAGGGGGATCGCAGCATGGCAGGGACGGGGACCAGGATGTGTCCGAGAATGAGGACACGGCCAGGAGCAGGGACAACGGCACAGTGGGGATGGGGACCAGGGTGTGCCCAAGAATGGGAACCAGACCACGGCTGGGGCTGGGGACAGGGACATGTCTGGGAGCCAGGGCATCGGGGCACAGCCAGGAATGGGGACCACGGCACGGCAGGGATGGGGACCAGGGTGGCGCTGGGGCCAGCACCAGGGATGGGAACCAGGACGCTGGCACATAGCCGGCAGTGGGGACCAGGGCATGGCGGGGCTGGGGACAGGGACACGGCTGGGAGCCAGGGCATCGGGGCACACGGCTGGGAGCCAGGGCATCGGGGCACAGCCGGGAGTGGGGACTAGGGCACGGTGGGGCTGGGGACCAGGCTGTGGCTGAGGCCAGGGGATGGCACCGGGGCTGGGAACCAGGGCGCTGGCACACAGCCAGGAATGGGGACCCAGGCACGGCGGGATGGGGACCAGGGCGGGGCCGGGGCCAGCACCGGGGCCGGGAACCGGGGCCCGGCCGGGAAGGGGCACCGCGGCGCAGCGAACCGGGGCGCGGCCGGGAGCGGAGCCCGGGCACCGGCGATCGGCCGGATCCGACCGGGGCCGGAGCAAGACGAGCCGCAGCGGCACAAAAGCGGCCGCCGCCCCCGCTCCTTTGTCTGCCGGCGCCGGGGGGGGCATTACCTCATCGCGCCGCCCCGCCGCCCGGCCCCGCCGCCCGCCCTATAAAGCGCCGCGCCGCCGCCGCCCGCCGCCGCGCCTCTTACATCGACCGCCTTGGAGTCGTGCTGTAAGAAAGCCCCGGAGCCGAGCAGCCGCCATGGTGAGCACCGCGCCCGGGGGCGGCGGCAGCGGGGGCCGAGCCGCCCCGCACCGCGCGTGGCCCCGCTTCGCCGGGCAGGATGGGTCCCGGTCCCGGTGCGGAGCTCCCGGCCCGCTTAACCGGGCGTGCCCCCCCCCGCTTAATAGGGTAGGATGGGTCCGATTCCCGGTGCGGAGCCGCTGTCCCGTTAAACCGGGCGTGGCTCCCCCGCTTAACAGGGCAGGATGGGTCCCGTTCTTGGTGCGGAGCCGCTGTCCCGCTTAACCGGGCGTGGTGCTCCCCGTTTAACGGGTCAGGATGGGTCCCGTTCCCGGTGCGGAGCTCCCAGTCCGCTTAACCGGGCGTGGTCCCCCCGTTTAACGGGTCAGGATGGTCCCGTTCCCGGTGCGGAGCTGCTGTCCCGCATCGGGCGTGGCTCCGCCGTTACCGGGGCAGGATGGGTCGGATTCCCGGTGCGGAGCTCTCAGCCCGTTTAACCGGGTGTGCCGCCCTCCCCCAGCCCCCGTTTACCGGGGCAGGATGAGTCCCGCTCATGGTGCGGAGCTCCCAGCCTGTTTTACTGGGCGTGGCCCCCCCCTTTAACGGGGAGTCTAGGGCACAATAAGCCCCTCCCGGTGCTGGGCACGGCGCTGGAGGGCGGGCAGGATGAGCCCCCGGTGCTGAGTGCCCCGCAGTGGGTGTGGCCCCGGTTCACGGGGGTCCCCTGGGGTCTGCGGGGGGGGCGCGGCAGGATGGGACCCCCGCGCTGAGCCCACGACCCGCAGCGCACGTTGCACCAGAGGGCGGGTGGGCGGGATAAGCCCCTGGTGCTGAGCCCTCGGCCCGCACTGCGGGTGGCAGCGGTCCAGCGGGGTCGGTAAGGCAGGATGGGACCCTCCGGTGCTCCGCGTGCTGCGCCGGATGTGGTCCCGGGTCGGCGGGGCAGGATGGGTCCCGGTGCTGAGCGCTGCCACGCCGCACGGGGTGTGGCCCCGCTCCCCGAAGGCAGCAGGGCTGGAGGCGGCCGTAGGCGGGGAGCCCCCCCAGTGCCCAGCACCCCCGGAACAATAGGGCGGGCGCGGGGCTGGCGCCGGGCAGGATGCGGTCCCTGGATGCAGCGTCACCGGCCCCGGGGGTCACGGCGGTGCCGGGTGGCAGCTGGCGAGGCGGGGGGGGCCGTGGCGGCGGGGGGGGGGGGCCGGCGGCACCGCCCAGCGCCGGGGTCACGCGCCCCTCTCCCCCCGCAGCGTGAGTGCATCTCCATCCACGTGGGCCAAGCGGGCGTGCAGATCGGCAATGCCTGCTGGGAGCTGTACTGCCTGGAGCACGGCATCCAGCCCGACGGGCAGATGCCCAGCGACAAGACCATCGGCGGCGGCGACGACTCCTTCAACACCTTCTTCAGCGAGACGGGGGCCGGCAAGCACGTGCCGCGCGCCGTCTTCGTGGACCTGGAGCCGACGGTGATCGGTGAGCGCGGGGCCGGGCGCGGGGGGGCCGGGGGGGCGGCGGCGGCGGTGCTAACGGGGCGCCCGTCCTCGTCCCGCAGACGAAGTGCGCACGGGGACCTACCGGCAGCTCTTCCACCCCGAGCAGCTGATCACGGGCAAGGAGGATGCGGCCAACAACTACGCGCGGGGGCACTACACCATCGGCAAGGAGATCATCGACCTGGTCCTCGACCGCATCCGCAAGCTGGTAGGGGCCGCGAGGGCGCTCGCGGGCTGGCGGCCTCAGGACAAAGGCGCCTGTTCTCCAGCCCACCCTCCCCTCCCAGCCGGCGAGGCTGGATTTGGATTTAATATATTAATTAATGTTAATCCGGTTGCGCGGCGGGGCGGCTCCCGTTGGCCGCGCTCCTGCCAGCTGCGTTGAGCCGAGCGCTGGAGCCGCGGCCGAGCTCGGCAGCCCCCCTCCGTCCCCGCCTTCGCCCCGGCGCCGTCCCAGGCAGCTGCGTCCGGGTGGTGACGCGTCCAGCTGAGCGTGCGGCCAGCTCCGAGGCGGCTCCTCGCACACCGCGGCCCCAGACGTCCCTGTTCCTCCCTCCCAGCCCCGCACACAAAAATGCGCAGAATGCAAAAATGCACCAAACCCCCCGGGTTCCTCGGCGAGGCTCAGCCTTGGCCGAGCTCCGGGGCTGGGCAGGAACAGATGGCCGAAACGGCTCTAGGGCGGCTCCTCGGCCCCTTCCCCGGGGAACTCACCGCTCCCACGACACTTTCCAACCCATCAAGCTAGGGCCACCGTGTCCTGGGGGCTCTTGCCCTGCTGTTGGAAAGTCCCCACCATGTCACAGCCAGGCCACAGAAGAGGAAGCAGCAGCTTCCCTCTGCTCTGCAACCAGCCGGGATGGCTCTGCTGAGGCCTGAACTAAGCAAATGTCCCGTCTTTCCCGGCACAGGCTGACCAGTGCACAGGCCTGCAGGGCTTCCTGGTCTTCCACAGCTTCGGCGGGGGCACCGGCTCCGGCTTCACCTCCCTGCTCATGGAGCGCCTCTCCGTCGACTACGGCAAGAAGTCCAAGCTGGAGTTCTCCATCTACCCGGCACCGCAGGTGTCCACGGCCGTGGTGGAGCCCTACAACTCCATCCTCACCACCCACACCACCCTGGAGCACTCCGACTGCGCCTTCATGGTGGACAACGAGGCCATCTACGACATCTGCCGCCGGAACCTGGACATCGAGCGCCCCACCTACACCAACCTCAACAGGTTGATAGGCCAGATCGTGTCCTCCATCACGGCGTCCCTGCGCTTCGATGGGGCCCTGAATGTCGATCTGACCGAGTTCCAGACCAACCTGGTGCCCTATCCCCGCATCCACTTCCCCCTGGCCACCTACGCCCCCGTCATCTCTGCTGAGAAAGCTTACCACGAGCAGCTCTCTGTAGCAGAGATCACCAACGCCTGCTTCGAGCCGGCCAACCAGATGGTGAAATGCGACCCTCGCCACGGCAAGTACATGGCCTGCTGCCTGCTGTACCGTGGCGACGTGGTGCCCAAAGATGTCAACGCCGCCATCGCCACCATCAAGACCAAGCGCACTATCCAGTTTGTGGACTGGTGCCCCACGGGTTTCAAGGTGGGCATCAACTACCAGCCGCCCACGGTGGTTCCCGGCGGGGACCTGGCCAAGGTGCAGCGCGCCGTGTGCATGCTGAGCAACACGACGGCCATCGCCGAGGCCTGGGCCCGCCTGGACCACAAGTTTGACCTGATGTACGCCAAGCGTGCCTTCGTGCACTGGTACGTGGGGGAGGGCATGGAGGAGGGGGAGTTCTCGGAGGCGCGGGAGGACATGGCGGCCCTGGAGAAGGATTACGAGGAGGTGGGGGTGGACTCGGTGGAAGGCGAGGGCGAGGAGGAAGGTGAGGAATACTAAACTGTCACAACGGTGCTGCTCTCACAGGGAACGTATCCTAGGTTAATAGCCCGGGCGGCGGGGCCGCAGCCCTGCGCGCGCTTGGTCTGTGCTCACGAGGAGAAGTGTCGGGGACCCTCCCCGTCCGCTGCCGCGGGTCTCAATAAAGAGCTTTCCCTGTCCTAGAGCCTGTGTCTGGTGTGGTTCCTCCTCGGCGCTGCCTCGAGCTGCCAGCCCCACGGCTCCCGAAAATCCCCCGGGGCTGGAGGGTCGGGGTGACGAGGACACAAGGGTTTGCTCAGCCCTGGGGTGTCCCCAGCTGTCCCCAGGGACAGGCAGCCCGGTGGCTGAGCACCCCGGGGTCCAGCACCCGCTGCTGCGGTGCGGCATGGCCAGGGTGAAGGTGGCCCTGGGGCTCCCCGGGGATGGGGGGTCCCGTGTGGGCTGCTCCCGCCGTGGCAGCGCTTCCCGGCCTCGCTGCTCCTGAGCCTTTGGGGATCGTCAATCCCAGCCGCCCCCGTCCTTGCTGCCCCCCGCGCCCCAGGAGGGCACGTGCTGTGTCACCCCAGGTGTCACTGCTGCCTGCAGCCGGGGGACCTGCATCCCCTCCCCGGCTGCCCACCCATGGGGCTGGGGGGAGCACAGCGCCCTTATCCCCCAGCACCTCCCTGGATGCGGCCGTGAAACCCCTCCACCCGCCGCCTCCGCGCTGGGAGCTGCCGGGAGCCGGGCAGGCGCAGCAGGAACGTGCAGCCGTGCCCGAGCGGCGGCCGGCCCCACCTCGCCGCGCCGGCATCCCTTCCACCGGCGATGAATAATGAAGAAGAAGCTGAAGGGGGGCGAAACCCGAGCGGGACCCGGGGCACGCCGCAGTGCGCAGCCCTCCCGCACCGGCACCGCTCCCCGCGCCAGCAGGGCCATTTTGCAGCAGCGCGCTGCCGCCGGGGAGGCGAGAAAATGGAGCCGGGGAGGGGGCCGGCGCGGCGGGGGGCCGGCGTGGCCGGCAGCCGCAGTAAGATGGCCGGCAGCGCGTTGCTGGCCCGGAGGCGTTGGCTGCGGGCGGCTGCGCGGGGCGCGTGGCCGCGGCGGCGGGGCGAATGGCGGCCCGCCACGTCAGCCCGCTGCAATGCAGCTGCGGCGGGTGCCGCCGGCCCGCAGCCCCGCTGCAGCACCCGGAGGGGCCCCCTGCCCCGGGGAGGCCCATGGGGGGCTGGGGGCTTTGGGGTCTGGCCCCACGGAGGTGCTGCCCGGCTGCCGGCCCCCCGCTTCGCCCGCCGCCGCCACCTCCGCAGCCGCCGCGGGGGCCGCTGGGTTATCCCGGGGCTCAGGAAAACAGGAAGCGGGATTATTCGGAGCAAATAGCATTACGGATTAGCCCAGGGCCCAAAGGTGCACGGCGCTCGCCCGGGGGGTCTCCGGGCTCCGGGCTCAGCTCCCTCCTGCGCTGGGCCGGGTCTGACCCACAGCGCGGGGCGAGCGGGGTCTGACCCCCACTGCAGCACGAGCGGGGCCTGATCCCCACTGCAGTGTGAGCAGGGTCTGACCCACGGCACAGCGCGAGTGGGGTCTGACCCATGGCGCAGGACAAGCAGGGTCCGACCCACGGCACCAGCCGTTGCTGGGGATGGAGCAGGGGGTCCGGCACGGCTGCCCCGTCTCGGCCCCCCCATCACTGTCGGGGTTGGTGGCTTGCAGGGACCCTCTGCACCGCCTCCAGGGCTGCCCCCCCCAGCCCCCCCCGCCCCCTCCATAAGGGCCCCCTGCGTCTGGGGTGCAGGAGACGCCCGGGCAGGGCCCTGGTGCTGAGTGCAAGCGCCCGTGTGTCCCCGCTTGCTGGGGACAGCGAGGTGGTCCCGGGGGGGGAATGGGCCAGGGGGGCTCCATGGGGTGCGGACGGACGGTTTGGGGGACCCCTGGGGTGCACATGGGCCGGGGGGGGCCCTGGTCGTGGGGGGTCTTTGGGGTGCAGATGGTCCCGGGGAGCCTGGGGCTGGGGGCCTCCATGGGGTGCACATGGCCCGGGAAGAGGGGGGCCCGGGGGGGCCCTGGCGGTGCAGATGGGCTGGGGTGGAGGGTCTGTGGCAGAGCAGATGGGCTGGGGGGTCCCTGGGGTGCGGATGGGCTGGGGGGGGTCAGGGTGTGTGTGGGGATCGCTGGTGGCACAGATGGACCGGAGCCCCCCGGGGTGGGGGCCGGGGAGGGGGGGCCCGCGGCAGCGCAGATGGGTGGGGGGGGGTCGCCGGCAGCGCAGATGGGCGGGGGCCCCCCGGGGTGCAGATGGACCGGCCCCGCTGCAGCGGGGGGGGGGGTCGGGGGGGGGAGGCAAAGCCGATTAAAGGCCGTGGGGGAGCGGGGGCCGCGCCGGCGGGACGGGGGGGCCGGGCTGAGCCCGGCGGGGGGGGCAGCACGTGCTGCCGGGCGGCTCCCGCCCCCCCCCCACTGTCGCAGTTTTCCTCTGCAGCGGAGCCGCACCGGGGCGGGGGGGGCGGCGAGCCCGGCCGCTGCTCCCAGCCCCCCCCTCGGGGCAGTGCGGAAGGCACCGGGGGGGGCTGCGGACCGCGGGCAGGACGGGCCCCCCCGCCCCAGTCCCGTGGGGGGGTGCGAGACCCCCCCCCTCGCCGCCGCCCCCCACCCCGGGGCTCTGGCGGGGGGGCACCGAGATCCCGCCCCCCCTCCGCAGAGCGCCGCAGCGCCCGCCCCTTCCCGACGGCAGCGGGGGGGGGGGAGGAGGCGGGGCGTCTCCCGCCCCCGCCGCCAATCGGCGGCGGCGGGCGCGCGGACGGGCAGGCGCGGCGGCCAATGGGGGCGCGGGGCGCGGGCGCGGCCCGCCCCCGGCCGGGTATATAAGCGGGCGCCCGTCGGGGGCCGCAGCCTGTTACTTGCGTCGACCCTTTGCTTGTCGGGACGAGTAACCGCACCGCCAGCATGGTAATGGGGGGGGGGGGGTATGGGGAAATGGGGGGGGCTGTGCTTTGGGGGCTATTGAGGAATAGGGAGGTGAAAATGGGGAGGAAAAAGGGCATAGGGAGTCTTAGAAAATGGGGAGAGAAGGGAGCGGAAGGGCACCGGGGGTCTGGGGGGGATCGGGGGGATGGAGAGCAAGGCGAGGGGCATCAGGGCGGAAAGGCGGGGCTGGGGGGGCGAATCGGAGCGAGAGAGCAGGGCTGGGGGGCAGGAAGGTAGGGCGGCGGGGGAGGAGAGCAAGGCGGGGAGGCATCGGGGCAGGAAGGCAGGGCTGGGGGAGGCATCGGGGCGGGAGGGTGGAGCTGGGGGGGGGATCGGGGCAGGAAGGCAGAGATGGGGGAAGGAGAGCAAGGTGGGGGGGATCGGGGCAGGAGGGCCGAGGGTTAGTGAAAAATTGGGGGGGGCAGGGCTCTGGGGGGGGGGGAGGGATCGGGGTGGGGAAGGGATCGGGGGGGGCAGCCCCAGCCCCGGAGGGGGGGGCGCCTTTGGGCGCAGCACGTGGTCCCCCTCCACCCCCCCCCCCGTGGGGGCGGGGTGCCCGCCTGGTTTTGGCGCTCAGCCCCGACCGTTACCCTTCCCGCGCGCGGGAACGGGTCTGGCGCGGGCGCACACGCCCCCGCCGCCCTGGGACCCCCCCGCGCCCCCCACCCCGGCGGCACCGCAGCCCTGCGCACGCCCTGCCGCAGCACCGCACCCCAAAAAGCCGCATCCCCCAAAAAGCCGCATCCCCCAGACCCCCCCAGGGTGGAGCTGCCCCCCCGGGCGAAGGGGGGCGGCGGGTCCCCATCACCCGCCGTGACCCACTTTGCACCACCGCAAACCGGCCCCCAGCGAGACCCCGTGGGTTTCATCCCGCCGGGCACTGCCGCCCCCCCGGAGCCGGGCTCAGGCGCCATCTGCGCCGGAGGAATGCGCCGGAGCAGGTGGTGCCGCGGGGTGCGGCCGGGAATGCCGCCCGGAGCGGCCGAGGGGGCCGCGGGCAGACGGCCGCCCGCATCCCTCCGGCCCAGCCCGCTCGGGGCACCGGCGCCGTCGGCCCTGCCTGGCGTTTTCGGGCGGGCCGCGGCGTGTCCCTGCCCGGCACGGCGTGCGCCATGGCGCGCTCCTGCCCGAGCTCCCCCCGCGCCGCGCTTCCTCCTCCCTGCTGACGAAGACGCGCGTGGCGAGGCGGGTGCCCGTGCCAGGAAGCGCAGTGCTGGCGAGCCGTAAAATGTCCTCCGCGTGCCGGGAGGCAGCCGAGGGCGCGGAGAGCTCGAAAGCAAAACTAATCCAGGTGCAAAGCGGCGTCCGCGCTGCGGCAGGCGTTAACTGCCAGCTGCTAGCAGGAACCCGGCATTAACCCCGGATAAAAACCCGGTTCCCGACTGCGGGGCAGGGGGAGGCGATGGGGGGCTGAGCCCCTTCCCAGCCGGCCCCGGAGCCCCGCGGCTGGGGGGGCAAAGCTGCCCCGGAGGGAGCCGACCCCAGCGCGTCTCGCTGTGCCCCCCCGCAGCGTGAGTGCATCTCCATCCACGTGGGCCAAGCGGGCGTGCAGATCGGCAATGCCTGCTGGGAGCTGTACTGCCTGGAGCACGGCATCCAGCCCGACGGGCAGATGCCCAGCGACAAGACCATCGGCGGCGGCGACGACTCCTTCAACACCTTCTTCAGCGAGACGGGGGCCGGCAAGCACGTGCCGCGCGCCGTCTTCGTGGACCTGGAGCCGACGGTGATCGGTGAGCGCGGGGCCGGGCGCGGGGGGGCCGGGGGGGCGGCGGCGGCGGTGCTAACGGGGCGCCCGTCCTCATCCCGCAGACGAAGTGCGCACGGGGACCTACCGGCAGCTCTTCCACCCCGAGCAGCTGATCACGGGCAAGGAGGATGCGGCCAACAACTACGCGCGGGGGCACTACACCATCGGCAAGGAGATCATCGACCTGGTCCTCGACCGCATCCGCAAGCTGGTGAGCGGAAACCCGGGTCTGGGCTGCAGCGAAGCAGCCGGATGGGGAAAGGAGAAAGTCCCCGAGCGCGACCGGGAGGGCTGCAAGGAGCCGAGCGCTGCCTTTGGCCGGCCTCGGGCGAAGGGCGCCGGCTGCGTTTAGCAGCCCTGGGCCCCCAGGTGCTGCTGCTCCAGGTTGGGGCTCCCTGGATCACGGGTGCTGGTGCTGGGTCCGCGTTGTCCGGACCCTGGGAACACGGTCAGGAGCCCTTACACCTCCCAGCAGCTTGAATGCGCTGCCTCTGGGGCCTGCAAACCTCCCGCAGTTGCAAAATCTGCACCCAGAAGGTGAAGTGTAACCCAAGTCTGAACCTGGGAGTCAGGGGAGACCCGGGCGAGGCTGACTGCAGTCCCTGAACTGGGAAACCCTTATTTCTATCCCTTTTGGGGCTTGTCTGAGGTTTGCCCTTGCTGTGGGCTCTGATCCTCCGTCACAAACTGCGTTTGAGCAGCTGGGCAGCGTGTTGAACTCCTGCTGGGGCTGCTTTAAACCTGCTTCCCGGGCTGGGAAGGGAACGTGAATTCCCGGCTTCGCTGGGGGCTGCAAGCCTCCGAGCAGGCACTGCTCTCCAAATGGCTGCTGTAAAACGCCTTTGTGTGGCCTCGTAAAACGGAGCAGGTTTCCTCCGCGCCGAGCAGACCCGCGAGCGGCGGCTGCCGCAGGGGCTGGCTGTGCGTGTGTGTGTGGTCCTGATCCGAGCTGCCCCAGCAGCCTGGCGCGCTGGGGTAAATACTGGCTTTCTTCGATGAGTAAATAGCAGCTTAAATCCAGAAAATGGCTCCTGTGACAAGGAGCAGGATGGTGCAGGCTTCCAGCCAGCGTCGCTAGCGGCTGAGATGGGATGTGCAGGGCACAACCAATAAATGCGTCTTGCTTTCTCCCCTTTCCGTCCAGGCTGACCAGTGCACAGGCCTGCAGGGCTTCCTGGTCTTCCACAGCTTCGGCGGGGGCACTGGCTCCGGCTTCACCTCCCTGCTCATGGAGCGCCTCTCCGTCGACTACGGCAAGAAGTCCAAGCTGGAGTTCTCCATCTACCCGGCACCGCAGGTGTCCACGGCCGTGGTGGAGCCCTACAACTCCATCCTCACCACCCACACCACCCTGGAGCACTCCGACTGCGCCTTCATGGTGGACAACGAGGCCATCTACGACATCTGCCGCCGGAACCTGGACATCGAGCGCCCCACCTACACCAACCTCAACCGCCTTATCAGCCAGATCGTGTCCTCCATCACGGCGTCCCTGCGCTTCGATGGGGCCCTGAATGTCGATCTGACCGAGTTCCAGACCAACCTGGTGCCCTACCCCCGCATCCACTTCCCTCTGGCCACCTACGCCCCCGTCATCTCTGCTGAGAAAGCTTACCACGAGCAGCTCTCTGTAGCAGAGATCACCAACGCCTGCTTCGAGCCGGCCAACCAGATGGTGAAATGCGACCCTCGCCACGGCAAGTACATGGCCTGCTGCCTGCTGTACCGTGGCGACGTGGTGCCCAAAGATGTCAACGCCGCCATCGCCACCATCAAGACCAAGCGCAGCATCCAGTTTGTGGACTGGTGCCCGACGGGTTTCAAGGTGGGCATCAACTACCAGCCGCCCACGGTGGTTCCCGGCGGGGACCTGGCCAAGGTGCAGCGCGCCGTGTGCATGCTGAGCAACACGACGGCCATCGCCGAGGCCTGGGCCCGCCTGGACCACAAGTTTGACCTGATGTACGCCAAGCGTGCCTTCGTGCACTGGTACGTGGGGGAGGGCATGGAGGAGGGGGAGTTCTCGGAGGCGCGGGAGGACATGGCGGCCCTGGAGAAGGATTACGAGGAGGTGGGGGTGGACTCGGTGGAAGGCGAGGGCGAGGAGGAAGGTGAGGAATACTAAACGCCTAGTTCCTCCTGTCTCTGTAGCATGTCCACAAAATGTCAGCTGCAAACACTTCTGCTTTCTTGTGCCCCAGGCAGGGGTCGGTCCCACGGGCCCAGGGCTGCAGGAGGCCGGGCCTGGCTGGGCGCTGTCGCTCTTCCGCAACGTGACCATGTCGGTTTCCATGTGTCTGTACCATGTCTGTGAATAAAAGGCTTTAAAAGAAAACGGTGCTGCTGTGTGATAGAAGCGCTCCGTGTCCGTCTGCGGCGTGGCGGGGGCCCCCAGCCCCGTTCACCCGGGAGCAGACTGTCCCGACTGTCTCCGCAGGCCGATGTGCGTGGAGGCACCGGCGCTGCTGCCAGGCTGCCCGGTGCGAGGCACCTGCTGCCGGCCCCTTCCTGGGCACAGCCCCTGGGGGCTATGGGGGGGTCTGTTGGGGGCCCCCCAGGGTGGCTGCTGCCTTTGGCTATGGGTGGTGGTGTTTGGAGCTTAAGGAGCTGCTGGGGGTCTGACCCCCCTCCGGGCAGTAGGGAGCCTCTGAGGGCGCTGGGGACCCAGCGTGGGGCGCTGGGCTGTGCCTGGTGGGGCGTGGGGACCTTTGCTGCGCCCTTGCCCAGGGTGGGGTGCGGGAGGCCGCAGGGCTGGTGTTAATCCCGGCCTGGGGATTAGCGCTGGCGCGGGGATTAGCCCTGTCCCCAGCGATTAACCCCAGGCTCCCGGGACGGGACGGGACGGGGCTGGGCGGTGTGGCACCGGGGGGGGGGGTCTAACCCCCCCCGCTACCGGCTTTCCCGCGGGGCGGGGCCACCGGGCACCGGCAGGCGGCGCCCTCGCCCCGCGGGATTTAACGGGGCTGGAGGAACCGGCCCGCTTGTCCCGTCCCCCCCTCCCGCGCCCGGGCCAGTGCCGGGGACCCGGCCCGGCCCCCGCGGTGGGAACGCGGCGGTGGGAACGCGGGGGCCGGCTCGGCCAATCGGATGCGCTCGCGCCGCCCTCGCCCAATGAGCGGCGCCTCATTCACGGCCGCGGAGCCAATGGGGGCTCGGCGGGGCAGGGCGGGCGCGCGGCCCCCCAAGGGCCGGACGCGGCGCCGATACATTGTAGCGAGCAGCGGGCGGCGCCGCGGTGACCTCCCGCCGCGCCCGGCCCGGTGTCGGCTCGGCCCGGTGTCGGCTCGGCCCGGCCGCCGCCCGCCCCGCCATGCTGGCCGCGGCATGGGGCCTGCCGAGCACGAGGCGCTCGCCGTGCGGGAGCGGCTCTTCCACGAGAGGGTCCGCGAGTGCGTCGTGAGTACCGGGCCGGAGGCGGCGGCGGCGGGGAGCGGGGCTCTCCTGCTCCACTGCCGGGGTGCCCCGCGCCGGGCCGGGCCGGGCTGTGCCCCTGCGCGCCCTTATCGCCGCCGCAGCTGCCCGTGCCGGCCCGTGCCGCCGAGATAGCCCTGACCGCGGCCTGGGGTCCGGCGGGCCCTGACCGGCCCCTCTGCCAGCCGCGGAGACCCGTCCTCGCCGCCGGCCTCGGAGGCTGCGTCCCGCAGCAGGGCGAGCTGGGCTGCGCTGCCCGGGCCGCGGTGGGGTGCCCGGCGTGGCGAGGCCCGACCTGCCCCTTCCCCGGCCCCGCGGGGCGGCTGGAGCGTCTGCTCCGCGGGGCCCCTCCGGCCGCCTCCCTGCACGGAGCACCGAGCCTTCCTGCCCCCGAGCACCGGGACGGGGTTTCCTGGGCTCTTCCCCTCCCGAAAGGACCCCGAGGGCTGGAGGACGCGGAGCCCCAGCAGCGCCCAACCAGGGAGGGCGAGTGGCAGAGGTGCCCTGCTGCTGCTTAGCCCCCGAGCCGCCTGGGCACCGGCACCCAGCACCGGGGCCCGGCGGGGGGATGTGGCTGCCATTGCTCCTCTGCCCTCCCTGAGAGCCTGGGCACCCGCTGCTGCACAGCCAGGGATGCCGAGGACCCCGGCGTCCCGGTCCCCAGCCCTCTCCCCATGGCTGTCCCTGGGTGCCGCCCTCGGGGACGGGTCACGCCATGGGGTGGCTGAGGGGGCCACGATGGCCAGTGCCGGGGGTCCCCGCCGTGGCCGCGGAGGCCCCGTTCGGTGCCCGCGGGGAGGAGCCGGTGGCCGGAGCCTGACATCTCGGGCTGGCAGCTCCCCGGACCTCCACCCCGGGGCCGCTCGGCTCGGCACCGCCAGCGTGGAGCTCGCATGACCTTTCAGACTCGCCGGGCCACGTCGCTTCGCTCGGCCTCGCGCCCGGGCCCCGCGGTTGCATAAGCACGGCGATGCGCTGGCCGGGAGGACGCACTGGTGCCGGCCGGCTCGCTGCTCCCTGCGCCTCGGGGTGCCCCGAGCTGCCTCCCACCTCGCCCCCGGGACCGGCCGAGCCGCCAGCAGGGAGGCACCATGGTGGCTCTGTGCCGAGATGGCGGGTTCGGGTGATGTTTCCCCGTCACCGGCTGCGTACGCGGAGGGAGGAAAGGTCGCCGTGTTCCTTGAGTGATGCCTGTGGGGGGGCCGCGACGTTGGAGCCGGCCTTGGCGCCGAGCTCAAGGCTGTTCCCGCGGCTCCGCCAAGGCCAGTGCACAAGGGCTGCGGGGGACGGGGCAGCGCTGGGATGTGCCAGAGTCCGGAGCACCCTGATCCCCCCAGATCTGACGGCCCAGGCTGGCTCAGAGCCGCAGCACGAGGCAGTGCTGTGCTCAGGGAGCTGCGGCTGGGTGCTGGCACCTTGAGAGCACCCAGCGGGTGAGCCTGGGCTGAGCCCTGGAGCAGTGCCTGCGCACAGGCCGAGGGCATGCGGTGGGTGAGTAACCCGGGGCCGGGAGTGGAAAAACAAGCCGGCTGGAGCTGGCAGGGCCCCAGGGCTGGTGGCTGTGCCCGGGATGGGAGCACTGCCCTCCGGCCGCCCCGGCCATGTGCAGGGTGCTGGGTGCCGCGGATGCGGGTCCTGCCTCCCCGCGCAGCCCTCACCGTCCCCGCCTGCCCCGCAGATCTGCGCCCTGCTCTTCGCCAGCCTCTACGTCCTCTGCCACTTCATCATAACCCACTTCAAGAAGCACACGGACTTCACCGGAGGTAGGAGCGGTGGGAGCCACCGGTGCCCTGCTGCTCGCAGCCTGCGGGAGCTGTTTGCGTCCCTGTTTCACCCCCCGGGGCTTGTTCCTCCCGGCTCCGCGCATGGTTTCTGCCTCCCGCGGGAGCCCCCGGCCGGGCTGTGCCACGTTGCTGTGGCATCGGTCACTGCGGGGCACCCGTTGCCGCACGGCATCTCCCCCGCTGCTGCAGGACGGGGGGCAGAGACCAAAACGGGGTTTTGCAGCCCCGCGCCAGGAGAGGCTCGTCCCCCGCCCGAGGCCCGAACTGCAGCCCCGCTGCCCTCCCCACTGCCCGGCCCAGCCTGCGGCTCGGGGACGGTGCCAGCGGACTGGGCCGGGCTCGGAAAGGCTCAGCCACGGCGTCTGGGGCCGGAGCAGCCCTGCCCGGGTGCCCTCCGAGCCCGGCTGGGGCCAGGGAGGTGAAGGGACGTCCCAAAGCGGCCAGAGCAGAGCAGGGTGCCTGGGCTTGGCTGACCTGAACCTGGTTTTTGTTTCCTTTCTGGGTTTTTTTTCTTGCCCCGCAGCTCAGGACGATGAGGATGCTGCTGTCAACAGGATCGCGTAAGTGCCTGCCTGTCCCTCTGCCCGCAGCAGTGCTCAGCCACTTCGCTGCCTGGCTGCTGGGGTTCCCCAAGCTCGCGGGGGGCCGCTGACCCTCCGAGCCCCGCCGCCCTCGTGCCGTGCCAGCGGGCCGGGCTGTGGGCGGCTGCCGCTCAGGCTGTGGCCGGCGCAGGCTGGGGCTGTGCACGTTCGCGCTGGCCGTCTCGCTGGGCGCCGCGCTGCTGCTGCCCTTCTCCATCGCCAGCAACGAGGTGCTGCTCTCCTTCCCGCACGGCTACTACGTCCGGTGGCTGAGCGGCTCGCTCGTGCACGGTGGGTGCTGGGGGGCCACGACCCGGGGCACCCTGCGCCCAGCCTGCATTCACCCTGCGCCCTCTCCTCCCTCCAGGCCTCTGGAACGTGGTCTTCCTCTTCTCCAACCTGTCCCTTGTCTTCCTCATGCCCTTCGCCTACCTCTTCACCGAGTCAGAGGGCTTTGCGGGGTCCAAGAAGGTAGCGCGGCCCTGGCTGTGCCCCGCCGTCCCCCCCGCCCCGCTCCCGCTGAACCCGCCGTGCCGCAGGGCATCGCGGCCCGGCTGTACGAGACGTCGGTGGTGCTGCTGCTGCTGGCGCTGCTGGTGCTGGGCATGGTCTGGGTGGCCTCGGCCATCGTGGACGAGGACGCGGCCAGCCGGGAGTCGCTCTACGGTGGGTGCTGCCGCGGGGGGCTGGGGGCTCAGGAGCGAGCGGGGCTCAGCCCAGGGCACTGACCCGCCTCTCCGCAGCCCTCTGGCAGTGCTACCTGCCCTGCCTCCACTCCTGCGTCTCGCTGCTCGGCGTGCTGCTCCTGCTGCGTAAGTCTGCCGGGCCCCGGCGGCTCTCGGCCGGCCCCGTTCCCCCCCCATCCCCAACGCCAGCCCTGTGTGCCCGCGTCCCCGCGGTGGCTCGTCACAGGTGCTGCCCTGGACCCCTTGGAGGGGCAGGGTGCTGGGGGCCGGGCACCCTCTGCTCACCCTCCCCCGCCCGCAGTGTGCACCCCCTTCGGCCTCGCCACCATGTTCACCATCACGGGGAAGCTGCTGGTGAAGCCCCGGGTAAGGTGTCCCCCCCCGCCCCGCCCTGGCATGGTCCGGCTGCCCCTGGGGTCTGGGTGTCCCCACGCCCCTGGGGTGGCCGGGCATTGTGTGTGTCCCCCCCCCGGCTGGCAGCTCACGGGCTCCTCGCCTGTGCCCAGCTCCTGGAAGACCTGGAGGAGCAGCTGAGCTGCACGAGGTTGGAGGAGGCCTCCGTGTCCCGGCGGATCGCGGCTGGTGGGTGCCCGGTGCGGCCGGGAGGGGGGCGGCTCGGGAGGGCCCCGGAGCCCCCCGAGCCCGCGGTGTCCCCACCCCGCAGGCAAGGCTTCCTGCTGGCTGAGCCTGGACGTGGGGCCGCCGCGCGAGCGGCTCTCGGCTGCCCGGAGCAGGCGGCATGTGCTGGGTAAGGCACCGGCCCGGGACACCTGGGTGCCGGGATCGCTGGCACCCCGGGGGGGGGTGAACGGGCCGGGTGCTGCACCCCTCCCCAGGTCCCGGGCTGGGGCTCCCGGGGGCGCGGGGCCCCCTCAGCCGGCCCGTCCTCCCCGGCGCAGAGCTGCGGTGCCGAGCCTCCGCCTGGCAGAGGAGCCTGGGCTGCCCGCTGGCCACGCTGTGCCTCCGGGCGCTGACGGTGAGCGGCCCGGGACGCCGGGGCTCCTGCGGGGACCCAGCACGTGCCCCCCAGCACGCGTCCCCCTCCCGCGGCTCCGGCACCTCCCTGACTGCCGCCTCCCGCCGCCCAGGGCCTCTCGGTGCTCGTCGTCTGCTTCCACGTGCTGGAGCTGCTGCTGGACGACGCGGCGATGCCGGGGGGTGCCCAGGTATCTGGGGGGGTCCTCGGAGGGGCAGCGAGGCACCGCGACCCGGGGAGTGCTCCTGACCCACCTCCCTCCCCGCAGGCCGCCCCCCTGGGCCAGGTCTCCTGCTCAGCACTCGGCTCCTTCGGCGCCGCCCTCCAGGTCGTCCTCGTCCTGTATCCTTGGTGCGGGGGGGCCCCGGCGCTGCCCCAGCTCTGCCCCCTCGCTCCTCCCTCCTTAACGCCCCCGCAGCTACCTGGTGCTCTGCTCCGTCGTGGGCTTCTACAGCTCCCCGCTGTTCGCCCGGCTGCTCCCCCGGCGGCAGGACACCCCCCTCCCACAGGTGGGTCCCGCGGGCGGCCAGGTCCCGCTGTGCGTCCCCGCGTGATGCTCCGCAGCCCCCCGTGGGGGGGGGCCGTGCCCCCGTGCTGGGCCGCAGCCCCTCGAGCGGTGCTCCCCCCTCCCCAGATCATCGGGAACTGCGTCTCGCTGCTGGTGCTCAGCTCTGCCCTGCCCGTCTTCTCCCGGATGCTGGGTGAGGCCGCGGGGCCGGGACGGGCGCTGGGCTGAGCCCCATGGCCTCGTGCCCCCCACGCCGCCTGACCGGCCCCCCCCGCGCAGGCATCACCCGCTTCGACCTCCTGGGGCCCTTCGGCCGCGTTGGCTGGCTGGGGAACTTCTACCTCATCCTCCTCTACAACCTGGCCTTCACCGCCCTTGCCGCCCTGTGCCTGCTGCGGGGGGGCCTCCTCCGCGCCCTCGGTGAGGGGGGGGCCGGGGGGGGCGGTGGGGCCTGGCCCGGCCCCCTCTCACGCCTCTCCTCCTCCCAGGTCTGCCCAAGCTGCCGCTGCCTGTGATGCGCTGCCGGCCCCGGGGCCAGTGCTGCTAACGCTGGGGGGACGGGGCTGTCCCTGCCCCGCGCCGTGACCCCCCCGGGCACCCCGAGCCTGCCGGGTGCTCCGGGACGCTGCGCTGGCTGCAGCCCCCGGCCCTGATCACGTACCTCGGGCGGATGCTGCCGCCGCCCCTCTCCCCCAGCCCCGCGGCCGCTGCCCCCCTCTGCTGCCCCACGTTTTCTTCATTTGTTCGGTTTTTTAATTCCTCCCCCAGCCTTGCACTGACCCTAATGGGGGGGTCCTGCTCCCCGTGCCCTTGCTGCCCCCTGTCCCCACAGGGGACGCAGGTTGTCCCCCCCGAGGGGCTCAGGGGCCCGAGCTGCCCCCCGTTGCCCTCCCGGGAGGAGCAGGGCCCCGGGCCAGCTCCATGCACCAGCCCTGGCCTTTCCGTGCAGCTGGTGTGATGAGTCTGGGGGGTCTCTGTTACCGTGTTACCTGTCTGGAGCAATAAACAGAGTCTGTCTTTTTTTTATTATATAGATTTATGCGTATTTGACTCTACACGGTTTTATTCTCTGCCGGGGGGGCTGAGCTCAGCGAGTGGCAGGTGCATCATCCGCACCGTGACGTGTTACAGGGCTTCTCCTCCTCCTCTCCCGGGGCGTGGGGTCGCGGGGGGGCCCAGCGCCCCGTCCTGCTCCCCCGGGTGCTCGGTCCTGCCCTTCCCGCTCCCCGCGGGCTGCAATTAACCCTCTTCCTGGCCGGGGCTCTCAGGCCTCTGCCGGAGTGGCAGGAAGGGAGCCGGGCCGAAGGTGAGGGCTGCTCCCTGCCCCGCTTCCCGGTGCCGCCGGGCCCCTTTCCCCCGCGGGGCTGGGGGGGCCGAGGGGGCCGGGGATCCCGCCTGCTCCCCTCCGAGCCGAGGGGCCGTGGGGGGCTGCGGCCCCCGCGCCGCCGGGGGTTGGCGGTGGCGGGAGCGGAAGCTGCCCCGGGGCCCGGCCCTCCCGCCCATCCTGCCCCGGCTGGGGCCGCGCCAGCCCCGTTCTCCCCGTGGAAGGGGTGGGGGGCCCGCGGCCCCCCCCCGGCCCGGGGCTGAGCAGGAAGCGCAGGAAGCCTGGTTTATATAGCAGGAAATGAGGCCATCGGTGCCCGCGACTTCCCCGCGCCTCGCTCTCCTCCCAGGCACCGCGGCTGGTGCCGGGGGTGCTGGGGCGGCCGGACCCCCTCCCCTCCCCAGCGCAGGCCTGGGGGAGGGCCCTGGGGCCCCTCTCCTTGCCTGGGGCTCCCGGGGGGGCCGCGCTGGGGGCCGGGGGGCCGGGGCTCGCTGCGTCGCCCCTGCAGCGAGGGAAGCCGGGGGGCCGGCACAGCCTGGCGCGGGGGCTCCGGGCAGCGCTGCGCAGGGCGGGAGGGGGCTGTGAGCCCTGGGGGGGGGCCAGGCCCTCCGGGGGGCCGCGTCCCCGCAGCGCTGCTCCCAGCCCTTCGCCCCCCCGGCACCGGCACCAGCACCTGCCCATGCCCGGGCTCCTCGGCGAGGGGGTGCGATCCTGCCCCGGGTGCGCGGTGCCCGTGCCGGGGTGCGCGGCGCCGGCCCGGGCGGCAGCGGAGCGGCGGGGGCGGCCCCGGCCCCGGGGGATGTGGCCGCGGCGGCTCCCGGGGGCCGGACCGCGAGGCGGGGCCGGCCGGGGCCGCCGGGCTGCCCAGCGCCGGAGCCGAGCGGCCGCAGGTGGGGGCAGCCCGGCCGGGCCCGCCCGTCACGGCCCGGGGCGGCTCCGGGCAGCGCACGGTGCAGAGCGGCACCGAGGGGGGACCGGCACCGGGGCAGCGCCGGGAGCGGCGGATACCGGCACCGGGGCAGTGCCAGGAGCGGGGGTACCGGCACCGGGGCAGCGCCGGGAGCGGCGGATACCAGGACGGGGGCAGTGCCAGGAGCGGGGGTACCGGCACCGGGGCAGTGCCAGGAGCAGTACCGGCACCGGGGCAGTGCCAGGAGCGGCGGATACCGGGACGGGGGCAGTGCCAGGAGCAGTACCGGGACCAGGGCAGTGCCAGGACCGGGGGTACCGGGACCAGGGCAGTGCCGGGAGCAGTACCGGGATCGGGGCAGTGCCAGGAGCTGCGGAAACCGGGACTGGGGCAGTGCCGGGACCAGGGCAGCGCCGGGAGCGGCGGAGACCAGGACAGTGCCGGGACCGGGGGCAGTGGGACCGGGGCAGTGCCAGGAGCAGGAGGGGGCCGGTCCCACGGGTAGTGCCAGGAGGGGTGGACCGGGACCGGGGCAGTGCCAGGAGTGGGCGGTACCGGGCTGGGACAGTGCCAGGAGCGGGGGGACCGGTGCCGGGGACGGTGCCAGCAGCGGGAGGAGCTCCCGGTACCGGCGGCGCAGCGTTAGGACAAGGGGTGTCGCCGGAGCCGGGCGCAGCGGTAGGAAAAGGCAGGTCCCGGTCCCGGCGTGCGGTCCCGAAAGGCAGCAGAGGGAAGAGCCCCCGGTACCGGGCGCAGCGTCAGGCTAAGCGGGGTCGCCGGTGCCAGGGGCAGTGCCGGGGGGGCAGCGGCGGGGCCGCCGGGCGCGGCGCAGGAGGGCTCTCCCGGCGGCGGGGCCAGCGGGAGCCCCGGTGCCGGGCGCCGCGCTCCGAGTGGGTGGCAGCCCCGGGGGGGCCGCGGCTCCCGCGGCGGCGACGGGACCGTGGGTGTGAGAAGGAAGCGCCGGCGACCCGCCCCTGGCACCGCGACCCTCTAAAAGCGCCCGGGGCCCCGAGCGGGCCATGCCCGCCGCGGCCGCCCGTGCCCCCGGCGCCTGAGCGGGGCGGCGGCGGCGCGCAGCCGGGATGCCCCGGCGCAGCCCGCTCGCCCTCGGCCTGCTCGGCCTCGCCGCCTGCCTGCTGGCCGCGCCGGCGCTGGGCTGCGGCCCGGGCCGCGGCCCGGTGGGGCGGCGGCGGCTGGGCCGGCGGCACCTCACGCCGCTGCTCTACAAGCAGTTCGTGCCCAACGTGCCCGAGCAGACGCTGGGGGCGAGCGGGAAGGCGGAGGGCAAAGTGCTGCGCGGCTCGGAGCGCTTCAGGGACCTGGTGCCCAACTACAACCCCGACATCATCTTCAAGGACGAGGAGAACACGGGGGCGGACCGGCTCATGACCGAGGTGGGGGCTGCGCCCGGCCCGGCCCGGCCGCCGGCCTCGCTCCGGGGCCGCGGGGAGGCGCGGGGGGAGCGCGGGGGCCGCGCCGACCCTCCCCGGGGCGCACGGGGGAGGGCGCCGACCCTCCCCGGGACGCACCGACCCTCCCCGGGGCGCACCGACCTTCCCCGGGGCGCACGGGGGGACGCGCCGACCCTTTCCGGGACGCACCGACCCTCTCCGGGACGCACCGACCCTCCCGGTGCAGACGGCCCCTTTGGCGAGGGGGACACGGTTCCCCTCCCGGGACCGCACGGTGCCTCCTCCGCCCCCCCGGGCCCCGTTCCCCGGCCCTTGGCGCGGCGGCAGGATCGGGGCGCCTGGACGGGGCGGTCGCGCCGCGTTAGGCGTTAAGGACCCGCCGTCGGGGATTAACGGGGGCTGCGGCGGCGGTGGGGGGGCCCTTCTCCCCGGCGCGGCGGGCGGAGCAGGGTCCGGCCGAGGGGGCCGGGGGTAGCGGGGGCTGGAGCGGGGCAGCCCGCCCCTCCCCGCCGCCGCCCCGGAGGCACCTTCCAGCCCCGGCGGAGCCACCTGCCTGCTCCAAACGGGGAAACCGCGGCACCGCCGCGGGCCGGGGCAGGACGGCAGCGGCCTCCCCGGGACGGCCCCGGGGAAGGGGCTCCGCCGGGCCCGGGGCAGCGGGAGCGCTGGGGGCGGCGGCAGCCGGGGGCCCCGACGGGGCGGCGGCTGCTCCGGGCCCTGCCTCTCCCCGCGGACGCCCGGCGCGGGATGCTGCGCGGCCCCGGGCGGCGGCCCCGGCCCGGTGGCGGCGGCGCGGGCGCGGGCGCGGGGCCGGCCCGGGGGTGCGGGCGGCTCAAAGGGCCCTTTGTGGCCGGGCGCGGCATTCCCGGGGCCTGAGGTCAGCGCCGGGCTCGAAGGCGCCTATTGTCGGGGCCGGGCCGGGCCGGGCCGCCGCATTCCTGCCGCCCCGCGGCCGCCCCGCCGCCCCCGCCCCGCCGCCGCCGGCAGCCCGCTCGCGGGGGCCGGGGGCACCGGGCCGCCAGCTGCGGGGGCGGCGACGGGGGGATCGGGGAGCTGCCCGGGACCCCGCGCCCTCCCCCTTGGGTCGCCCCCCGCCCCGGGGGCCCGGGCCGCCCCGCGCTGCTCCCTCCCCCTGCGCCCTTCGCTGCGGGAAGGGGCCCGGCAGCACCCACCCTGCCCGGTGCTGAGCACCCCCAGCGCCGGGAGACGAGCCGAGGTCAGGGTCGGATGCCCCCCCCGGCTCTGCCCCATGGCCCCCCCGCCGGAGCAGCCCGGTTAATCAGTCACAGCCGCGGCCGCGGGGAAGGAGCCGCCCGGCCCCGTCCCGTGCCCTTTCCGCCCGGCTGCCCCGGAGGGGGCGGCACCGGCCGCGGGACCCCGGGGCACGGTAATGTTTAACCCCCGCCGGGACGGGCCCTGCCCCGGGCTGGAGCAAACCAGCGCCCTCAGCCCTGCGCCGCTCCGGGGAGGGGGCACTGCCTGCCCCCCCGAGCCAGGGCCCCCTGGGACCGGCTCCTCGGCAGCCCCGTGCAGGTCCCCGGTGTCTGTCCATCTGTCTGCACCCGTGACACGTCCCCGGGAGGGGCGGTGGGTGTCGGGTCCCCGCGGCGGCAGGACTGGGCTGACCCGGCGCTCCCCCCGCCGCCCCCAGCGCTGCAAGGAGCGGGTGAACTCGCTGGCCATCGCCGTGATGAACATGTGGCCCGGGGTGAAGCTGCGGGTGACGGAGGGCTGGGACGAGGACGGGCACCACCTCCCCGACTCGCTGCACTACGAGGGCCGGGCGCTGGACATCACCACGTCGGACCGGGACCGCGACAAGTACGGCATGCTGGCGCGCCTGGCCGTGGAGGCCGGCTTCGACTGGGTCTACTACGAGTCCAAGGCGCACGTCCATGTCTCCGTGAAAGCAGGTACGGCACGGTTGTCTGTGCTGGGCTGGGCCGGGGAGCCGCTGTCCCCTCCCGCGGGGCCGGAGCGCAGCCCCCGCCTCTGTGTGCCCACGCGAGAGCCGCTCCCGGCGGGGCCCCAGGCAGGTTCCTCTGCCCCGGCCTCGGTTTCCCCACGCGTCCCGGACCCACGTCGCAGCGGGGGCTGATGCTGGCCCCTGCCCACCCCCAGCAGCACGGCCCCTGCTCGGCGTCAACTTGGCTCTGCCCGGGCCGGTGCAGACACTTTAAACCCCCCCAGCGATGCTGCGCAGCCGTGAGCACCCGGGGCTCAGCTCCCTCTCCAGCGCGGAGCGGAGCAAGCGCTTTCGAGCCGCGGCCCTGCTGGGCCCCCCGCGCCGCAGCCCCCCGTGCCGCAGCCCCCGGGCAGCTCGCTCCAGCGCCGGGCTGACAATAAACAGAAAGTGAAAGTGGCCCTAGATGCCAGCGGCCCGGGCGGCGCGGGGCCAGCGCCGAACAAAGGGCGTCAGTGCGGGCGGCACAAAGCGGCCGTGCAGCCCCGCCGCCCCCCGGGCTGCGGCCACGCAGGCGGCGGCCGGGGCGCCGGAAAATGCACGCTTTGTCTCGGGGCGCTTCGAGGTCCGGTCCGGTCCGGACGGCCCCCCCGGGGCCGCTTCCCCTCCGCGGGCCGCTGCCGTCCCCGGCACGTAGCGGCCGGCGGAGGGTGCTCTGGGCCCGGCCACCCCTGGGCACCGGGGCACGAGGACCCCGGCTCTCCCGGCCTCCGGTGGGTGCCGGGCCCCCACGGATTCCTCCCCGCGCCCAGATAACTCCCTGGCCATCCGGACCGGCGGCTGCTTCCCCGGCCACGCCACGGTGACGCTGCGGAGCGGCGAGCGCAGGGGCCTCTCCGACCTGCGCCGGGGCGACTGGGTGCTGGGCGCCGAGCCGGGCGGGCGCCTGGTGCCCACCGAGGTGCTGCTCTTCCTCGACCGCGACCTGGGCCGGCGCACGTCCTTCGTGGCCATCGAGACGGCCAGCCCGGCCCGCCGGCTGCTCCTCACGCCGTCCCACCTGGTGTTCGCCGCCCGCGGCGCCGCCAACGGCTCGGCCGCCTTCCTGCCCGTCTTCGCCAGCCGCGTGCGCCCGGGCGACGCGGTGCTGGCGCGGGGGGCCGGCGGGCGGGGGCTGCGGCCCGCGCGGGTGCTGCGGGTCTCGCGGGAGGACGGCGTGGGCGTCTTCGCCCCGCTCACCTCCCACGGGACGCTGCTGGTGAACGGGGTGCTGGCGTCCTGCTACGCCGTGCTGGAGAGTCACCGCTGGGCGCACCGGGCCTTCGCCCCGCTGCGGCTCTTCCACGGGCTGCTGGCGCTGCTGCCGGCGCGCGCCGGGGCGGCCAACGGCACGGCGCCCGAGGCCGGCATGCACTGGTACTCGCGCCTCCTCTACCGCCTGGCCCGGGGCGTGCTGGGCCACGAGGCCCTCCAGGCCTAGCCCCGGCCCCGGGAGCCGCCGCGCTGCGGGGTTTAACGGCCCACACGGAAGCGGGGGGCACGGGGGGCCCGGCCCCCGCTTCGGCCCAGGGAGGAGGACGGCAACGTCCCGGCCCTGGGGAGGCCGGGCTGCCCCCCCGGCGCAGCGTCACCGACACGCTGCCGAGACGAGCGCTGCCCGGGGGGGCTGGGACGGGGTCCCTGGACGGGCTCTCGTAGCGGCCCGGGGACCCGGGGCTCAGCCCCTGCCCAGGGCCTGGCTGGACACTCCGGGAACGGCTCCGCACCCTCGCCCCCCCCGCGCCCCCCTGTATTTATTGCTTTATTAACCACTGCGGCTGGGGTGGCTTTGCTGCCTGGTGAGCCCAAGCTGGCGCTGGGCACCCTGGGCCCTGCCCTGGGGCCCGATCCAGCCCGGGGGGGCTGAACCAGCCGGCGCCCAGGCTCCCCCCGGGGCGTCGCAGCCCCGTTGCGGCTCGGTGCCGCCGGGCGGGCGGGAGGGGAGGGGACCCACGCGGCCCCCGGGGCGCCTGCGGCAGGCGGGGTGCCCCGCGCCGGGCCCAGCTCTAACCCGCGCTAACCGCTAACCTGCCCTGCTTGAGAGTTTTATTTTTCTATTTATAAATGGTAATATAAATGTCCCCCGCGCCGCCCTCCCCGGCCGGCAGGGCCAGCCCTGCCCGGGCAGGGGGCAAACGTGCTTTTAACCATTTCTGTTTAAAAAGAATAATACTATTTAATTGTTTTGGTAAATAAAGAGAATCTATGGCCCTTGCTGGAAGGTGGCTGGCAGCGGGGGCAGCCTGGCACGGGCACTTGGGCAGGGGGGTCCCCGGGGGGCAGGGCCGGGTTGGGGGGGCTCTGGGGGGCAAGGGAGGAGGGAGGCTGGGGGGGGCCCGGGGGTCAGAGTCCAGGGTGGGGGGTCTGTAGGGGGCAGGGCCCGGGGAAGGTGGGGGTGGGGATCCCTGGGGTGCTGGGGCCGGGGTGGGGGGTCTGTAGGGGGCCAGGGGCCGGGGGAGACAGGGGTGGGGGTCCCCGGGGGGCAGCGGCCCGGGTCCCGGGGCTGGGGGTCCCCGCGGGGGTCCCCGAGGCCGGACCGGGGCCGGGCGCCCCCCCCACGTGGCCGGCGCAGGTGTGTAGCACCCACGTGGCCCGGCCGTTCCCTCCGTTTTCATGAATGGAGCCCCGGCCGCCAGCGCGCCTGCGCCGCCCTCCCGCCCCGCCCCCTCCGCCGCGGCGCGGCCAATGGGAGCGGCGGGCGGGCGGTGTTGTGGTCACGTGGGGCGGCCGGTGTTGTGGCGGCGGCGCCGCCCCCCCCGCGCTCCCGCCGCGGCGGGCGGTTTTATAGCGCCGCTTGCCGCGCCCGCCCGCGCCGCCCTCGCCGCCGCCCTCGCCCCGCGCCCGCCCGCCCGCCCGCCCCGCGCGGCGTGGGCCATGCCGCTGGTGCGCTACCGCAAAGTGGTGATCCTGGGCTACCGGGCCGTGGGTGAGTCCGGCCGGCCCCGCCGCGCCGAGCACCGCTCCGCACCCGCGGTGTGCGGGGGGGTCGTGGCCGGGCGTGCGTGCGTGGGGAGGTGCCGTGCAAGGAGGCCTTCGGGGGCGCAGGCAGCCGCTGCGCGGTGGGTGGCTGCCGGGGGGCAGCGGGTGTCCCGGGGGCCGTGCCGGGCCCCTCCGCGGTGGCCGGGGATGCCCAGGTGGCTCCCGCTGCCGGGAGCTCGGTGCACGGTGGGTTCCCTCCCCCGGCAGCGGGGGCCGTGCTCAGCCCGGGCGCCCTCCCCCGGAGCCCCCATCACCCCCCAAGGGAGTCCCGGGGGGGGCAGCGAGCGTGGGGGCGCCGGGGGAAAGGGCTCCCTTCCCTCGGCCGTGCTCCTTCCCCGCTCGTGGCAGGGCGATGCCGGGCCCCCGGGGCGGGACGGGGCGATGCCGGGCCCCCGGGATGGTATGGAGTGATGCTGCCCCCCCGCTCAGCTCGGTGCTCCCCCCCTCTCCTCCCAGGCAAAACCTCCCTGGCTCACCAGTTCGTGGAGGGGAAGTTCGTGGAGTGCTACGACCCCACGGTGGAGAGCAGTAAGTCCCGGGCCGGGGGTCACCCTTTCCCGCAGGCATGTGACGAGGACACACGCGTCCCTGCTCCAGCCCATGGGAATGCCGCGGGGGGTGCAGGGGCCTGGGCAGGGCGGCCCCGGGGGGGGACTGGTTGCCTGGGACCTCGGGGGTCCCAGCCGGGGGTCTGCCACCAGCCCGACCCTGGTGTGAGCCTGCTGCTCCTAACGGGGTGCTGGGGGGGGGGCTCGGGTCCCCCGGCTGTCCCAGGGCTGGCGGCTGCGAGACCAGGGCCCGGTCTGGGGCAGGGGGGGCCCATCCTGCCCTGGCAGGGAAGGGGCAGAGCCCGAGGGGGCTGAGCACGGCGGGAGGTTGGTCTGGGCCAGCCCCGGCGCGCGGCTGCTCCTCCGGCGTGGTGCAACGCCCGGGGCGGCTTCCTGCAGGGAAGAAGCTCCCGCTGCCGCCCAGCAGCCCGGGAGGCCCCGAGTCCCGGGGGTCCCCGGTTGTCCCAGGCGGCCGCGGGCTGGGCAAGGTGCCGAGGGCCCCGGGCCGCCCCCTAACCCGTCCCCGTCCCCGCAGCCTACAGCAAGATGGTGATGGTGGGCAAGGACGAGTTCCACCTGCAGCTGGTGGACACGGCCGGGCAGGTAACGGCGGGCAGCGGGGGGGCCGGGGCCGCCGCGCCGCCCCCCGCCAAGCCCGCCTGCCCTCCCGCAGGACGAATACACCATCCTGCCCCACTCCTTCGTCATCGGCATCCACGGCTACGTGCTGGTGTACTCGGTGACCTCGCTGCGGAGGTGAGTGCCGCGGCGGGGACGGCGGCGTGGCCCCCCCGAGCCGCCCCTCGTCCCTCCGCGGGCGCCGGCGGTGCCGCGGGCAGCGCTGGGAGCCCCCTTCTCCCCGCAGCTTCCAGGTGGTGAAGACGCTTCACAACAAGCTGTACGAGAGCAGGGGGAAGACGCGGTAAGTGCCGTCCCCGCCGGCGGGTGCCAGCCCCGGGTCACGCTCACGCTCTGCCCTCGCCCGCAGCATGCCCGTGGTGCTGGTCGGCAACAAGGCGGACCTGTCCCTGCAGAGGTAGGAAGGGTCTGGGGTCCCCTCGCCCCTCCAGGGCCGGCAGCAGCCCCCCCGGGCTCGGGGGCCGCCCGGCCCGCCTTGCCCGTCACCCTCTGCCCTTCCTGCAGCCGAGAGGTGAAGACGGACGAAGGCAAGAAGCTGGCGGCGTCGTGGGGGGCCATCTTCCTCGAGTCCTCGGCCAAGGAGAGCCAGGTCGGGGCCCGGGGGCGCGGGCGGGCGGGTGGGGGCCGAGCCCCGCGCGGTGCCGGCGGCTCACGTCCCCTCGTCCCCAGGCGACCCAGGGCATCTTCACCAAGATCATCGAGGAGATCGACCGCGTGGACAACTCCTACGGCAGGGAGCACAGCTGCCTCCTGATGTGAGCCGCGAGGGCGCCGAGCCCCCGCGGGACCTGCCGGGGGCTGCCGGGTCCCGCCGCCGCGCGGGTGCCCCCCCCACGGCCGCTTTGCACAGGCGTCGGGGTCGGTGGTGGTCACGGAGGCGGAGGGGGCCTCGCCGGTGGGAGCCGCCGCCTCGCCCCACGCACGAGCACGCGGAGCCGTTCCCGGGCTCCGCTCCCCGCCATGCCGCGGGGCTCTTCCAGCGCCGGCCCGGGGCTGAGCCCGGCTGCCGCCTCCCGCCATCGTCCTGCCGCGGCGGCGCGGGAGCTGAATATGGCGCTTGTTCGCGGCACTGGGCGGCGATTCTTCCCGGCCGCGCTGGCAGCGGCGGCGTGTGGGAGTCGGGACGCTGGACGCGAACAATTCCACTCTGTGCTGCGGGCGAACCCCCTTGGAGCCCGGCCCGGGCCGGCCGGCACCGGCGGAGGAAGCGGCCCTGGGGGGGCCGGGGGGCCGATCCGCCCCCGCCGGGGCTGGTTCCCACGGGGGAAGGAGCAGGGTGCTCCCCCCGGCGCCTTGCCCTGGGCTGAGCCCGCAGGCAGCCGGGCCGCGGGTGAGCGCAGGGGTGGGGGGGCTCTGCGCTGCCGGGGCGCCCAGGCCCTGGTGCGGGGTGCTGGGGTCCCCCCCAGGCTCATCTCCCCCGGGAAAGGCTGCTAGCACCCAAATTGGTAAATACAGTAAGCAAAAAGGCACCGTGAGCTGCACGCAGGGGACGGGGGGGTGCAAGGGGGTCTTGGGGGGCCCCTGGGGACAGGGCTGTGCCCCACATTGGGGATTGTGCCCAGGGCTGTGGACGGGTCTCCGGCCGGCCGGCACGGTCCCGGCTGCGCGCCAGGGGCCTGGGGCGGCTGCGGGGCAGGGGGTGCGGGCGCCCCGGGGAGGCGGCACCCGAGGGGGCCGGAGCCGGGTCCGCTGGAGGCCCCGGGGTGCCGGCACCGGCCGCGCCGCGCTCGCCTCCTGCCCTCTCGTGGCCGCCGCGGCGGTGCCTGCGCCCGTGGTCCTCGCCGGGTGCCGAGGGGCCGCGCGGGGCTGGGAGCGGGGCAGGGTGGTGCTGGACCCTCCATGAGGGCTGGGTGGGAGGCAGGCAGCCCCCCCCCCCCCCACCAGCTCTGCAGGGCCCCAACGGCCCAGGGCGAGCTGCCCCCCCATGCCAGGGTGGGTGCTGGCCCCGTGGGGCTGCCCTGGACAGGCACCCCCAGCCCCATGGCATCGCGGGTGGCACGGCCCCGGGGGGCTCTGCCAGGACGGCCAGGGCCAAATCTCTCCCGTTCCCCCTGGGGGGGTCCCTGCTCGCCCCACAGCATCCTGCCCTGCCGGGGGGCTTAGCTGGGGGTCGTATCCCCCCGGCCGGGGGGCTGGCTCCTCCGAAAGCGGCTGGGGGCCGTGGGGCAGTGGGCGCTGGGGCCACCGAGCCCCACACATGTGGCCGGGCCCCGCTCGTGCCACCCCGGCAGGCCAGGCCGGGCCTGGCAGATGGAGGCTCGGCTAATCCCGGTGCTGCGGCGCGCGGGCAGCCGGGCCGGCCGCGGCCCTAATCTGGCTCAGCCGCGGCGGGCGAAGCCTCGCCGGCTCCTCGCCCGCCGCCCTCGGGGTGCGGAGGCGATGGAGGCGGCCATGGGGCACGGGGCCGGGGCCGGGGCCGTGGGGCTGCGGCGGTCCCTTGGCGGGTGCCGGCGCCCCTCGCTGCCCCCCCGTGCCGCGGTGCCGGGCCCGGGGCTCCCCGGCAGGCGCGAGCGGAGCAGCAATAAAGCAGAGCGCGGCAGAGCGGAGGTGGCGTGGTGGCTGCGGTCGCGCCGAGGCCGGGGCGGCTGAGGGCTGGGCTCCGGAGCGGGTGCCACCGGCCCCGTGTGGCCCTGTCCATGGGGCAGGTGGGCCCGGCCCCACGGCGCAGGAGGGACGTGCCCTGCGGCTGGCCAGGGCCTGGCACAACGTGGCCCTGGGGCTGGGCACGACGTCCCTGCCATGGCCAGGGCCTGGCACCTCGTCTGCCCCACGGCTGGCTGGGGCTGGGCACAAACCCTGCCCCACAGCTGTGCATGGCACCTGCCCCATGGACAGCCAGCGCTGGGCACGATCCCTGCCCCATGGACAGCCAGGGCTGGGCACGATGCCTGCCCCATGGATGGCTGGGGCCCAGCGTGCTGCCCGCCCCACAGACAGCCTGGGCAGGGCATGATGCCCGCCCCATGGCCACGGGCAATCCCTGCCCCATGGACGGCCAGGGCTGGGTGCGATCCCTGCCCCATGGGTGGCCAGAGTGCAGCATGACATCTGCCCCATGGCAGCCTGCGCCGGGCATGGCACGTGCCCCACGGCCAGGCATGACGGCTGCCCCATAGATGACTAGCACAGGGCCGAGCAGCTGCCCCATGGCAGGCTGGGGCTGGGCACGGCGCCCGCCCCACAGTCAGGCATGACAACTGCCCCATAGACAGCTGACACAGGGCCCAGCGGCCGCCCCATGGCAGCCTGGGCTGGGCACGGCGCCTGCCCCACGGCCGGCATACCGGCTGCCCCATAGACGGCCGGGGCTGGGCGCACCCCCGTCCCCCCGCCAGGCGCCGTGGGGCCCGGGCAGCGCCCGCCCCGCCGGTGCCGGTGCCGGTGCCGGTGCAGGGCCCCGGTGCCGGTGCCGGTGCCGCCCCGGCGGCCCCACGTGCGCGCCGCCGCCCGGCCCGGCCACGGCGGGGTTAACGCGGGCGGAGGGATCCCTCGCCGCCAGCGTGCGCTGCGGCCCCGCACCGTCACACCCCCCCGCCCGCCCGCCGCAGCGCCCGCCCCGCGCCGTGTCCCTCCGCCCGAGCCCCCGAGGCGAAGTAGTGCGGCCGCGCCGCCCCCCGCCCGCGGCCCCGCAGCCCCGGCGGCGGCGGCGGCGCGGCGGGGCGGCCCCGGCGGGGCGGCGCGGCGCGGCGGGGCGGCGGCGGGGCGGCGCGGCGGGGCGGGCGGGGGCCGGCCGGGCCGCGGCTCCCGCCCTCCCCTCGCAGAGGAGGAGGAGGAGGAGGAGGAGGAGGAAGGGGGGGCCGCCGCGCCGGGGGCGGCCCAGCAGGACTACTTTCCTCTGAAAATGGCTGCGTCGGGGAACACTTTCTGTTCAGTTTCTTGAAGCCCTTCGTTGTAGGGGAGGAAAACGGGGGGGTAAGAGCCAGCCCCGGGGCCCCGCCGCGCCCCCGCCGGCCCCGGGCCCGGCGGCCGGAGGGGCAGGGCGGGGGGGGGGCGAGAGAAGGAGGGAAGGGGAAAGAGGCAAAGAAAGAGAGGAGGCCCGGGGCAGGCGGCGGCCGCGGCCCCGCCGCCCCCCGCGTGGCGCCCCGCCGCGGCCCCGGTCCCTTCCGCCCGGCTCGCTACAGTGTAGCCGCGCCGGGCCATTGAGAAACTTCCCCTCCCCCGGTGCCCGCTCTTTCCTCCCCGTTTTCCGCTTCCCCCCTCCCCCCCCCCGGAAGGGAAAAGTCTCGGCGCTCGCTCCGGGCCCGCCGCTCCCGCACCGGGCAGCCCCAGCCGCCGCCTGCCCTCGCGGGGCGGCCGCGCCGGCGACCGGCAACCGGGCCCCGGGCCGCCGCGTGCCGAGCCGAGCCGAGCGGCGCCGCGCCGGGCCGCGCTCCGCCCCGGGCTCGCGTGCGCGGCGGCGGCGGCGGCGAGCGAGGCCTCCTCCGGCGGCGGCGGCGGGGCGCAGCGCGGCCGCGGGCTCCCTTTGTGCGCGGCCCGGTGGCGGGGCCCGGGCGGCCGCGGCGGCGGCGCGCAGGGCGCCGGGCGGGCGGCTCGCGGGCGGCCCGGCCCCGCCGTCGGGGCGCGCGGCGGCGGCGCGGCCCGGCGCCCCCCGGCGCGGGCGCCGACGCCTCTCCGCGTCGTTTTCCCGGCCATGTCGGCCGCCGCCCGCAGCCCCCGGGCCCCGCGGGCTGAGGGCCGCCGCGCCGCCGACTGAGCGCAGGTAGGTGCGCGCCGGGGGCGCGGGGCCGCGCTAGGCCGCGCCGCGGCGGCGGCGCCCGGGGGGCGCCCGGGCCTGGCGGCTCCGCTCCGCGGCGGGGCTGCGCGCGGGGCCCCGGGAGCGGCGGCGGGGGGGGGGGGGGGCCGGTCCCGGGGGGTCGCGGCGCTGGGGGCGCTTCCCCCCTCCCACCCCCCCGGCGGGAGGCGCCGGTGGCCGCGGGTGACGTGGGGCCGAGGCGGCCGGGCGCCCCCCCCACCCCCCCCCTCCCCGGGGCCGCCCCCCCGGGCCGCCCGCGGTGCCCGGCTCGGCGGCCGCGGGCCCGGCCGGGCGGCTCTAATCCGCCGTGGATTACGGAGGAGCCGGAGGAGATTTGCCGGGGCGCGAGGCGCGCGGGGGCCCCGGGCCGCGGCCCCTCCAACACCGGGAGCCCCGGGCTGGCCGGGCCCCGGTGCTCCGCTCCCGTCCCCCCCCGCCCCGTCCCCCGTGGGGCTCCGCGGCGCCGGCCCTGCCCTCCGCTACCTGTTGCGTGCTGCCGCCGGGCCCGGGGTGGGGTCGCGGGGGCCGCCCGGGGGTCCCGTCCCGCAGCGGGGGCCGCCCGGGGCCGCTGGGACGGCGGCTCGGGGGCGCTCGGAGCGGCTCTGCGGTGACGGCCGCCCCGGGTGACGGTGACAGCGCGTGGGGGGCCACGTTGCGCCCCGCGCCAGCGCGTCCCGCGGGGCCGGAGCAGCCCGGCAGCGGGGGCACCGCCACGTCCTGGCCCCGCGTCCCCGTCCCCGCCGGCCGCCGCTCCGGGCCCCTCTCCCCCTCCCCGGGCTCGGCTTGGTCTCGGGTGACATTTGGGAGCCACTTAGAGACGCTGCTCTCCCCCGCCCCGAGCGGGCGGCCCTGCGCGTCCCCCTCCCCGCCGGGCCCGGACTGCCCTGGCTTTGGGGCTGCGGGTTCAACGTTGCCCCTGGGAAGAAATGGGGGTGGCGGGGGGCCGCGGACCCCCCTGCCCCGCCACGTCTCCCGGTCACCTCTTAACCTGTGACTTTGGTTGTGGCGTCACTTCCAAATCTCGGTGCTCGGGAGCGAAAGCCGGCGGGGCTGGACCTGGCGGGGTGGGGGGGGCTCGGCCGCGTGTCCCTGGCGCCCGCCCCGAGGGACCCCGGGCGCCGCGGGTGCTCGGCCGGGTCGGTGCCGGCCCTGGGGAAACCGAGGCGCGGGAGGTGGGAGGCTGCTCACGGCGGGGCCGCGGGAGCCCTGCTCCCCGCTCGCCTCGCCGGACGCGGGGATCGCCCTGGCCGTCGTGCTCTGCCGCGGGCCCTGGAGGTGCACGGGGGCTTTGGGGCCTGTACCCCCCCCCCCGGGCACCCGGAGCCACTGCGGTGCCCGTTCCCACCTCCCTGGGGGCCGTGTCCCCCCGGGGCTGGGCACAAGGGACTGTGGCACGTCCCACGTGGCGGCTGCTCGGGCCCGTCCTTGCTGGCCGGGCAGGGGCTGCCGGGCGCGCTGAGCCCCAGCAGGCTCGTGGCACCCGCCGGCCTCGCTGCCGCCCAGGGCAGGGCAGGGCAGGGCAGGGGCGCCGGGGCTGGCAGCCCGGGAGCGCGGGCGGCCCACGGCCGGGGCGGGCGCCGGGCCCTCATGGCTCTCGCGCCCTTGCAGCCGCGGGCCTCTGCGGAGGGACGGCGGGAGGCAGGATGGACGAGCAGAAACCGCCCGGCGAGGACAAGGACGCGGAGACGCCAGGTGAGCGCGGGGCGCCCGGGCTGGGTGCCGCTGGCCGCCGGTGGCGGGGGGGGGGGGTGCTCGTCCCCGGGGGTGCCACGGCCGCTTCTCCCGGCAGCCGACGGGGCCGCGTCCTCGGAGGAGGCGGGCAGCGCGGAGGGAGACCCCCTGAAGCCGCCCGAAGGCGCCTCGGCGGGGCCGGAGCCGGAGGGCACGGAGGAGCCTCCCCAGGCCGGCAGGTGAGGGGCGCGGGGGGCTCGGGGGTGCCGCGGGGCCGGTGCCCCCCCGTGCACCCCCCTGACGGCCCCGCGCGCCCCAGCGCCCCGGCACGCCGCTGCGCCCTCTGCAACTGTGGGGACTGGAGCCTGCACGGGCAGCGGGAGCTGCAGCGCTTCAACCCGCCGCCCGACTGGCCCCAGCGGCCGGCGGCGCCCGAGGCTGCCGGAGAGCCCGGGCCGGGGCCGGCGCCGCCGGGGGACGACTTGGCGCAGGTCGGCTTCTCCGAGCCGGTGTCGCCGGCGCAGCTCTTCGAGCCGACAGGTGAGCGCGGCCGCGCCGCGGGGTCCCGGTGATACCGCGGCCCCCGGTGCCGCCGCGGCCCCGCTGACGCCGCCTCCCCGCAGGGCACTGCTGGGTGCACCGCTGCTGCGCGGCCTGGTCGGCCGGGGTGCTGCCGGCGGCGGCGGGGCTGGCCCACGTGGACAGAGCAGTTTTCTCAGGGATCTCACAGGTGAGGCCGCGCCGGGACCCCCGCGCGGCTCGGGGCCGGGCCGGGCCCCGCGGGCGGGGCTGCGTCCGTCCGTCCGTCCGTCCGTGCTTGACGGTGCCGAGCTCTCGCCGCTTGCAGAAATGTGAACACTGCCGGAGGATGGGGGCCACCATCCCGTGCCGGGCGGCCGGCTGTCCCCGGCTCTACCACTTCCCCTGCGCCGCGGCCAGCGGCTCCTTCCAGTCCATGAAGACGCTGCGGCTGCTGTGTCCGGAGCACGTGGCCGAGGCGGCGCAGATGGGTGCGTGCGGGCCGGGGTCCCGCCGCCCCGGGAAGGGGTCCCGAGGGCCGGAGGAGGCGGCGGGGGGAGCGGGGTGGCCGGCGGCCCTGACGGCCCCGCTCTCTCCCGCGCAGAGGACGCCCGGTGCGCGGTGTGCGACGGGCCGGGCGACCTGCGGGACCTGCTCTTCTGCACCAGCTGCGGGCAGCACTACCACGGCGGCTGCCTGGACGTCGCCCTGACGCCCCGCACGCGCGCCGGCTGGCAGTGCCCCGAGTGCAAAGTGTGCCAAACGTGCAGGTGAGGGCCGCGGGGCCGGGGGGGCCGGCGGGGGCCGGGGCTGGGCGGGCGGCGCTGACGGCCCCCGCGCGCCCCGCAGGCAGCCCGGCGAGGACTCCATGATGCTGGTGTGCGAGGCCTGCGACAAGGGCTACCACACCTTCTGCATGGAGCCGGCCATCGAGAGCCTCCCCACCGACTCCTGGAAGTGCAAGGTGCGTCCCGGGGCCGGGGGGGGCCGGGCCCCGCTCCCGCCCCTGCCCCTGACGTGCCTCTGCCCCCCCAGAGCTGCCGCGTTTGCTCCGCGTGCGGCCTGCGCCCGGCCGGCCTCGACCCCGGCTGCCAGCGGTACAAGAACTGCTCGGTGTGCGAGGGGTGCCAGGAGCAGCGCAGCGCCGAGGACGCCCGCGGGGACCCGGCCGCCGGCCCCCCGCCGGCCCCCGCTGCCCCAGCGTGAGTGGGGACAGGGGAGCCCGCGGGGGGGGGGAGCGCACCCGGTCCCCGCTTTTGCGGCCGGGGGGGCCGGGGAGGCTGTGGGGGGTCCCTCGGTGCCGGGGCGGGACCTGCTCCCCTCACCCGGCCCCTCCATCCAGGCCGGCGTCCCCCGAGCGCGGCGAGACGGTCGACGTGCCCATGCGGCAGCCCGAGCCCGCGGAGCCCGGCGAGGAGCCACAGCCCGGCGGGGAGCCCCCGGACGGTGGCGGGGAGCCCCCGGATGGTGGCGGGGACCCCCCAGACGGCGGTGGGCCACCCCCGGACGGCGGCGGGGCATCCTCGGACAGCGATGGGGCCCCCGTGGATGGTGTCGGGGCATCCTTGGACAGCGGTGGGGCACCCCCAGACGACGGCAAGGCACCCCCGGATGGTGACGAAGCACCCCCAAACGACGGCGAGCCGCCCCCCGACGAGCTGCCCCCCAACGAGCCACCTCCCAGCGAGCTGCCGCCTGATGAACCACCCCCCGACGAACCACCCTCCATCGAGCTGCCCCCCATCGAGCTGCCGCCCGTTGAGCTGCCCCCGGTTGAGCCGCCCCCCGAGGAGGACCCCGAGCTGCCCCCCCAGGAGGACCCCGAGCCACCCCCCGAGGAGGACCCCAAGCCACCGGGTAAGCGGGAGCCTCTGCATCGGTCCCCTTTCCCCTCCCGCCGTCCCTATGGATGGGGGGGTCCCGCGGCAGGAGGGAGGGCAGGATGCCTGGGTCCTCTCCCAGCCTGGTGACCCCGGCTGCGTGCTGCGGTGTCCCATGGGGGTGTCCTGGTGGCTTGGGGTCCTGCTCGGGGGTTGTCCCTGTGCCGGGCCAGGGCACAGCGATGCTCGTGTCCTTCCTGCCCCAGGCCATGCTGGGGGGGGGCTGGGGGCCCCCTTTAGCCCCCCTCACGCCCGTCCCCGTCCCCCAGGTCTCCTCCCCGAGGTGGACGTGGCGGAGGAGGCGCCTGCCCTGGCCCCCGAGGTGCCCCTCGAGGTGCCCCCCGACGAGGAGATGGAGCTGGAGCCGGAGCCGCTGCTGCCCCCCGAGGTGGCTCCGCCGCCCCCGGCGCCTCCAGGTGGGTCTGGGGGGCAGGTGGGGTCGGGGGGGGGGTCTCTGCCAGGGGCCGCGCCGTCACCGTCCCTCTCCTCCGTCCGCCCCCCCAGATCTCCGCGCCGTCTCGCCCGCCCGCCCCCCGCCCCCCTCGCCCGCTGCCGCGGAGGACGAGGTGCCCGAGCCGCCCGCCCCGGCCCTGCCCGAGCCCCCCGGCAGCCCCGGCGCCGCCATGGACACGGAGCCCCCCGGCTCCCCGCCGCCCCCGCTGGGCTCCCCCGCCTGCGCCCCGGCCCCCGCCGAGCCCCCCGAGGACGAGGAGATGGAGACGGCCGGCGGCGAGGGGGCCTCGCCGGCCAGCCCCCCCGGAGACGGCCCCCGCGCCAGCCCGGCCCCGGAGCTGGGGCCCTTCCCGGGCTTGCCCGAGGAGGAGGAGGAGGAGGAGGAAGAGGAGGCGCCGAGGCTGGAGCGGGAGGGCACCAGCGGGAGCTCCCCGCCGCTGAGCGAGGAGGACGGGCTGGAGGAAGGCAGGCCGGGGGGGGACCCCGAAGCCAAGGGCTCCCCCGAGCCGCTGGAGCCGGAGGAGCTGGGGCCCGAGACGCCCATGGAGGTCTGCGCCGCCGGGGAGAAGCTGCTGGGGCGCGGGGAGGAGGGGGGGCCCGAGCCCCCCGCCCTGCGGCCCCGGCCCGACATCCTCAACGAGATCTCGAACCTGAGCCAGGGCGACACGAGCAGCAGCTTCCCCGGCTCGGAGCCGCTGCTGGGCTCGCCGGACCCCGAGGGCGGCGGGTCGCTCTCGCTCGACCTGGCCCTGGCCGCCGCCGACGGCAGCCTGCAGAAGGAGGACGGCGGCTCGCTGCCGCTGGGCGCCGAGACGGACGACTCGCTGGTCTTCGAGCCGGCCGCCAAGGGCGACGGGGACAAGAGCCGGCGCCGCAGCTCCCCGGGGCGCTCCCGCGTCAAGCAGGTACCGCGCTGGGGGGTCCCGCTGGGCTGGGGGGGTCCCGCCGGCCCCGTCCTCACGGGCGATCCCCCTCTCCGCGGCCGCGCTCCCCTTTTCCCGGGCATCCCCGCGGTGCGTAGGCGATGGGGGGTGGGATGGGGACCACCGTGCCCCCCGTGCCCCCGGCCCTTGCCCCGAGGCGGGACGCGCGGCGGCGGGGGTCCGTCCGGGCGGCCGTAACCCCCCTCTCCCCCTTGGCCCTAGGGTCGCAGCAGCAGCTTCCCCGGGCGGAGGCGCCCCCGAGGTGGGTCCCACGGGGGCCGGGGCCGGGGCCGTGCGCGCCTGAAGTCGACCACCTCGTCCGTTGACACCCTAGCAGTAAGGCTGGGCCGGGGCGGCGGCGGGGAGGGGGCCGGGGGGTCCCAGAGCTGCTAGGTGGCAGGGCCGAGCGCCGAGCATCCTTCCCGTCCCCTTTCCCAGCATCCGTCCCCGTCCCTCGGAAAGGCTCGGGAGCCCTGCGGGCGCCGTGGGGCAGGCAGGGGACCCCGGAGGGGAGCGACTCCCCGGGGACGGCGGTGGCGGGGCTGGGCTGGGGGGGTCTCGCCCTCTGCGTGGGGCTGGTGACGAGCCAGCCCCCGGGGGAAGCTTGCGGGTGGGCTTTGGGGTCTGCTGCCCCCCGCGTGTCCCCCGGTTTGGCGCCAGGACGTGGCCGGTGTCCCCGGTCCCCGCGCTGGCCCTGAGCCCCCGTCCCCGCGCTCTGCCCGCAGCTCGCCGACGTGGAGAGCTCGCCCAGCAAGGAGGAGGACGAGGACGATGACGACACCATGCAGAACACGGTCGTCCTCTTCTCCAACACCGACAAGTTTGTGCTCATGCAGGTAAGCGGGGTGCTGCGCGGCGGGATGGGATGGGGTGCCCGGCCCTGCCGGTGCCGCTCACGGCCTCTTCCCCGCAGGATATGTGCGTGGTGTGCGGCAGCTTCGGGCGCGGGGCCGAGGGGCACCTCCTGGCCTGCTCCCAGTGCTCCCAGTGCTACCACCCCTACTGCGTCAACAGCAAGGTGAGGGGCGCCGGGACCCCTGCGCGGCTCGGGGCGGGCATGCCTGGGCCGTGCTGGGGGGATGCATGCTCGTGCGGCTGTGCCGTGCCCCGGTGCATGCCCGTGCAGCCGTGCCATGCCTCGGTGCATGCCTCGGTACATGCCTCGGTGCATGCCCGTGCAGCCATGCCGTGCCCCGGTGCATAGCTGCATGGCCGTGCTGTGTCCCTGGTGCATGGCCGCGCCGTGCACGGGGGGGGCCATACGTCCGCGCGGCCGTGCCCAGGGCTCACGCGACCGTCCCCCCCCCCCCCGCCCAGATCACCAAGGTGATGCTGCTGAAGGGCTGGCGCTGCGTGGAGTGCATCGTGTGCGAGGTGTGCGGCAAGGCCTCCGATCCCTCCCGCCTGCTGCTCTGCGACGACTGCGACATCAGCTACCACACGTACTGCCTGGACCCGCCGCTGCAGACCGTGCCCAAGGGCGGCTGGAAGTGCAAGTGGTGAGCGGCACCGCGGGAGCCGGGCGCGGGGGCCACCGCCACGGCTGGGGCTGGGGCTGGGGCTGACGGCTCCCCCCCCCAGGTGCGTGTGCTGCGTGCAGTGCGGGGCCGCGTCGCCCGGCTTCCACTGCGAGTGGCAGAACAACTACACCCACTGCGCGCCCTGCGCCAGCCTCGTCGTCTGCCCCGTCTGCCGCGAGAAGTACGTGGAGGACGACCTGCTCATCCAGTGCCGGCACTGCGATCGGTGAGCCCCGCGCCGCCCCCTCCCCGGCCGGGTTGGGCCCCTCCTGGTCAACCTGGGGGTGAATTTGTGCTCAGGGACCTCCGGGGAGCTTCGGAGCTGGGTCGGGGGGTGGTTCGTCCCTCTTAGAGGGTTTCATGCTCTCCGCGCGGTCCAGCAGCGTCTCATCCCTGAGGTTTCCTGCCCGGGGTGTTTTTGAGCGTGGGGTGAAGCCCTGCAGCCGGGGAACCTGAGCTGTGCGGGGAAACACGGCCCTGCTTGGAAACGTCCCCGCGAGCGGCTGGGGCAGCCGTTCCCATGGGGCCCTGGGCGCTCGCGGGGGTCCCGGACCCCGTGTGACTGGACCCGGCTCCCCGCAGGTGGCTGCACGCGGCGTGTGACAGCCTGTTCACGGAGGAGGAGGTGGAGCAGGCGGCAGACGAGGGCTTCGACTGTAGCGCCTGCCAGCCCTACGTGGTCAAACCCACCGGTGAGCACCGGGGACGGGGGTTCGCCGGGAGGGGGGAGGCAGGAGGCAGCAGGGGTTCACATCTGCCTCTCTCCCTCTGCAGTCCCCGTGCCTCCTCCGGAGATTGCCTCGGTCAAAATCAAGGAGCCAGGTACGTGGCGCTGGGGCGGCTGGATGGAGGTGGTGATGCCGGCGTGGGTGGGTGGGTGGAGGTGGCACTGGTGCAGGTGGGTGGATGGATGGAGGTGGTGCTGGGGCAGGTGGGTGGATGGATGGAGGTGGTGCTGGGGTGGGTGGGTGGATGGATGGAGGTGGTGTTGGGGCAGATGGATGGATGGACGGAGGCGGTGGGGTGGATGGACAGCTGGCACTGGCAGTGCTTGTGGGCTCCCCGGGACCCCAGGTTTTCCAGGCACACGTGCTTTCCAGCGACGTGGGCTCCCCGGGGACGTGCCTGGCACTTGCTGCGTGCCCAGCGCGGTTTCTTTTCCTCCCGGCAGAGCCCCAGTACTTCCGCTTCGAGGGGGTCTGGCTGACGGAGACGGGCATGGCCGTGCTCCGCAACCTCTCCATGTCGCCCCTGCACAAGCGCCGGCAGCGCAAGACGCGGCCGGGCACCCTCAACGGCGACGGCGTCCTGGAGGGGGGCGACCCGCTGGGCCCCGACGACAAGAAGGACGGCGACCTGGACGCCGACGAGCTGCTCAAGGCTGAAGGTGTGTTTTTTCGCCCAACGGCGGCTCCGAGGCGGGATGGGTGCGGGGCAGGGAGGGGCGCGGGGTCCCCCCTCGCCGTGCAGGCGCCCGGTGACGTCCCCGACCTCGCAGTGGGCGTCGAGCACATGGAGTGCGAGATCAAGCTGGAGGCTCCGGCCAGCCCCGACCGCGACGGCGGCGCCGACGTGGACTCGGGCAAAGGGCTGGAGGACCCGGAGGAGTGCAAGAAGAGGAAGCGCAAGCCATACCGTCCCGGTGAGCGCGGGTGCCCGGGGCCGCCCCGAGGCGGGGAGCCGCGACCGGCCCTGCCGTGACCCTCCTCTGCCTCCCGCCAGGCATCGGCGGCTTCATGGTGCGGCAGCGCAAGTCCCACACCCGCCTGAAGAAGGTCTCGGCAGTGCTGGCCGAAGTGGGGCGCGAGGGGCTGAGCGCCGAGGGGCACCCGGAGGATGGTAGGGCCCCTGTCACCTTCCCTTTGTTCCACCCCGGCACCCCCGTCCCCTGCGGGTGGAGAGGGACCGGGGGGGTGCCCCTGGGGCGCGGGGTGCTGTGCCCAAGGCTTTCCCAGTGCGTGGGAATCGCCCTGAGCACCTCTGGGGGGAGATGGTCACGGGGACAGCGTTCCCAGGGGCTCCGGGAGACCTCCCGGCGGAGGGCGGCCTGGACCCGGGCTCGGCAGAAGGGGACGAGAAGAAGAAGCGCCGGGGGCGGAAGAAGAGCAAGCTGGAGGACATGTTCCCCCCCTACTTGCAGGTGAGGGCAGGCGGGGGTGGATGGGTGGATGGAGGTGGTGGTGCTGGGATGGATGGGTGGGTGGGTGGATGGAGGTGGTGGCCGTGCTGGGATGGATGGGTGGTGGATGGTACTGGAGGTGGTACTGGAATGGTTGGAGACGGTGCTGGGATGGAGGGGGGACAGTGCTGGGGTGGACGGGGTTCCCATGGCGCTGACGGGACCTTCCCTTTGGCAGGAGGCGTTTTTCGGGAAGGCGCTCATGGACCTGAGCCGGAAGGCGCTGCTGGCGGCGGGCGGCGTGGGGGACGGGGCTGCCCGCCCCTGCCTGGGCCAGGGCGCCCCACGGCCCAAGGGGGACCCCAACGTGGCCGGGGCGCTGCAGGGTGCCCCCCCTGAGAGAAGGGAGACCCCCACCCACCCTCGAGGTGAGCACCGGCGGGACCCGGCCCCTGGGGTCATTGGGGGTTGCCGGGGACCTGGGAGTTGTTGGAGGATGCTGGGGGTTATTGGAGGACTCTGGTGTTATTGGCGGTTGCCATGGATGTTGTGGGTTGTTGGAGGACTCCGGGGTTGTTGGAGGTTGCCATGGATGCCAGGGGTTGTTGGAGGACACTGGTGGCAGCTGGGAGTTGCTATGGATGCTGCAGGCTGTTGGAGGCCTCCAGGGTTGTCAGGGGTTGTTGGAGGATGCTGGGGTTGTTGGGGGCTGTCATGGATGCTCCAGGGTTGTTGGAGGATTCTGGGCGTTGCCATGGATGCCACGGGTTGTTGGAGGACTCTGGGGGTTGTTGGAGGTGGCCATGGATGCCACGGGTTGTTGGAGGACTTGGGGGTTGCCGGGGGGCTGCCGGGTGCCCCACGAGGTGGCCTGGCCCCGCTGAGGCCTGGCACCTGGCAGGGGACGACAGCACCGATGGCAGCGCCGCGGCCCCTGATGATGACGCCAAGGACGAGGCAAAGGCCGAGGAACTGGGTGAGTCCCGGGGGCCCCCGGGGTTGTAAATGAGGCCCCGGGGATGTAAATGAGGCCCTGGGGCAGCATGAGACTTATTGCTGGCAAATGAGACACCCCAAAAACAGAGTCCTCCCGTGGCCATCGAAACGCGGCCTAGACCGTCTCTTTCTAAAACCATAGAGATGGGTGCAGTTTGTTTTCTCTAGCACAGCGAGGCACCTCTATGGCTAAAGTGTACACTCTAGGCAGAGCGGGAGGGCGGGGTGGAGACTTTGTGGTCTCCCAGCATGCTTTTCCAGCGTCGTGACCATAGAGTTGCTACCTAGCGCGCCACCCGGTGGCGGTCCTCCACGGCGGCGCCGAGGGGGCTGTGTCCTCCTGGGGACCCCCTGCACCGGCCCGGCCGGGGGCTCCTGCGCCCCACCGAGCGAGCCGGGGGGCAATGGGGAGGGCTGTGCCCGCCCGGGGGGTCAATAGAGAGGGCTGGCCCCCCCCGGCTGGGTTCCACTGGGGGAGCCAGAGCTGGGCTACACAGGGGGGCAATGGGGAGGGCTGGGACCCCCGTCAGGGCACCTTTTGGGGGGGGGGTCAGTGAGCTCCAAAGTGGTGCATAGCTGGGGTGGGGGTCCCGGGGGGGATGTGGAGCCAGGTTGGGGGTCCTGGGATGGGGCTGAGCCAGGATAGGGGTCCTAAGGGGATGCAGAGCTGGGGTGGGGGTCCTGGTGGGGGGTGCTGAGCCAGAGTGGGGGACCTGGGGAGCGATGCCAAGCCCTGGAGTGGTGCTGAGCGTGGGTAGGGGTCCTGGGGTGAGTGCCAAGCCAGGGTGGGGGTCCCGGGGTGGGTGGTGAGCCCCAGGGGGTGCTGAGAGTATCCTGCTCCTTCTTCCTCCTCTCAGGGGCCGAGGAGCTGAAGGATTCCCCGGACCCTGGGGACGCCGAGAAGCCGGCCACCCCCGGCGAGGGCGCCCTGAGCTCCGACCTTGACAAGATCCCCACGGAAGGTGAGTCCATCCGTGACTGCTGGGGGGAAATGGGGCAAGACGCCCCCGCGCCCGCCCCCGCTCCAGGGGGCAAAGCGCAGGGAGCGGCAGCCGGGCCATCGCCGCTCTCCCGACACCTTTTAATTCCCTGCGAAGGGCATGAGAGGGCTGATGCTGGGGGCGGTCGGTGCCAGCGCTCCTGGGCTCCTTTCCCAGTTCCCGGCAGTGTGCAGGGCGAGCTTCGCGTGGCGCGCTGCCCGCCATCGCTCAGCTCCTCTTCTCCCCTCCCTGTGCAGAGCTGCCCAAAATGGAGAGCAAAGACGTCCAGCAGCTCTTCAAGGACGTGCTGGGCTCCGCGGAGCGTGGGGAGCAGCCCCTGAACTGCGTGGCAGCAGGCATGGAGGCCGGCGTCGGAGGGCAGGACCCCAGCCGGGCGCAGCTCTCCCAGCGGCCCTTCCTGCAAGGAGACCTCCAGCTGCCGGGACAGGGTGGGTGGAGGCGGCGCGGCCCCAGAGCCTGGATGCGGCACCATAGGGGAGCCCCGGCGGGAGCAGGGAGAAGGGCAGGGCTCGCTGCCTGCCCGGGGAAAGCCCGCGTGCCGCGTCCTCGTCCCCATCAGGGCTCTGCTCTTTCCTTTGAAGAGCAGCCTCTGGAATACAGCAGGAGGGTCCCATCTCCTGGGTTGTCCCTGCTGCCCCAGGGAGGAATGTGGAAAGTGTTTTGGGGTGCGCGGGGAAGGTCTCCTGTTGTTCGGGTGCTGGGTTGTGTCCCAGCTCTGCCCCCCTTGCAGCCTCTCCGTCTTCCCTTGCAGGGAGTGTTTCCCTGGGGTCGCTCTCCGGCACTGTCTCTTTGGAGTCGTATTCGGGAGTCTGCCAGTCCCCGTTCCTTGACAGCAGGTACGTGGGGGGCCAGGGGAGCTGGGATGCCGGGGCTGGTCCTGCGGCACCCCCTCTTTCCCCGTGCCCTGCCAGCCAGTGACATCCTCTCCCCCCGTGCAGGGAGCGGAGCGGCTTCTTCAGCCCGGACCACTGCGAGCCCGAAAGCCCCTGGGCCAGCAGCTCGGCCGCCACCACCCCTTCGACGCCCACGACACCCACCACGGAGGGCGAGGGCGACGGCTTGTCCTACAACCAGCGCAGCCTGCAGCGCTGGGAGAAGGACGAGGAGCTGGGCGAGCTCTCCACCATCTCGCCCGTGCTCTACGCCAACATGAACTTCCCCAACCTCAAGCAGGATTATCCAGGTAGGGCCCTGGGGGGGCCTTGGCTGCCGTGGCCAGAGCCGGGGAGGGAGCTGGGCACAGCGTGAGGCGCCTGGCCCCAGGGCTGCTGCTCGGAGGAGAAACCCTGTCTGCTCTGGCGTGGGGTTTGGCTCCTTGCAGCGATCGGGGGACTCAGTGGATGGCCCATGCCAAGGAGTTCGCATTAACGCATGGGAGCAGCCACCCGCCTAGGGTCGGGGGGGGCTCGTTAGGCACAGACTGACGTGTCTTTTCCCTCTGTGTCATTTGTTCCCACTGGGCTCCCAGACTGGTCGAGCCGCTGCAAACAGATCATGAAGCTCTGGAGAAAGGTCCCCGCCACAGACAAAGCCCCCTATTTGGTGAGTGTCCGGGCATCGCCAGGGCGGGGCGGGGGGTACGGGCATTTGGGGCTGCAAGTCAACTGGCTTTGTGTTTCTGTTAGCAAAAGGCCAAAGATAACCGGGCAGCTCATCGCATCAACAAGGTGCAGAAGGTACGTGCCGGAGAGGCGAGGCGCCCGGCGGTCCCGGGGCCCTGGGGTGGCTGTCCCGGCCCTGGGAGACCCGGAGCCCTCGGCTCCTGCCCCGTTAGCCCCTTCCCCAGCCCGCAGGGAGAGGACAGGGGGGTTCCCGCAGCCCCCCGTGGCCCTGACGCCCCGGCTCTCTCTGCAGCAGGCCGAGAGCCAGATCAACAAGCAGACCAAAGGGGAGGGACTGCGCAAGCCCGAGAGGCCCTCGCTGCACCTGCGGATCCCGGTGCCGCCGGGGGCACAGCCCGTCTACATCGGCAGCCCGCCTGCCACGGGCGAGGGCTTCCTGAAGCCCCCGGCGGGCACCGGAGGGGGGCCGGAGTCGCCCAGCGAGCTCTTCCTTAAGCTCCCGCCCCAGTCCCCCGCCCAAGTGCCTTCGCACGATCCCTACGGCGCGGCGCCTGCCTACGCGCTGGAGCCGCGCTTCCCCTCTCCCCTAGGCCAGAGCCCCACGGCCGGCGCTGCCTTCCAGCCCTTCCCTGGCCAGCCCCAGCCCCAGCCCCAGCCCCAGCCCCAGCCCCTGCCTGGCCCCCGCGCAGTCCCCGGCTCCCAGCCCCCCGATTTCCACCCCACGCCGCCCGGCACCCCCCGCCATCAGCCCGGTACCCCCGACCCCTTCCTGAAGCCCCGCTGCCCCTCCTTGGACAACCTCTCGGTGCCGGGGAGCCCCGGGGCCCGGCCCCCCGAGGCCCTGCTCTCGCCCCTGCCCTTCGGGGAGCAGAAGAAGGGCCTGGAAGTGAAGAAGGAGGAAGGGGGGGCCCTGGGGGTCTGCTCACCCGGGTATGCCCCCGCCGCGGGCTACGGCGACTCCCCGGGCGGCCCCCACCTCTCCGCCGCCGAGCTGAAAGCGGCCGACGTCTTCAAAGCCCCCCTGACCCCACGGGTCTCTCAGGTAGAGCCGCAGAGCCCGGGGCTGGGGCACCGGCCCCCCGACCCCCATCCCCTGGCCCCCTCGCCCCCCGGCCACCCCGACCTCTACCGCCAGTCGCCCTACTCGGACCCCTACTCGCAGCCGCCGCTGACGCCCCGGCCGCAGCCCCCCGAGGGCTGCTGCGCCCTCCCGCCGCGCTCCCTGCCCTCGGAGCCCTTCTCCCGCGTCCCCGCCAGCCCCCAGTCCCAGTCCAGCTCCCAGTCCCCCCTCACCCCCCGGCCGCTCTCCAACGAGGCCTTCTGCCAGTCGCCCGTCACCCCCCGCTTCCAGTCCCCCGACCCCTACTCCCAGCCGCCCTCCCGGCCCCAGTCCCGGGACCCCTTCACCCCCCTGCACAAGCCCCCCCGGCCCCAGATGCCGGAGCCGGGCTTCAAGGCGGTGCCGCTCTCGCACAGCCCGGCGGCCGGCGGGGGCTTCGGGGGCACCCCGGCAGGCGAGCCCCACGCCAAGGCGCCGGGGGGGCAGCAGCCCCCCTTTGCCCGCTCCCCCGGCGCCAGCGTCTTCCCGGGCGGCCAGCCCCCGATGCGCTTCACCTTCCCCCCGGCCGTCTCGGAGCCGCTCAAGGGCTCCCCGTCCCACCAGCCCCACGGGATCAACAGCCATTACGTCCCCGGCAAGCCCCAGAGCTCGGCCTACGCCTCCTCCCCCGGCTTCCACCAGGCCGGCAGCCCGCTGGGGCCGGGCGCGGGGGCCGCCGAGACCTACAGCCTCTCGCCCCTGCGGCCCCCCTCGGTGCTGCCGCAGCAGCCCCCGGCCGCCCCGCAGCAGCAGGACGCCTCCGTCGCCTACCTGCCCCGAGCCGCGCTGGGGCCGCCGGCCGACAAGAGGGAGGAGGCGGCCGCCGGGCTCTCGGCACCCCCAAACCGGGAGCTGGCCGAGCTGCCGAGCGGCCAGGACGGGGCCCTCGGCTCCATGAGCCAGTCGGAGCTGGAGAAGCAGAGGCAGGTGAGGGCTCCGTGCGGCCGCCTGCGCTCGGGTCGCGTCTGCTCGCGGTTCGGATGGGACGTGAGGGTAGAACGGGAGCTTCTATCGCGATGGGACTCGGGGTCCAGCTCTGGGCTTGTCACTGCTTCGCTAGAGCTGTGGAAAGGGTCCAGGCAGCCTGGCGGGGGGGGAATAGACTGGCACAGCCAAAAAAGTGGATGCTCCGGGTATCCATCTCTGTGGGTACCACGGGGTCCTACCGTGAGCTGCTCCGTCGTCCTGCCCCACGTGGCTCGCCCTGCCCGCGTCCCCCACCCGGGTTGCATCTGCCCCGTGTCCTAACGCTCGGCTTCCCCCCAGCGCCAGCGGCTCCGCGAGCTGCTCATCCGCCAGCAGATCCAGCGCAACAGCCTGCGGCAGGAGAAGGAAAGCGCTGCCGCGGCCGCCTCGTCGTCGCCGGCGGCCTGGGCCCCCGAGGCCGGTAGCCAGAGCTTCGAGCTGAACCGCGGCATGGTGCCGTACCAGCCGGCACAGGTACGGGGACTGCGGGGAGCGATGGGGAGGGGGCGGCGAGCCGGGGGGTGCCGGGAGGGACGGCCAGGGTGACGCCGTGCCCTTCTCTGCCCTCCCAGGACAAGGGCCTCCTCGGGACGCTGGCCACCGCGGCCGGCGGGGGGAAGCTGCCCGGCTCCGTCATGGTGCAGGCAGCGTTCGCGCCGGACGAGCGGCTCTCCCGGCCCCCGCCACCCGCCACGCCGTCCGCCCTGGACATCAACGGGAGGTGAGTGCTCGGGGGGCCCAAACGGGCCGTTCCCAGCAACCGGGCCGGGCTCGTCCTGCCGGGGGTGGTTAGAGACCAGCCAAGTCTCACCCTGGCGGCAGCTGAGCTCCCGCTTGCCGGATTCGCTCCCGGTGGGATGGGAGCGGCTGCGGTTTCCCTGGATGCCCGGAGCAGCTTGGGGCACCCCGGGGCGTCCAACCCGCGGCGGCAGCGCGGCGGCGGCTCCGCGGAGCGGGACTTCGGGTGGGTCCGGGCCGTGGGCCGTGCCGAGCCAGTCCTGACGCCGCGGTGTCTTGCAGGGCGGCGGTGGGGCCTCCCCAGGCCTTCTACCCCCGCGGCGTCTTCCAGGCGCCGTCCCCGCAGCAGCACCTCTGGCAGCAGCAGCAGCAGCAGCAGCAGCAGCAGCAGGCAGCCGCGGCCCTGCGGCTCCCCGTCGCCTCCCGCTTCGCCCCGCCGGCCGCCGGCACCGCCGTGGGCGGCCTGGGCACCCGTCTGCCGGCGCCCGCCGAGCCGGTGCCCGCCTCGCCCGGCGCCCTGGGCGCCCCTTTCATCGAGCTGCGACACAACGTGCAGAAGGGACCCGGCGGGGTCGTGGGCTCCCCCTTCGCCCCGCAGCCGCCCCGGCCGCGGTTTTTCCTGCCGGGGGAGGAGGGCGCCCCGCAGGGCCTCTGCGCCCCCGTGATGCCCGTCCAGGCGCTCCCCGCCCCGGCGCTGCAGCCCCCGAAGATGCCGGTGGCTCTGCCGCCCGCCTCCCCGCAAGGCGCCGAGATGAGCAACAGCCACCACCAGCCCCACGCCAAGGCGGCCGCCCCCGCGCCCGGCCTGGAGCTGCAGCACGTCCCCCCGCGCCCGCTGGCCTCCGGCCCTGCCCTCCGCCCCGAGGGCGCCAAGGACAGCCCCGCTCCCGACCCCGCGCCGGCTCCGGCCCCGGGCAAGAGCCACCTGAGCCTGGAAGGGGGGCGGCTGCCCTGCGAGGTCCCGGTAGAGCCCGATTTGGACGACGACTTCGGCTCCCACAAAGACCTGGAAGACGACGACGATTTGGCCAACTTGAGCCTGGACCCGGATGTGGCTAAAGGGGACGACGACCTGGACAACCTGGACAGCCTGGAGACGGCGGACCCCCACCTCGATGACCTGCTGAACGGTGACGAGTTCGACCTGCTGGCCTACACCGACCCCGAGCTGGACACCGGCGACAAGAAGGATATCTTCAACGAGCACCTCCGCCTGGTTGAGTCGGCCAACGAGAAGGCCGAGCGCGAGGCCCAGCTCAAGACGGAGCCACCGGCGCCCAGCTTGAAGCTCCCTGACCCCGGGGACAGCAAGGACACGGCTCCAGCTGCGGAGGACCGGGAGGCGGCCAAGGAAGGGCTGGTGCCGGGGGTGGGCTTGGCGCCTGCTCCCGGCGCGCCGGGCACCGCGCTGGCCCCTGACTCAGCCCTCAAGACGCAGGGCCTGGAGGCGAAGGCGGGCGCGCTGCCTGCGGACGTCAAGCCCAAGCTGGAGGACGGTTGCCTGAAGACATCTCCCTGCCAGTTCACTGCTGGTGGCCCCGAGCGGCTCCCGGTCCCCATCAAGTCGGAGGCCCTGCAGGGCACAGATAAAATCTCCGTCTCCCTCGGACTGACCCTGAAATCGGGCCAGACCCTCCTGAGCCCCGGGGCTGGCCCAGCTCGCCTTGGCTTGACTCACTTCCCGAACAGCGGCCACGCCGGCGTCCCCATGCTGGATAAGGACCCCTACGCCGGCCCCGGCCGCGGGCTGGCCTCAGCCCAGCTGGGCAGCCAGAGCAGCCCCTTGCTGGAGAAGTTCGAGCTGGATGGCGGTGCCCTGGGCCTGGGCAGCGCCCGACACTCGCCGGCCGATGACCTGGACAAGATGGAGAGCTCGCTGGTGGCCAGCGAGCTGCCTCTGCTCATCGAGGACCTGCTGGAGCACGAGAAGAAGGAGCTGCAGAAGAAGCAGCAGATGTCGGCCCACCTGCCCCGGGGGGCCCCGCCGCACCTCCCGGCCCCGGGGCACCCCATGATGCACCCCACGGCGCCCGGGCAGCCCCCCGAGGGACAGGCGCCCCGCCTGGGCGCCCCCCAGCCGCCCCTCCAGCTGGGGCTGATGCCCCGGCAGCAGCTGATGCAGCCGCAGCAGTCGCGGCTCGGGGTGCCGCAGCAGGGCCCGGCGCTGGCCGGGCACATGGGCATGGCGCCGGCGCAGCCCCACGTCCTGGCGGCCCCCCACGGCGTGCAGGTGGCCCTGCCGCAGCAGCAGGGCCAGCAGCAGGTGCTGGTGCAGAAGCCGATGGCCGGGGTGCAGCCACCCGCCCTGGGCCTGAAGCCGCCCCAGCTGGTCATGCAGCAGCAGCTGGCCAACAGCTTCTTCCCGGACACAGGTAGGGGCCGGGCGCACGTGGGGCTGCCCGGGCCGGCGCTTCGGAGCCGGCCCCGGCTGCGGCGGGGAGACGTCCCGGGGAGAAGCGAGGGGCCGGGGCAGTTGTCTCGGGGGCCGTGCTGGGGCGTGGGGCCGTTGCGGCCGCGCTCGGGTCGGGGCTGCGGGGCTGGAGCTCGGCCCGGGTGGCCGGACGCCCTGCCGTGCTGCGGCGTCCCCAGCGCAGACGGGGATTAACCCCGGGGCGACTCTCTCCTGGTAGATCTGGACAAGTTCGCCGCGGAGGACATCATGGACCCCATTGCCAAGGCGAAGATGGTGGCGCTGAAGGGCATCAAGAAGGTGATGGCTCAGGGCAGCATTGGCGTGGCCCCGGGTATGAACAGGTAAGGGGCTCCGCAGGCAGCGGCACGGCCTGGGGCGGGCAGGGCGCCGCGGCCCCCGCTCATTCCTTGTCTCCGCGTCGACCCCAAAGGCAACAGGTTTCCCTGCTGGCCCAGCGGCTCTCGGGAGCCCCGACCGTTTCCGAGATGCAGAACCACATGCTGGCAGGAGGCGGGCAGGTGAGCACGGCGTGGGGCGCGGAGGAGACGGGGGCCCCGCGGAGCGGCCTGGAGGCAGGAGCTGCTCTGGCCGGTGGGAAGGGGCCAGGAGAGCGCGGGGGACAAGCACGATGTGTCACGCGTCACCGGTGTTCCCCTCCACGCCAGGAACGGAGCGGCACCGACCCGGCTCAGGCTCGTCCCAACCCACCCACCTTCGCGCAGGGCGTCATCAGTGAGTACCGCGACGGCGGGGGGGGCGGCACGGGCCGGGCCCCATCCTGTCCGCAGAGCCCCGCTGCGGCCGGGCTGCGCAGAGAGGCCCCCGCTGAGCCGAGCCCTCTCCGCCGTCCCGCAGACGAGGCCGACCAGCGGCAGTACGAGGAGTGGCTCTTCCACACCCAGCAGCTGCTGCAGATGCAGCTGAAGGTGCTGGAGGAGCAGATCGGGGCGCACCGCAAGTCGCGCAAGGCGCTCTGCGCCAAGCAGCGCACCGCCAAGAAGGCCGGGCGCGAGTTCCCCGAGGCCGACGCGGAGAAGCTGAAGCTGGTGACGGAGCAGCAGAGCAAAATCCAGAAGCAGCTGGACCAGGTAGGGCTGCGGGCGCGTGCCCGGGGGGGCGGCCCCCTCCCTCGCGGGGGCTGACGCCCGCCGTGTCCGGCAGGTGCGGAAGCAGCAGAAGGAGCACACCAACCTCATGGCCGAGTACCGCAACAAGCAGCAGCAGCACCAGCACCAGGCCTCGGCCGTCATGGCCCTGAGCCCCTCGCAGAGCCCCCGCCTCATGTCCAAGCTCCCCGGGCAGCTGCTCTCGGCGCACGGCGTGCAGCAGCCGCTCCCGCAGCCCGCGGGGGCCGTGGGGGGCCTGGGCCAGCAGCCGGGGCAGCCCGGCGGCCTGCGCCTGCCCCAGGGCGGCGTGTCCATGGCCGTGCAGCAGGGCCTCTCCTTCATGGGCCAGCAGGCCGTGGGCAGCGCCCCGGTGCCCGGCACCTCCAACGCCTTCTTCCCCGGGAGCCCCGCGCTCCGCGGGCTGGCCGCCGACAGCCGCCTGATGCAGGAGAGGCAGCTCCAAAGGATGCAGTTGGCCCAGAAGTTGCAGCAGCAGCAGAACATGCTGGGGCAGGTGTCCCTGCAGCAGCAGCAGCCGGGTGTCATGGGACAGGCGTCGATGCAGCAATCGGGTGTCATGGCACAGGCATCAATGCAGCAGCCAGGCGTCATGGCACAGGCGTCGATGCAGCCGCAGGGCGTCATGGGACAGGCGTCAATGCAGCAACCAAGCATCATGGGACAGGCGTCGATGCAGCAGCCTGGTGTCATGGGACCGGCGTCGATGCAGCAACCAGGTGTTGTGGGACAGACGTCGATGCAGCAATCTGGTGTCATGGGACAGGCGTCAATGCAGCAACCAGGTGTCATGGGACAGGCGTCGATGCAGCCGCAGGGCATCATGGCGCAGCCGTCGATGCAGCAGCCGGGCGTTATGGCGCAGGCGTCGATGCAGCCGCAGGGCATCATGGCACAGACGTCGATGCAGCAGCCGGGCGTCATGGGACAGACGTCGATGCCGCAGCAAGGCGTCATGGCGCAAGCCTCGATGCAGCAGCCGGGCGCCATGGGACAAGCACCGATGCAGCAGCCCGGCCTCGTGGGCCAAGCCAGCTTGCTGGGGCAGCAGCAGCAGCAGCAGCCGCCGGCGGCCGCCCCGCAGCAGGGCACCGTGGGGCAGCCCATGGGGCCGAAGCAGCCGGGGCTCATGGGCAGCCAGCAGGGCATCCTGGTGCAGCAGCTCTCGCCGCAGCAGCAGCAGCAGCAGCCGGGCTTGCTGGGCCACGCGCAAGCGCTGCAGCACCAGGGCGTGCTGGGCCACCCGGCGCCCCAGCGGCAGGTGCTCCTGGCCCCCCACCAGCAGCGGGTGCTGGGCTCGTCCCAGCTGGTGCCGCAGACTCCGGGGATGATGGGCCACCGGCTGGTGCTGTCCCAGCAGCTGGGGCAGTCGCGGGCGCTGCTGGCCCCGCAGCAGCCCAGCGCCGTAGCACAGCACGCGGCCGCCCAGCCCGGCCTCCTGGGGCTGGGCCAGGGGCAGCCCCCGATCCAGCACTTTCCGCAGCACGGGGCTCTGGGCCAGGCCCCCTCCGTGCTGCACCTGAGTCAGGGAATGCAGCCGGCCCCGGCGGTCCTGGCCGCCAAGGACCAGCCGGGAGGGGCGGAGGGCAGCGCCCTGCCCGCCGAGGGCACCGAGAGCGGGGGGCAGCTGCATGGGGGCCCCCAAGAGCAGCAGGGCGCCCTCAACGCCCCGGGCCTGGGCGGCCCCGAGCCCCCGGCCCAGCTGGGCCTCCCGCCGGCTCCGAAGCACCAGGCCGAGCTGGGGCAGAGCCAGCAGCTCCTCTTGGCCTCCCCGCAGCCCGGCGTCGCGGGCTCGCAGCAGGCGCTGCGGCCGCAGCCGGCCGCCCTGCTCCACCAGCCGCTGCCGAGCCCCGCGGCGAGGCCGGAGCTGCCCCAGCAGCACGGGGACGCTGCCGCCGGCCCCGCCGCCGAGCCGGGCTGCGGCCCCGGCCAGGCGCAGGGCATGGCACTGCAGCCGGCGCCGCGGCCCCCGGGGCAGCCCCCCGGGCCCGAGCAGCCGGGCAAGGGGCCGCCGGGTGCCGGTGGCCAGCTGCAGCCCCCGCGCCTCCAGAGCCCCGGGCAGCACAAAGCGGGGCCGGCGCCGCAGCCCGGCGCCGCGCTCCCCCAGGGCCTCCTGGGCCAGGTGCCGGCGCCGGTGATGGGCCAGATCCGGGCGCAGCTTCAGGGCGTCCTGGCCAAAAACCCGCAGCTGCGGCACCTCACGCCCCAGCAGCAGCAGCAGCTCCAGGCCCTCCTGGTGCAGCGGCACCAGCAGAGCCTGCTGCAGCAGAGCCAGGCGCTGCGGCAGCCCGGCCCCTTCCCCGGGCAGGCGCCGGAGCAGGGGGGCCCCGCGGCGCGCCAGCCCCCGCGGCCGCTCTTCCCGGTGCGGCCGGCCGCCCCGGCGGAGGCGCAGGCCGGCTTCGCCGCGGAGCAGGGCCCCGGCGGGCGGGCGCTGCCGGGGCAGGCGCCCGGGGGGCCCCCGCAGCAGCCCCTGGCCGAGCTGGTGCAGGCGGCGCTGGCCGGCCGCGGCCCCCAGCCCGGCCTGGCACGGCTCCCCACGCCGCCGGCCCCCGGCGGCCCCTCGCCCCTGGGCGCAGCCGCCCCGGGCGGTGCCCCCCAGCCCCTGCCCAGCCCCGAGCAGAGCCCCCAAGAGCCAAAGACGACGACCCCGGGGGTCTCGGCCCCCAGCCCCGCGGCGCAACCGGAGCAGGGGCTGGCGCAGAGCTCCTGGGACTCTGAGCCGGCGGCACCCGGCGCTGAGACCCCCGTCAACGGGCAGGCGGCGGAGGGGGCCCCGGCGGCCGGCGAGCCCCCCCAGGTGTCCATCAAGCAGGAGCCCAAGGAGGAGGCGGCGCAGTGCGAGCTGGACGCCGAGGAGCCGCTGAAGCGGGAGGCCAACGGGGACCCGGCGGGCGCCCAGGCCGGCAGCCCGCTGGGGCCGGGCGCCCGCTCCGAGGCCGGGCACCTGCTGCTGCAGAAGCTCCTGCGGGCCAAGAACGTGCAGCTCTCGGCGCAGTGCCCCGGCGAGCTCAACGGGCACGCGGAGAGCCGGGCCGCCGCGCCGCAGCCCGCGCCGCCGGGCCGGGAGGTGAGCGGGGCACTGCGGCGGGCGGCGGGGGCGGCCCCAGGGCTGCCCCCGGCATCGCTGCCCCTCCGCTCTCCGTCCCCCCAGGACCCCTCCATCGCCAAGAAGCCGGCGGCCGCCAAGCCCAAGCGGGTGCAGAAGGGCAGCGAGCGGGTCCCGGCCTCCCGCAAGAAGCTGCGCAAGGACGACGGGCTCAAGTCCAGCGAGGCCCTGATGCGGCAGCTGAAGCAGGTGGGTCCGGGGCACGGCCGGGCCGGGCGGCGCGGGGCGGCCGGCGTCCCCCTGCCCCGCTCACCGCTCTGTCCCCAGGAGCTGTCCCTGCTGCCCCTCACGGAGCCGACCATCACGGCCAACTTCAGCCTCTTCGCGCCCTTCGGCAGCAGCCCCATCAACGGCAAGAGCCAGCTGCGGGGCGCCTTCGGCAGCGCCGTGCTCGACAGCGTGCCCGACTACTACTCCCAGCTGCTCACCAAGGTGAGGCGGGGGCTGCGCCCGCGTGTCCCCCCCCCCCCCCCCCGGCCGCCCGCGCTCACCCCGCCGCGTCCCTCCGCAGAACAACCTCAGCAACCCGCCCACGCCGCCCTCCTCGCTGCCCCCCACGCCGCCGCCCTCCGTGCAGCAGAAGATGGTGAACGGCGTCACGGCCCCCGAGGAGCTGGCCGAGCAGCCCAAGGACGCCGACCCGGCCCGCGAGCCCCACGGCCACAAAGGTGAGCGCGGGGCGGCGGCGGGGCGGGCACCCATGGTGCTGCCCGGCCCCCCATCACACCCGGCCGCCCCCCGCGCAGACGCTGCGGCCGTGGAGGTGAAGAGCCTGGACCTGCTGGCCGCTCTGCCCACCCCTCCGCACAACCAGACCGAGGACGTCAGGTGAGCCCCCGGCCGCGGCGCCCTCCCGGCCCCTGGGCCAGCGCGGACGGGCCGCGACGCCTCCCCTCCGCCTTCCCTGCCCGCAGGATGGAGAGCGACGACGAGAGCGACTCCCCCGACAGCATCGTGCCCGCCTCGTCGCCCGAGAGCGTGCTGGGCGAGGAGCTGCTCCGCTTCCCCCTGCTCAGCGAGGCCAAGCCCGAGCTGGAGGAGCGCGTGCTGTCGCCCATCATCCCCATCATCCCCCGGGCCAGCATCCCAGGTGGGCCGCACCGGGCGAGGGGGGTCCGCGGGGCCTGTGGGCCAGGCGGGAGGGGGTCTGTGGGGCCCGTGGGCCAGGCGGGAGGGGGTCCGTGGGGCCCGTGGGCCAGGCGGGAGGGGGTCCGTGGGGTGCATGGGCCATGCAGGGGCAAGGCCGGGCAGGAGGGTCCGTGGTGCACGTTGGCCAGGCAGGGGGAACCACAGGTGCTAGAGATCGGGCAGGGAGGGGTGTACGGACCACGTAGGTGTCCATGGGACACGTGGACTGGGTGGGGACAAGCCTGGGCAGAGGAGGATCCATGGGGTGCACAGACTGAGCGTAAAGGCCCGTGGGACGCATGGGCTGGACGGCCGAGCCCTGCACGTGTCCCCGTGTGTCGGGGCTGGGCTGTTCCCGGGGCTCCCCCCGCCGTTCCTCAGGGTCTCCCGTCGGTGCCGGCACCTCTCCATCCCCGCCACCGCGTCCTGGTCTCTCTTGCTGTTCCGGAACGCTCTGGCGTTGCAAAGCAGTGAATTCCCAGCGGTGTTTCCATGCCAGACCCCGCAGGGGTCCGGGGTGGCCGTCGGCAGGGCTGGTACCATGCGTTTCTGACCCCTTTCTCCCTGTCCAGTGTTCCCCGACACGAAGCCCTACGAGGCCGCGGAGCCCTTCGGGGCGCCCCCCGGGAAGGTGGGGGCGGCAGGCCCGGGCGCCCCGTGGGAGAAGGCCAAGAGCAGCGAGGTCTCCGTCATGCTGACGGTGTCTGCGGCGGCCGCTAAGGTGAGCCGGGGACGGCGCGAGGCAGGACCTGGCGCTGGGGTCCCCGCGCGGCCGCAGCCGCGATGCCGGGGTCCCCGTCTCCGTCCCCGTCCCTGACGGAGTCCTGCCTCCCCTCACCCAGAACCTCAACGGGGTGATGGTGGCCATGGCCGAGCTGCTGAGCGTGAAGATCCCCAGCTCCTACGAGGTGCTGTTCCCGGACAGCCCCATGCGAGGGGCCGTGGTCGAGGCCAAGAAGGTGGAGACGGACGTGGCTGGTGAGCGCCTGCCCAACTCTCCCTGCTCGGCCCCGCGGGCGCCCCGCATCCGCGTAACGGCCCGTCTCTCCCGCAGGGATGCTCGGTAGCAAGGACAAGGCGGCGCTGGCCGGGAAGGTGCCGGACAGCAGCTCCGAGTGGCTGAAGCAGTTCGACGCGGTGCTGCCGGGCTACAGCCTCAAGGGCGAGCTGGACCTGCTGACGCTGCTCAGACAGGTCGGCGGGCGCAGGGGTCCCCGCGGGGCTGGGACCGGGGGCGTGGGGTGTCCTGCGAGGTCACGGCTGTCTCGGGGTGCAGGGGGTTCCTGCAGGGCTGCAGCTGTTGGAGGGTGAGGGGAGTCCCCGTGGGGCCCTGTGGGGCTGTGCCTGTCTGGGGGTGCACAGGGGCCCCAGTAGGACCAAGGTGCCCCCCTAATTGCAGGGTGGTGCAGGGAGGTTCCTGTGGGGCCAAGTCCCCCATGGCCCCATGGAGAGGTGCGGGGGGTCCTCACGGGGTTGAGTCACCCTGTGATGTGTGGAAGGGGGCAGGGAGGTCCTTGAGGGGTCCCTGCAGGACTTGGGACCCCCCCCGTGATGCGTGGGTGTCCCTATCCCTCGGGCGCCCTGACCCGCACCCTCTGCGCCGCAGGAGAGCCCCGCGCCCGAGAAGGCCCTGCACCACTGCTACGTCAACAACGTCTCCAACCTGGACGTGCGGCAGCTCTCCGTCATGCCCCAGGAGCCCTCGCCCCCGCTGTCCCCCTCCGTCCCCTCCCCGTCCAGCCCCGCGGAGGCCGCCCGGGTCCCCGACCCCGAGGCAGCCCCGGAGGCAGCCCCGGCTCCGCCGTCCCCGCTCCCGCCCGCCCCCTCGCCAGCCCCCCGGGAGGACGGCGCCGCGGCCGCCCACTCGCCGCCCCGCTTCAAGCCGCGCTCGCGGCCGCCGGAGGACGGGGACGAAGCGCGGCCCCGGCTGAAGAAGTGGAAGGGGGTGCGGTGGAAACGGCTCCGCTTCCTCGTCACCATCCAGAAGGGGGGGGCCAAGCGGGACGGCGACAAGGAGATCGCGGAGTTCATCGACAAGCTGGGCACCACCCTGCGCCCCGAGAAGGTGCCGCGGGACCTGCGCAAGTGCTGCTTCTGCCACGAGGAGGGCGACGGGGCCACGGACGGGCCGGCCCGCCTGCTCAACCTCGACCTCGACCTCTGGGTCCACCTGAACTGTGCCCTGTGGTCCACGGAGGTGTACGAGACGCAGGGGGGAGCCCTCATCAACGTGGAGGTGGCCCTGCACCGCGGGCTGCTCACCAAGTGCTCCCTGTGCCAGAAAACCGGCGCCACCAACAGCTGCAACCGCATCCGCTGCCCCAGCGTCTACCACTTCGCCTGCGCCATCCGCGCCAAGTGCATGTTCTTCAAGGACAAGACCATGCTGTGCCCCTTGCACAAGCTGAAGGGCCCCTGCGAGCAGGAGCTGAGCAGCTTCACGGTCTTCCGGCGCGTCTACATCGAGCGGGACGAGGTGAAGCAGATCGCCAGCATCATCCAGCGGGGCGAGCGGCTCCACATGTTCCGCGTGGGCGGGCTGGTCTTCCACGCCATCGGGCAGCTCCTGCCGCACCAGATGGCCGACTTCCACAGCGTCACGGCCCTCTACCCCGTGGGCTACGAGGCCACGCGCATCTACTGGAGCCTGCGGACCAACAACCGCCGCTGCTGCTACCGCTGCACCATCTGCGAGAACAACGGGCGCCCCGAGTTCGTTGTGCAGGTCATCGAGCAGGGCCTGGAAGACCTGGTCTTCTCCGACTCTTCGCCGCAGGGTAAGGCCTAAGGCGCGATGGGCTCTGCGGATGCCAAACCTCTGCTTTCCTCCACCCCTTAAGTTGCTGCTGTCCGGTGCCAGGCTGAGCCGGCACCGGGCGTCCGGCAGAAAGGGGAGAAGGGCTGATCTGAGCTCCTGGGGTGGCTCCAGCTGCGGCACGGGGTCCCCGCTGGGGAGGTGACGGACCGGCTGCAGCAGCTCCCTGCATTAAACCCTGTCTTCCCTTTGCAGCCGTCTGGAACCGGATCATCGAGCCGGTGGCGATGATGAGGAAGGAAGCCGACATGCTGCGGCTCTTCCCCGAGTACCTGAAGGGCGAGGAGCTCTTCGGCCTCACGGTGCACGCGGTGCTGCGCATCGCCGAGTCGGTAGGTGCCGGGGCCCGGCCTGGGGCGCGGGGGGGACCCACGCCGTGGGCCAGCCCCGTTCGGAAAGGGCTGGCGGCCGTGGGGCCGGGGTGGCCCGCGGTGCTGCTGCTTGACCCGCGGCCCCTCCGCTCCTCCCGCGGCAGCTGCCCGGCGTCGAGAGCTGCCAGAACTACCTGTTCCGCTACGGGCGCCACCCGCTCATGGAGCTGCCGCTGATGATCAACCCCACCGGCTGCGCCCGCTCCGAGCCCAAGATCCTCACCCACTACAAGCGGTGAGCCGGGGGCCGGGCCGGGCCGGCCTCGGGGGGCAGGCGGGCCGCGCTCTGCCCTGCCGCGGCGCTGACGCCCTCCCGGCCCCCCCGGCAGGCCCCACACCCTGAACAGCACAAGCATGTCCAAGGCCTACCAGAGCACCTTCACGGGCGAGACCAACACGCCCTACAGCAAGCAGTTTGTGCACTCCAAGTCCTCCCAGTACCGGCGCCTGAAGACGGAGTGGAAGAACAACGTGTACCTGGCGCGGTCCCGCATCCAGGGCCTGGGGCTCTACGCGGCCAAGGACATCGAGAAGCACACCATGGTCATCGAGTACATCGGCACCATCATCCGCAACGAGGTGGCCAACCGGCGGGAGAAGATCTACGAGGAGCAGGTGGGGCGCGGGGGTTCGGGGAGGGCGGGGGGCGCGCGGGGGGCTCGGGGCGGCCGGTGACGCTCTCTCGCTCCCCAGAACCGCGGGATCTACATGTTCCGCATCAACAACGAGCACGTCATTGACGCCACGCTGACGGGGGGCCCGGCCAGGTGAGAGCGGGGCCGGGCCGCGGGGGCACCCGGGAGGGAGCGGGGCGAAAGCGGTGACCGTTCGCCTGCGTTTCGCTCCGTCCGTCCCGCCGAGCCGGGGCCGGGACCCAGGCGTCCTGACGCTCCGTCCCGCCCAGGTACATCAACCACTCGTGCGCCCCGAACTGCGTGGCCGAAGTCGTGACCTTCGACAAGGAGGACAAGATCATCATCATCTCCAGCCGGCGCATCCCCAAGGGGGAAGAGGTCAGGCCGGGGCGCGGGGCGGCGCGGGGGGCGGCTGCCGGCTCCGGGGGAGGCTCGGGGGGGCACGGGGGGTGGCGGGGTGGGCGCCGGGCCGTGCGTGACTCCCCGCTCCCCCCCAGCTCACCTACGACTACCAGTTCGACTTCGAGGACGATCAGCACAAGATCCCCTGCCACTGCGGAGCCTGGAACTGCCGAAAGTGGATGAACTAGCTGGGAAAAGGGGCTGGGGGGGGCAGCAGCGCCCGCCTCGGAGACCTCGCCGAGAGACACCGGCTCCCCGGGGCCCTCCCGGGCCGCGGCAGGCGCCAGGGCAGGGCTGCGGCCGGGGCGCGGAGGCTCCGGCGGGGAGGGCGGCCGCCGCGAAGCCGCTCGGCCCTGCCCGAGCGGGACGGACGAACTGGCAACTCAGGGTTTTCTTTGCTTCGTCCTGCGAGGAGAGGGGGGGCCCCGCGCGACCCCCCCACCCGCCTCCCTGGCGGGGGAGCCCCGGGGCGGCAGAGCGGCCCCAGCGGAGCCGGTGCCAGAGCCGGGGGCGAGTTCGGAGCCGGCCTGGATTTTTAGAAACGAAAACTAATAATATTTGCTCGCTAATTACCAAGGTAACACAGACTCCTTGAGCTCGACAATCCGGGCTCTGCCCCGTCCGTGCCCGCACGGCGGCCAGAGCTCGCTCGGTTCCTTTGATCTCTTTTTGTTTGTGCGTGTCGACGAGAGCCCCGGGAGCGCGTGGAGGCGGCGCGGCCTGCGGAGCGGAGCTGGGAGGAGGCGCGTGCGGCAAGGGCCCCCGACAGACACAAGGAGCTTCTGCACCCAAACCTACCTCATTTTAAGTGTTAGATTTTTTTTTTGTTGTTGTTGTTGTTTTTAAATGTGAGCCCCGCACCCGCCCGGCCCTGGGCCACGCAGAGCCTCTCGCGGGAGCCGTCCCCAGGGGCCCTTTCCCTCTGGGCTGCCGCGGGGGACGCGGCGTCTCTCGTCCCCTGTCCCCTCCCGTGGACGTGGCTGCAGAAAGCCCCTGGCGGGGGTCCCCGGGGAGGGGGACGCGGGGGAACCCCTTGCCCTCGTCCCCCGCCCCGGGCAGCGGCTCAGCCCAGGGAGGCCCCGGCCACGCGACGTGCCAAGGTTTGGGGGGGCCGGGCTGGGGGGCGCGTGGGACCCGCTCCCCCGCCCCAGACCCTGAGCCGGGGGGCAGGCACGGCCACGCAAGGGCTGCCCCGCTCGTCCCCAGCACCCGCTGCTCCGGGCTGCCGGAGGCTGCGCGTGCCCGACGTCGGCACCGGGTGGGGGGGAAGGTTATTTATCTATTTATACCTTATATTGTATATACTAGACTGGGGGGGGAGGGGGGCTCTTTGTGCTCTGCTGGGCTGAGATTTGGGGTGCGGGGGCAAGGGGGGGGGCCGTGGCATTTTTAAAACCCAATCTCCGAGGGGTGGCTGGGAGCCTCCTGCCAGGCAGGGGCGGCCTCGGAGAGCGAAGCAGCGAGTGGGCATTACGCGCCGGGTCCCCCCGTCCTGGCCGCGGCGGCCTCGCCGGGACGCCGACGGGGCGGGGGGGCCGCGCGGCTCGGCGGGGGGGAGCCGGGATCTCTTTAACGCACAAACGCACGGCGCGGGGGACCCTCCCGCCCGTTTCCCGTCACCGCCGGGGCTGGCGGGAGGAGCTGAGGCGAGTGTCGAGGTGGGGCCGGGGGCTGTGCCCGGCGTCGGCGGGTCCGGGCACCCCAGGGCCGGTCAGGGCCGGGGCGTTCTTTAAAGCTGCTTCCGCAAACTCGTCAAAGCTGCAAAAAGGTTTAAGGTAAAAATGTTAAAAATTTGGGGGTGGGGGATGAGAAAGTTTTAAAAAAAAATATACGAAAAACTTTAACTTTCAGAGCTGTAAATAGCCCGGGGGCGTGTAGAAAACCCGTTTTTACCAATACCGAAACCACTGGATGTTATTTTAAAATAAAGCGCGTGAGAAGCCCGCCTGCCTCTCTGGTCGCTCCTGTCTCTCCCGCCTGCGGCGCCCGGCTCCCAGACGTTCTCCCTCTGACCGTCCCCAGTAACGGCTCAGGATCCGAGTTTTGGGGGTTTTTCTTTGGTTTAGCTTTATTAAAGGGCTCTCGTGTCCCCCAGGGCCACCCGAGCCCCCCGCGGTTGGGGTGACGCAGCCTTCGGGCAGGTACCAGCCCTTGGGGCTGGGGGCAGGGACTTGAGTCCTGCTGGGGACCCCTGAGCATCCTCCCCCCCATGTCTCCTGGGGGACCCTTATGTGCCCCCCCCAGGCTGGGGCTCCCTGTGTTGTCCCCCCACCCCCAGGATCCCCCGAGGACCCCATGGCCTCGGTGCTCCCCATGCCCCCCTTGGGCTCCAGGACACCCCTAGGTGCCCCCCTATGTCTCCTCCAGGACCCCCCCAGACCCCCCTGGGATCCTCCCCAGATCCCACAGCCCCCCCAGGACACCCCTAGGTGCCCCCCCATGCCTCCTCCAGGACCCTGTGGCCCCCTAGGAGCCCTTCAGGCCCCCATGGCCCCCCCAGGACACCCCTAGGTGCCCCCCTATACCTCCTGCAGCACCCTGGGGCCCCCCAGGATCCCATGCCCCCCCCCGGGCACCCCTGGGTGACCTGAGAGCCTCCACGCCCCCCCTGTGGCCCCCTGGAAGCCCCCCAGGGCCCGTCCGGACCCTGGGACTCCTCGTGACCCCCCTGCGGCCTCCCTAGAAGCCCCCAGGACCCCCCCGGGCCCCATAGCACCCCTGGGTGCCCCTCTGTGCCTTCTCCAGGACCCCGTGGCCCCCCCCGGACCTCCCGGGACCACCCCGGGTGCCCCCCGAGACCCCCCGGCCCCTGTTTCCCCTCCTCTGCCCGCTCAGGGCCCCCCCGCGCCGCGGTGACCCGGCCGGAGGTGAAAGGTCGCCGCGCGGTCGGGGGGTCACGCGGGCCTCGCGCTTCCGGGCACGTGGCCGGTGCTGGCGGAAGTCGGCGGGCTCGCGCCGGGCGGAAGCGGGGCGGCGGCGGCGGCGGCGGGGCGGGCCGGGGGCCATGGAGGTGGGGGCCGGGGCACCGGGCGGGGGAGGGGGCCGGTACCGGGCCCGCGGCTCGGGCCCGGCCCGACCTGCCCGGTGTCTGTCCGCAGGGTCCCGGTCCGGCCGCGGAGAGCCCGGCGGAGCAGGGCCCGGCGGGGCCGGAAGGTGAGGCCCGGAGTGTCCCGCGGCCTGGGGGGGCCTCGGGCCTGGGTGGCCGGGAGCGGGGTGTCCCAGCGCCCTCGGGTTTGGGGGGTCCCGGGACCGCGGCTCGGGATAACCAGTGAGTTGGGCTGTCCCACGTCCCAGGTTTGGGGTGTCCCACGGTTGGGGTGTCCCGGGGCCCTGGGGTGAGTAAGCTGTGGCTTGGGGTGTCCCATGGGTTGGGGTGTCCCGGGGCTTGGGGTGTCTTAGGGACCTGGGTTGGGGTGTCCGGTGGGTTGGGGTGTCCTAGAGCTTGGGGGGTGCCCCATGGATCAAGATGTTTCTGGGTCTCAGAGGGGGTGTCCCATGGGTTGGGGTGTCGTGGGGTTTGGGGTGTCCTAGGACCGCAGGTTTGGGGTGTCCAGTAGGTTGGGGACATCCCAGGTTTGGGGTGTCCCCTGGGTTTGGGCTGTCCAGGAGTTTGGGGTGTCCAGGGGCTCTGGGCTAGGTATCCCATGGTTTGGGGGTGTCCTAGAGTTTGGGATGTCCCAGAGCCTGGTTTGGGGCGTCCTGTGGGTTGGGGGCTCTCAGGGTTTGGGGCGTCTCCTCGCTGGTGAGGTGTGCGGGGGGCACTGTGGCCCCTCACGCTGCCTCTCCCCCAGGGGAGTCCCACAGCGGCGTCTACAGCGGCTTCATGAAGTCCCACCGCTGCTACGACCTGATCCCCACCAGCTCCAAGTTGGTCGTCTTCGACACCTCATTGCAGGTGGGCCGGGTCCGTGGGGCAGTCCCAGGGCCGTCGTCCTCCCGCCCCAAAGGCTTTGCCGGGGTAGTCCCGAGGACCCAGCTCCCCTACCAGGCGCCTCGTCCCTCCCCTGATGTCCCTCTGTGTCCCCGGCTGCAGGTGAAGAAGGCTTTCTTCGCGCTGGTTACCAACGGCGTGCGGGCCGCCCCGCTGTGGGACAGCAAGAAGCAAAGCTTTGTGGGTGAGCGAGTGAGCGGCATGGGGCGGCGCAGGGCGGCCGGGCTGCGGGCCGCGCTTGGGGCCTCGCTGCTCACCCCGCTCCTCCCCCTCAGGGATGCTGACCATCACCGACTTCATCAACATCCTGCACCGCTACTACAAGTCCCCAATGGTGAGGGGATGGGCAGCGGCCGGGGTCCCTTAGCCCTCGCTGCCCAGCTCTGTTCCAGCCTCTCCGCCTCATATGTGGCTGCGACCGACTCCTGTTTTTCTGTGCGTGCCTAGGTGCAGATCTATGAGCTGGAGGAGCACAAAATAGAGACGTGGAGAGGTAGGAAGAACCACTGCCGGCCTCCCGCCCCCCGAGACCAGCGTGGAGCCCCCCGGCTCCGCACCCTGCGTCCCCACAATGCTGCCTGCGTCCTCATTGTCTCCTCTCCCCGCAGAGGTCTACTTACAAGACTCCTTCAAGCCGCTGGTCTGCATCTCCCCCAACGCCAGGTACCCGCGGTGCTGCTGGCAGGAGGGGGCATGGCTGGCGGTGTCGGTGCCCCTGTGCTGCTTGGCAGGGAGGGTTTTGTGGCTGCTGCTGGCTGGGAGCTTCCCTGGGCCCCTGCCCTCTCCCTGCCCAGCCTGGGCTGCTCTCGCACCAGGACGCAGCCGTCTCCCCATCCTGCTTCATCTTCCCTGTGTCCTCCCTGGCTCGGACCTGTCCAGCGCTGCCTGAGCGTGAGGATGGGGCCCAGGCAAGCCCTGATTCCCCCCCACCCCCTCCTTTCTGTCCTACAGCCTCTTTGACGCCGTCTCATCCCTGATCCGGCATAAGATCCACCGCTTGCCAGTAATCGACCCGGATTCGGGCAACACGCTCTACATCCTCACCCACAAACGCATCCTCAAGTTCCTCAAACTCTTTGTAAGTCCCGTCTCCCCCCGTGTGCCGGTAGCAGGAGACGAACCAGGCCCGGGCGACGCCAGGTAGAGGGTCCCCGGGGTGCCGGGGTGGGCACGGCCGTCGGCGCTTTGTGCGTCCCCCCGGGGGGCTGAGCCCGCAGGACCGCGCCGCCCGTCTCCACCGCCCCTGCCCGCGCCGGCTCTAGGACTCCTCTGCCCTGGGGTCCCGCCGGGCCCCGCTCCGCACCCAGCGCTCTTTGCTTTCACTCCTAGGACCGGTTCCCCGGCCTCCCTCGAGCCGCGTCGGCCGGGGGCAGCCGGAGCCAGCAGCGCCGTGGGGCCTGGGGGGCGCCAGGCCGAGCCAGCGTCAGCACTGTCCCCCTCCCCGTCCCCTGCAGATAACGGAGGTCCCAAAGCCTCAGTTTATGGCTAAAACTTTGGAAGAGCTACAGATCGGCACCTATAGCAACATCGCGGTGGTGCGGACCAGCACGCCGATCTACGTGGCTTTGGGGATCTTCGTGCAGCACCGCGTGTCTGCTCTGCCCGTCGTCGATGATTCGGGTGAGGACCGGCCCGGCGTGGGGCGCGCGGAGCCCCGGGAGAGGAGCAGCCTGGGCGCGGGGCCCCGTGGGCGCCTCTCACCAGCCCTTTCCTCCCCCAGGGCGGGTCGTGGATATCTACTCCAAGTTTGATGTCATTGTGAGTACTGGGGGGGGGATGGAGCTGGAGAGGGGGTGCAGCCTGAGCCAAGGGGATCCCCTTTCTGCCGGGGTCCTGCGAGGGGGGGTGGCCGCAGGGTGACGCTGGGGCAGGCGTGGGCCATGCCCGGGCCCGGCTGCCTCCCCAGCGCCTCTCCCCGCCCCAGAACCTGGCGGCCGAGAAGACCTACAACAACCTGGACGTGACGGTGACGCGGGCGCTGCAGCACCGCTCCCACTACTTCGAGGGCGTCCTCAAATGCTACAAGCACGAGACGCTGGAAACCATCATCAACCGTCTGGTGGAGGCCGAGGTAAGGCGTGCGCCGGGGCGGGCCGGCGCGCAGGGAGCGGGGCTGGGGGCCCCGCGCCGGCCTCATCCCCTCCGTGTCCCCCCCCCAGGTGCACCGGCTGGTGGTGGTGGACGAGAGCGACGTGGTCAAGGGGATCATCTCTCTCTCGGACATCCTGCAAGCCCTGGTTCTCCCGGAGGGCCACAAGCCCTGAGACGGTGGCGGGAGGGGACCCGGCCTGCCCCGTTGCCCCCGCCCTCCTCTCCTGCCCCGCCGCGCCCCCTCCCCAGGGCTGGTGGGGCAGCCGGGCGGGGGGATCCACTCACCAGCAGCATCGAGCAATAACCTCCAGCCGTGGGGCAGCTCCCGCCGCGGCCGAGCCCTCCGCCTCCAGCCCTTCCCGGGCGGGAGAGCCCACCGGGGCTGCGCCGGGGAGCCTTGGCCAGGCTGGCGGGTCACTTGGGGCCCCCCTCGACCCCCCCCGGGGTGCCACAGAGCCCCGAGCCGCGTTTGGTCGCCCCCGGCCCCCCCACGCCGGTCCTGGGCCCTGTCAGTGTCAGGCCCCGCTGACCCTCGTCGCCCTCCCCGTGGCTCCCTCCACGTGGGGTTTTACCGAGTTTGGTTTTAACCGCCCTCCCTTGGCTCCGTCCACCCCGGGGCTGCCCCCCACCCCGGGGCTGCCCCCCCTGCCGCGCGCCCCGGGCCGCCCTCCGCTTCGGCGGGGAGCGTCCCTCGCCGGGGCCGCGTCTTCGCCCCTCACTGCTTGTGCGTGGAGAGAAACCGCGAATAAAACACAGACCTGGCACGTCGCGCCGGCCTCGCTGCCCCCGTCGCCGGGGTGGGGGGCACCGTCCCGGGTCCTGGTGCTGCCTCAGCGGGGGTCTGGCCCCCTGGGGACACAGGGAATCTGCTGAGCTGGCCCAGACCCTAAATCCCTGTTTGTTCCGCCTGTGGCTTTTCTAAAAGGCGGGGATTGGGGACGGGACGGGGACGGGGGACAGGGCCTGGCCCGGGCACCGGCTGCGGGACAGGGCTGGCGGGGGTGACGGTGCCGGGGACGGCGGGAGGGCAGCAGGGGCGCGGGATGCCTGGGTCCCCGCTGCGTGTGGCCGGGGGACCCGGGCGGCTGCGCTGGCCCCCGGGGCGGCGGCGGGCAGGGCCGGGGGAGGCGCGAGGCCCGGCGCTGCTGAGCGCGGCACATTCCCGGCCCGGGGGGAGGCCGGGCCGCGGGCGACCCGCAGCCCCCAGCCGCCGGCTCCCGTCAGCGCTGACGTCCAGCCCGGGGCCCGGGGCGGCGCGCGGGGCGCTGGGCGCCGGTGCCAGGTGAGAGCCGGGCGGGGGGCTGCGGCGGGGCCCGGGGCGGCGGCGCCGGGGACCCCGCGGGGCTGGGGGCTGCTGCCGGGGGCAATTCCCAGGCCCCGGGGCGGGAGCCGGGGGCCGATGCCGGGCTGGTGCCGGTGCCGTTGCCATGCCGCCGGAGGGTTGCTAAGCTCCGCTCGGAGCCCGCGTGGGCTGCAGCGCTCGGTGCCAAACCCGGCAATTTTGCACGGCTTGTCGCAGGGGGGGGAAGGGATCCCGGGGGGGCCCCCCCACTTCCCCGGGACGGCTCACAGCACCGGGCACCCGGGCCCCCGTGGCGGGCAGCGAACGCGGCGGCCCGGGCTGCCCCTGTGAGCCGGCGAGGTCCGGCAGGCCGTGGCCCTCTGTGCCCGGCCTCGTGGCACCGGGGCAGCCCCGAGGGGCCGCGGCATCACCGGAGCGGGGGGGGGGGCGTGCACCCCAGGCCCGGCGGTGACACCGTGCACGTGCGCCGGTGCCTGCGGGTGTGCGCACGGAGCTGCCGCGGGCGCAGAGCTCGGGGGAGCACGCCGCTCCCCACCATCCGCCGGCTCGCCCGCGGCCGGGCCCCCCGGTAGCCCCCCGCCTGCCGGGGCTGCCCCCCGCCCGGGGCCATGCTGGGCTGCCCGGGGCCGCCGGAGCCGGGCGCCGGGCGCCTGCGGATCTGCGAGCGGACCAAGCTGCTGGTGGTGGAGATCAACACGGTGTCTTGCTGCAGCCTGGAGGCGGGCATGGCCGCGGGGTGCCGGCCCCCCCTGCCCTGGACCTACCACAGCGTCGCCGGCGAGTACGCGTGAGTGGGGGCCGGGGGGGCGCGAGCCGCGGTCCCCCCCGCGCCGCTTCGGCCGCCCCCGATGCCCCTCTCTGTGTTGCAGGTACCTGGAGAAGCGCTTCGTGGCGGAGCTGGGCCCCCCCCGGGCGCCGGCTGAGCCCCCGGCGCCCCCCGGCCCCCCCCGGCCCCGGGTGCTGCAGGACTCCACCAACCGCCCCCCGCCGGGGCGCCAGCCTTGGCCCCGGGGCCGGGGGCCCTCGCCGGGGGCCGGCCCCCCCCAGCCGGCGGCGGTGCCCCCGGGGGGCAGGCCCGGCCCCCCCAGCTACGAGGCCCACATGCTGCGGGTGGCCCAGGCCCGGCGGCCGGGCCCCCCCCCGTACGTGTCGCCCCCCGCCTACGACGCGCCCCACCGCACCCTGCGGCCCCCCGCGCCCCGCCGCAGCCCCCCGCCCCGCCGGGGCCCCGCCGCCCCCCCGGCCCGCTGGAGCCACACGCTGCCCCGGGCGGCCGCCGAGGCCCGGCCCCCGCGGCCCCCCCCGGGCTGGGGCCGCAGCCAGACGCTGCCCCGCGCCGCGGCACCCCGGGGTCGCCAGGGCCCGCGGCGGGCGCCCAGGGGCCACTTCGTCATCGACGCCACCCGCGTGGTGATCCGGGCCGAGTACGTCCCGCCGCCCCGCCGCGAGCACGTCCGCTACCTCGGCGGCGGCCCCCCGGCCCGGCCCCCCGGGGGGGGCGACGAGCCCCCGGCCCGCCCGGCGCTGGGGGGTCCCGGGGACGCCACCCCCGCGGCCTCGCCCCCCCCCGGCAGCCCACGGCGGGGGGCGTGCGGCTCGCCCGGGGGGCCGGCGGGCTCGCCCGGGGGGGGCCGGCCGCGGCGGCGGCCCCCCTACGCCCGGCGCCCGGCGCTGTACGCGCAGGACTTGCGGGAGGCGGTGTCGCGCATCCGGCGGCACACGGCGCCCGACTCGGACTCGGAGGCGGAGGGCCGGGGGGGGCCGCGGGCCGGGGGGGGCCGGCGCCGCTGCCGCGGGGCCCTGGCCTACAGCAGCAGCAGCAGCAGCAGCCTCGAGGGCTCCGGGGCCGCCGCCTGCGCCTAGGGGCGGGGCTTGGCCCGGGGGGGCGGGGCTTGGCGGGGTGTGTCCTTCCCGGGGGCGGGGCCTGGCGGGGTGTGTCCCCAGGAGGGGCGGGGCCTGGCGGGGTGTGTCCCCCCGGGGCGGGGCTTGGCGGTTCCCCTGCGCGGGGCTGTGACTGCAATAAAGCTGCTGGGATCCCTGGGCAGCGCCGGGGTGGTGCCTGTGCGAGGGGGGCACGGGGGGGCACGTGTGATGGTCACATGTGGGGAGGGGGCTCGGCACAGTGGGGACACGGGGGCACGTGTGACGGTCACGTGGGGAGGGGGCTTGGCACAACGGGGACGTGGGGGGACACGTGTGACGGTCACATGCAGGGAGGGGGCTCGGCACAGTGGGGACACAGGGGGGACACGTGTGACGGTCACATGCAGGGAGGGGGCTCGGCACAGCGGGACACACAAGGACACACGTCATGGTCACATGGGGAGGGGGTTCAACACAGCAGGGACATGTGGGGACACGTGACGGTCATGTGGAGATGGGGCTCGGCACCATGGGGACATGCGGGGACATGTGTGACGGTCACATATGGGGACGGGGCTCAGCACAGCGGGGACACGTGGGGACATGTGTGACGGTCACATGTGGTGGCCACACTGGGTGGGGACACGCAGGGACCTGTGTGATGGTGACATGGGGGGGGACACAGCTCAGCACGGGGGGGGGGGCGTGCAGGCACCTGCATGACAGTGACACGGGGGAACTCACAGGGGCCCACGTTCCGGGGACATGGGGGGACACAGCGCCCCGCGTGCCGGTGACACGGGGGGAGGACACGCAGGGACACGCGTGAGGGTGACATAGGGAGACACGCGGGACCGGTGTGCCAATGACACGGGGGGGCCAGGCGGGCCCCGGCCCCGCAGCGCAGCCGTCGCTGCCCCCGACGGCGGTGCCCGGCCGCGGCTGCGCGCGGCGCCCCGGCGTCCCCGCCCCCCCCGCGCCCCCCCCGCGCCGAGAGCGGGCCCAGGCGTCCGGCGGGGGAGGGCGGCGGCCCCGCCGGGTCCCCGGTAATGACACGGTGCCGGGGCGCGGCCGGGGGGGGACCCCGGCGGTGAGTCACGGCGGCGCCCCCCCGCCGCCGCTGAGTCACGGCGCGGGGGGAGGAAACCGCACAAATAACGTGTCCAATTTGCGCGTTATTTAAAACCGGCCCCGCCCCCGCCCCCCCGCCGACCCTGTCATTATCCGCGGCCGGCGGCGCGGGCAGCGCCGGGGCACCCGGCCACGCAGCCCCCCCCGCCCCGGGGAAGCCGCCGCGCGGGGCTGCCCCGCCGCCCCCCCTCGGTCCCCCCCCCCCCCCCCCGGCGCCCCGCGGCCGCTCCCGGCACCCCCGCGGGCCCCCAGCGCCCGGCCGGCCCCGAGGAGCGCCGGTGCGTCTGGCCCGGGGCCCCGCACGGCCCGGCCCGGCCCCCCACGGGTGCCGGCTGTGGGGCACCTGCATTGCTCCAGGACGGGGACCTGGGTGCCGGCTGTGGGGCATCCGCACTGCTGTGGGACGGGGACCCGGTGCCATCCATGGGGCCCCCGCGTTGCTCCGGGACGGGGACCCGGTGCGAGCCGCGGGGCCCCTGCTCCTCCCCAGCCGGGCCCCGGGGGCCGCGGGGTGCCCCGGCCGGCGCGGGCGGCCCCAGCGGGGTGACCAGACGCGGGGGAAGGCGCCGCGGCCCTTTCCGTGCTCAGCTCCAGCCCAAACCCCTCCCCGCTCCCTGCCGAGAAAATGACCTTCTAATTCGGGCTCCGGCTGGCGCCAGGGCCGCGGCCGCCCCCCGCCTCCCTCCGCCCCCCAAAACCGGGAGCCGCTGACTAACGCGGCGGCGGGGACGGCCGGGCGCGGGGACAGTGCGGGGACCCCCGGCCCGGCCCGGGTGGGCGCTGTGGGGCGGCCGGGCCCGTGCGAGGCGTGCACGCGTGTGCAGGGACACGTGTGTGCAGGGACATGCATGCACAGGGACACGTGTGTGCAGGGACACGCGTGTGCAGGGACACGCAGGCCACGTGTGTGCGAGGGCAGGCTGCAGGGCGGGGGTGTGCGTGCACGCGTGTGCAGGTCGCGCGGGGTGTGCACAGGCGTGCTGCTGCAGGGCGTGCAGGCAGCCGGGTTCGCGTGTGTGTGCCGGAGTGTGCAGTGTGCAATGATCTGTGTGTGTGTGTGTAGTATGACGGTGCCTGGGGGTGTGCGTGCACGTGCAAGCACATAGGCGGGGTGTGTGTGTGTGTGCAAGCATGCAAGGTGTGCGCGTGAATGTGCACAGGGTATGCACCAGTGTGTGTGTGTGTGTCCGCGTGTGCGAGCCCGCGGGGTCTGTTCCTGTGCACACACGTGCAGCGGGTGTGTGCGCGTGCATGGGCGTCGCACGGCGCCGGGGAAGGCCCTGCGCTGCCGTGTCCCTGCCAGGGCGGGTGACAGCGCAGCCAGGGGACACCTGGGGTGGCCCAGCCGGCGGCCGGGCACCGTGCTGGCACCGGGGCAGCCGTGGGCGCTTGTGCAAGGGGAGAGGCGCTTGTGCAAGGCGCAGGGCGCTTGTGCAGGGCCCGACCGTGCTCGAGGTGGGGTAGGAGCGGCCCGGGGGTGCCCGGAGGCCCCTGCCCGGTACCGGCCCTCGGTGCCCCCCGCCCCGGGGCGCTGCGCCGCCCGCGGCCGCCAGGTGTCGCCGTGCAGCCGGTCGGGCCCGGGGGCACCGGGGGGCACCAGGCACCGGGCTCCTGCCCCGGAGACACGGGGACGCGCAGGGGTCCAGCCTGCTGCCACGGCCTGTGCATGCACCCAGTACCAGCCATGCACCCGGTACCGGCCAGGGCCCATGCGTGCACCTGGTACCGGCCATGCACCCGCCAGCCGTGCCCACACATGCACCCGGTACCGGACATGCAGCTGGTGCCGGCCAGGGCCCGTGCATGCACCGGTGCCGTCCATGCAGCCGGTACCAGCCATGCACCGGTGCCGCCCGTGCAGCCGGTACCAGCGGCGCCTGCGGAGCCGGGGCACACACGTGCCCGCAGACCGGCTCTCCCAGGCCCCGCGGAGGGCCGGGGAGGCGGCGGGCGGGAGGGGGTGCGCGGTGAATGCCGCATTGTTGCGCGGGGTTGGAGTCACAGATAATTACCTCAATTAGTTACAATGGAAGAGTAATAAATACAGGCTTAGCGGCTCCTACCCCACTGCGGCTTCTCAGATTAATCCAGCCCGGGCGAGCGGAGCTGAAAGGAGTGATGGACAATTCATTAAACTCGCCAAATGCCGCACAAGGCACCCGTGAAGGCCGGCGTTAGCCCCCCGGCGGCTCCGGCTTTGTCCCTAATTGTTCGTCTCGGGCATTGGTCACCTATCGGGGAGTGGGTGACGGCGACGGTCCCCCCGGGGCTGGCATGCCCGGGGATTAGAGGCCAGGCCTGCCACGGTTGCCGGGCGCGCTGGCCCCGCGCCGGAGGAATGTGGCGGCCGGGGGGGCGGCCGGACGGGGCGGGCGCCTGGCGGGGCGCGAGCCTCGGGGGGAGCCGGGCCCGGGGCTCGCGGCGCGGACGAGCGGGGCGCGGGCTGCGGCGAGGCCGGGCGATTCCCACCGCCGGCCCCGCGCCACCGCCGGCACGAGGCCGGGCACGGACCTGCCCCGTCCGGCACGTCTGGGCATGGTCCTGTCCCTGTCCTGCACATCCGAGCATGGTCCCGTCCCTGTCCTGCACATCTGGGCACGGCCCTGTCACGTCCTTCACATCTGGGCATGGTCCCACCCCATCCTGCACATCTGGGCATTGCTGCTACCCCTGCCTTGCACATCTGGGCACTGCCGCATCCCACCATCCAGCCGGGCATTGCTCCTTTCCCCCCTCCCACACGTCTGGGCACTGCCGCTACCCCTGCCCTGCACATCTGGGCACTGCTTTACCTCATCTCACACTTCTGGGCACTGCCGCATCCCGCCATCCAGCTGGGCATTGCTCCTTCCCCACCTCCTGCACATCTGGGCACTGCTCTTTCCCTCCACCTGCACATCTGGGCACTGCTTTCCCCCCCCCCGGCACATCTGGGTGTTTTCCCGCGCCCACCACAGCCAGGTGCCGGCAGCGCCAGGGCTGCCTTTGGCCTGTGCCGGGAGACAAGGCCGCCCCGGTGCCGCCGCCATCCCGCCCGGACCCCGTGCCGGGAGGAACCGGGCGTCCCGGCGCTGCCCGTCCCGCTCGGCACGTCGCCCCGGCCCCGGTGCTGCGCGTCCGCCGGCCTGGTCGGCCCCGGCAGGGCTGGTGGCCGGCATCCAGATGTGACCCGGCTTCCCAGATGTGACGGGCTCGCTCCCCGGAGGCGGGGCCAGCATTTCCCAGCGCCGGCGCTGCCAGAAGGGCTATTTCCAGCCGCCGGGTGTATTTATAAAAGCCGGGGAGGTTTTGCACCCTGCAGCCGGGCGGCCGGGCACGGCGCCCGCCCTGCGCCCGGGGTGCCCCTGCCCGCCCGGGGGTCGCGGCTGCCCGAGGTGCCGAGCGGTCACCGGCGCGCAGGAAAAGCTGAGTAACAGAGGTGACTTATAAGAATGTCATTATCTATATTCCTGACTCGCTACCACAGGAAAACAGGCTATTTTCATGCCCTATGCGTGTGCAGAATTTAGCAGGCAGATAACTCCCGGCAGACGGGAGATGCTCGGAGGGTTATTTCGGGCTGTGTTCCTTTCCAGTAGTTTTTTCTTACATTTCTTTATTTTATTTTACCACACCAGGGAGTGTTTTTACCTTGGCACGGACAGCAGGGCCTCTGGGGTTTTTTCCCCCGCCTCCTTTCACTCGAAACATCAACTTTTCCACTATCGGCTCCGGGGGATATTTCTGGCCGCGGAGTCATCCCGCAGCCTTTGATGCGCGCTGCCCTGAGAGGCCCCGTGAGGTTCCCGGGACCCCGCCGCGGCCGGGTGCTGCCGGCGATCCGAGGGGTCCCCAGCAGGGCCCGGACCTCCCCGGCTGCGGGGTTTTGCCGTGGCGGAAAAGCCCCGGGATTTGCCCGATTCGGTGCTCAGGGTTTGCAGCCCGTCTCTTTGCCCGGCCGGGGCCTGACGGTGCTGAACCGTGGGGCAGCCCGCTGCCAGCGGGCACCGTGTCCACCCCGGGGGGATGCCCATCCCGGTGGGATACTCATCCTGGAGGCATGCTCATCCCCATGGGATGCCTTCCCCCAAGGGATTACCCCCCCCCCCGGAGAGATACCCATCCTGGTGGGATACCTCCCCGGTGGGATACCCGATCCCATGGGATACCAGCCCTGCTGTGATACCCACCCTGGTGGGACACCCATCCTGGTGGGATGCCCATCCTGGTGGATGCCCATCCCGGTGGGATACCCATCCCGGCAGGATACCCATCCCCATAGGATGCCCCCTCCGATGGGATTCCTGCCCTGGTGGGATACTCTCCCTGGTGGGATACCCGTCCCCCCAGGATACCCACCCCAGCGGGATACCCGTCCTGGGAGATACCCATCCCGGGGGATGCCCACCCCGGTGGGATTCCCGCAGGGATACCTGCCGGCTGCGGAGCCGCCCGCCCCCTTTGCCAGGGCTCTTCCCAGCGGACGAGGGCCGCGGTAACCTCGGTGCCCTCCCGGCTCCCCTCCTCCCCCGGAGCCGAGGGGAGCCGTCAGCCCCGGCCGGGAGCGGTGATGGACGATGCTCATTCCTTGTCTGCCGCCTTGTACCTCCTGCGGCCGCTACCGGCCCCCGGCCCCGGCGGCACCAGCCCCGCCACCCCCGGCAAATTCCAGGGCCGCAGCCCCGCAGCCCAGGCGCCATGGTGATGGCCACCCCGGCCTCGGCGACGGACACCCCGGCGGCGGCGGCGGCGAGAGACGGGGCTCGGCTGGGAGGAAGGGGGTCTGCAGGGAGCGGGGAGGACGGCCGGAGGGATGGGGAGGGCAGGGGAGACGGATGGCCGGGCTGGATGGCGGCGATGGCTGGATGCAGAGGCGCGTGGATGAAAGGATGGAGAGGTGGATGGACGGATGGGTGACGGGGTGGACGGACGGCTGCCTGGCTGGAGGGGTGGCATGTCACCCCCCCCAAGCTGGTCCCTGTGTCCTCCCACCCCCTGCACCCCAGAAAGGAGAGAGGGCAGGACTGATAAAAATATATCCTTTATTCTTCCCTAAAGACTATCAGTGAAACCTGTAACAAAGCATTATTATTATTATTAATTATTAATTATTATTATTATCTTTAATTATAAAAAAGAGGGCCTGGGGCCAGCGAAGCGCAGGGGCAGAGGGGCCCAGAGGGGCCGGGCCCGGCTTCGAACCGTCCACAATAAATATTTTATTTACAGCGAGAAGGGAACCCTGCAGAGCCGGCAGCGGCCCGAGGGGCGGCCGTGAACGCGCGCAGGGACACGGCCACCCGCCCCGCGGCCGGGCGCCCGTCATCGGGGGTGGCGCGGACCCCCTCCGGGCCGGGCCGGGGGCCGCCCGGCTCACAAGCACTCGTGCAGCACCTGCGTGTTGGTGCAGTTCAAGCAGCTGACGTGGCAGCACCAGTGGAAGGTGCAGTTGCAGCGCTCGGTGACGCGCTGAGTGCGCGTGCGGTACCCGCGCCCGCAGCACAGCAGCTCGCAGCCGTCCAGCCCCGGCGAGGAGCTGTTGCAGAAGCGCCCGGCCGTGCCCGCCGTGCCCGTCTTCCCGCTGTAGGTGCAGAAGTTGGGCGACTTCTCGAAGTAGACGAGGTCGTGGGGCGAGGGCGGCTTGTGCGCCGGGTTCTCGGGCTCCAGGTGATGCAGCTCCACCCGCGACGCCCGGTTGCTGCCCTTGTTGCCGTAGATGACGCGCGAGGCGCCGTCGAAGCGGTCCTTGAGGAAGTCGCCCACGGCGCGGAAGGTGGGCAGCCGCATCCAGCACGTGCGCACCGTGCACGAGCCCGACATGCCGTGGCACTTGCACTCCTGCCGCATCTCCGAGAAGACGGTCTGCCGGGAGCCGCGGGGCGCCGTGAGCGGCGGGGAGGGAGCGGGCTTCGCCCCCGCGTCCCAGCACAGCGCCCGGCCCCGCTCACCCCCCCCATGCAAAAAACAGGCTCCACCGCAGCTTGCAGCACCCGCAAGGGGATACTGCAACTGTCCCGGCCCCGCTCCCCCCGCGCAGCCCCCGCCGCGCGGCCCTCACCATGCGCCCGGCCTCGTTGTTGTGCAGGTTCATGAGGAAGCGGAGGTCGCGGCCCTTCTCGCTGGAGTCCACGAACTCCCGGCCGAAGAGGCGCCCGAAGTCGATGTTGTCGCTGCAACCGCCCCAGTGCCAGTCGGGGCCGCCGGGGCCGCGGCGCCGGTAGTCGCAGGTGCACGACTCGATGGAGCCCTCCGAGCAGGACCGCGCCACCGAGTGCGTCACGCCGGCGCTGGTGATGGCGAAGATGAAGGCCGTCTCCCGGCAGCCTGCGGAGGGGAGCGGGGGCTCAGGGCCGGGCTGGGGGGGCACCCGCCGGCCCCGGGGCCATGTGGGGCTTGCAAAGAGCACGGAGGGACCGTGCCGGGCTGATCCCATCCTAGGGGGTCAGTGGCATCTAGGGGGGCCAGGCAGGACCCAGGTGTGAGCCCCGACGTTAACCGAGCGCCGCCCTCCCCGTGCCTCAGCTTCCCCTAGGATGCGGAGGGCGCGCGGGGGGGCCGGGGCGCCCCGTGGCCTCACCCCGGTTGACGATTTTGCCGAAGATGTTGGGCCCCTGGGAGGTGGGGCAGTTCCAGCGGCGGTTGCGGAACTGCCACTTGCACTCCTTGAGGGCGCTCTGGAGGCCGGTGCTGATGCTGTGCAGGATGCCGGGGTTCTGGCGGATCAGCTTGCGCTGCTTGCGGCTCAGCAGCTGCAGGCTGGGGTCCAGCACCAGCTGCACGTTCTTGGAGTCGGTGAGCAGGTTGGTGGAGGAGGCCACGTTGATGATGCCCCTGCGGCACACACGGGGGTCACGGGGGGGGGGGGCTCCGCGGGGGCACCCACCACCCTGCTCCCGCTCCCCTCCCTGCTCAGCAAGCCCTGGCTCACAGCTTTCACCTCGACCCCCCTCTCTGCTCGGAGCCGGGTCCCCGAGGGGAGGGGAACGGGCAGAGCCCGGCCCGGCGGGTCTCCGCTACCGGGGTCCCTTCCCTCGGGGACCCCCCCGCTGCTCCCCCCCCCCCCGCCCGACCAGCTGCAAAGCCCCAGCCCGGTGGGCAGCGGCCCCCGGGAGCCCGTCCGCGCCGGGCAGCGGGACGCCCCGTCCCACCTCCCGCCCCCCCGGGGCTCGGCTCCGGCCCCCCGACGGGGCGCACGCCGCAGGGGCAGCCTGGGCACCCCGCTCCCGGCCCGGCCCCGGTCCCAGCCCCGGTCCCAGCCGCGGCCCGGCGGCTCCGTGCCGGACTCACCACCATCGCCCGCTGTTATTCACCGCCAGCGTGTTGGAAAGGGAGGAAAACGCCAAAACCCACAGCGTCCTCAAGCCTAGAATTAATGCGGCGGGTCGCATGGCTGCGGCGGCGGGGAGCCCGTCTGCAGGGGCCCGCGGGGCTGAGTGCGAGGGCGAGCGGCCGCCCCGGGTATTTATGGTGCCGCGGAGCCCCCGGCCCGGCCGCTACATCCACGCGTGTTTCCGGACGCGCGGGGCGCGGGCAGGGCGGGCGGCTCCGCCGAGGGCGGCCGCGGGGGGCCGCGGGGCCGCGCCGGGTCCCGCCGCCGCGGGCACCGGGCAGCGCCGGGCGGCGGGCGGGGCCCGGGCGGGGTGCGCGGGGCCGGGGGCCGGTGCGCGGAGGAGGGAGGTCGGTGCGCGGTGCCCGGGGCCCGCGGCGGGTGCTCGGGGCGCTGCTGCGGACGCTCCGTGCGCGGGGCCGGTGTCCGGTGCCCGGTGCGCGGTGCCCGGAGCCCGGTGCTCGGTGCCGGTGCCCGGGGCGCTGCTGCGGGCTGTCGGTGCGCGGTGCCCGGTGCTCGGTGCTCGGTGCCGGTGCCCGGGGGGCTGCTGCGGGCCGTCGGTGCGCGGTGCCCGGAGCCCGGAGCCCGGGGCCGCTGGCCGGGGCGCTGCTGCGGGCTGTCGGTGCGCGGTGCCCGGAGCCCGGTGCTCGGTGCCCGGTGTCCGGGCGCGGCGGCTCCCCGGGGAGGCGGCGAGGCGAGGCGAGGCGAGGCGAGGCGAGGCGGGTGCGCAGCGCTCAGCACCCGGGCGCATCTTCCAGCCCCTTCCCTCTTATAGGGGCGGCGCGGAGGGTCCCCATGGGCCGGTCCCGCCGTGCGGGGCCAGCCCGCGTCCTCGCCCTAACAATGGGGAGCGGCGGGGCCGCGGCACCTCTTACGGGGCGGCCGGAGCGGCGGCGCCGGGCCCGTCCGTCACGGCCCGGATTAGCCTGGCAGGTGGCTGCGCCCCGGCCCCGGCCCCGGCCCCGGCCCCGCCGCGCACACCCGCTCCGGGCCGCCCCGCGCCGTGCGGGCGGAGCGGGGGCCGGGAGAGCCCGGGAGAGCCCGGGGAGCAGGAGCCGGGAGAGCCCGGGGCAGGCGGGGGAGCGGGGCCGGGACAGCCCGGGATAGCCCGGGGAGCGGGGCCAGGATATCCCGGGATAGCCCAGGGAGTGGGGGCCGGGAGAGCCCGGGAGAGCCCGGGATAGCCCAGGGAGTGGGGGCCGGGACAGACCGGGACAGACCGGGATAGCCCAGGGAGCAGGGGCCGGGACAGACCGGGACAGACCGGGATAGCCCAGGGAGCAGGGGCCGGGACAGCCCGGGGCAGCCCGGGGAGCGGGAACCGGGACAGCCCGGGATAGCCCCGGACACACGGGGACAGAGGGGCCGGGACAGCCCGGGGGCGGCTGTGCAGGACCCCCGGCGCTGCACCAGGCGCACTGGGACCGGCTCGTTTCCCCCCAGGTTCCCCTTCTCCCTGGTCCGTGCCCTGCGGAGAGGGTCGGGGCTGGGCTGGCGCGGGGCTGGGTCGCGGGACCCGGGTGCCCTGCAAACAGGCCCGTGGGTGCCCACCCGGGCACACGTGTGCGACCACCCGTGGGGGGGCCACCGGGCTCCTCACCACCCTGGGGCTCCGGCACCGCACGTTGGAGGGACGGACGGATGGACAGAGGGACGGATGGATGGACAGACAGAGGGACAGATGGATAGACAGAGGGACAGGTAGCTAGACAGAGGGACGGACGGATGGACAGAGGGACGGATGGATGGACAGAGGGACAGGTAGCTAGACAGAGGGATGGATGGACAGAGGGATGGAGGGACAGAGGGATGGACAGACAGAGGGACAGAGGGATAGACAGAGGGACAGGAGCTAGACAGAGGGACGGACGGATGGACAGAGGGACGGATGGATGGACAGAGGGATGGATGGACAGACAGAGGAACAGATGGATGGACAGAGGGATGGAGCAATGGATGGATGGAGGGCTGGAGGCAGAGAAGGATGCAGGGATGAAGGTGCGCAGAGAGAGCAGGAGGGATGCAGGGAAGGCAGGAGGAAGGGAGGGAGTACGGGGGTGGGATGGAGGGGTGGATGGAGGGATGACGGAGGGAGGGAGGGGTGGCCCGGGGCGGGCAGGCAGGTGGACAGGGTGCTGCGGCCGCACCAGCGGGCGCTGGCACAGCTCTGCGGCGGTGACAGAGGGTTTGTCCCAGGTGTCCGCAGCGGGGCCGGGGCTGGGTGCCGCCGGGGGGGCCGCGCCGCGTGTGAGCCGAGCCGTGCCCGGGAGCCGCTTTGTGGCGGGGTCCGGCCGGGGCCTAATCCCCGCGGCTGCGGTTTCCCCGGACCAGTCATGCGCGAGGGATGGATTAGCCCCGCTCGGCCCGTCACGGCCCCCAAGCGCCCTTTCTTCTCGTGAGCCCCCGGAGCCGCTTTCAATTAAAGGCCGGACAAAGCCCGGCCCGGCACAGGCCTGCGGGGTGGTGGGACCCCCTGTCCCCCCCCGCGTGCGGCACCCCGGCCTGGAGGGGTCCCGGCCCCTTCCCTTCCCGGGTCCCGCCTGGGGCGGTGCTGGGGGCCTGGGCACGGCCGGGGCGGGCCGGGGGGCTCGGGGCAGAGCTGCGGCCACGCCGGGGGGGCTCGGGGCAGAGCTGTGCCCCACTGCGGTGTTCGCATCGGGCTCGCCCCGCTGCCGGGGGCAGTTAACGTCTCCCGAGGCCCCCGGTGCCCCGGGGGTCCCCGGTGCCGAAGCGCAGGGTGCGGGCGGTGGGAAAGCCCGGGTCTGGGGGGCTGGAGGGCCGGGGCAGGGCCCCACCTCGGGGGTCACAGCAGGGGCTGAGGCAGGAGCTTCCCCCCCCCCCCCCACGACAGGGCTGCAGCCCGGGCTGGGGGCTCGGGGTCCCGCCGCACGCACAGCTGAGACCCCGCAGCTCATCGCAGGTGCGGCAGCGACGGGGCGCCCCGCGCTGGGACCTGCCCCCCCCCCCCGCCCCGGGCCGCCCCCCGGCGCCGCCTCCCCTCCGGCCGGGGGGGCGCGGGGGCCGGTGCCCCGGGGGGCGGCGGGGCCGGGCGGCGGCGGCGGCGGCCCGGCCAGGCTCTCGCCGCGCCCTCCCGCCGCCGCCCCGCAGCGGCTCCCGGGGCTGAGGTCAGCGGCCGCCGGGAGGCCCCGGGGCGCGGCCGGGAGGGTCTTGGCCGGGGCCAGGCCACCGGCGGCGGGGCCGAGCCGCGACCCCCCCCCAAAATCGCCCCCGTCCCCTGGCAGCCCCCGGCGGGCGCTGCCCCCGTCCCGGGCTCCCTGCTCCGTCCCCAGCACCGGCCCGGCCCCCCCCGGCCCGGGCGCAGCCCCCTTGTCCCGCTCCGTCCCCGGGGCTCCCGGGAGCCCCCCCGCACCCCCTGCGCGGACCCCCCCGCACCCTCCCCGGTGCCCCCGGGACAGGCGCAGCCCTGCGCGCACCCCCCGCACCCTCCCCGGTGCCCCCGGGACCGGGCGCAGCCCCCCGCAGCCCTGCCCGCCGCTCCCGCACCGTCCCCGCGGCCCCGCTCGCCGCCGCGCCCCTCCCGGGCCCCCCCTGCCCCCCCGGCAGCGGCGGCACCGGGCGGCCGTGCCCCGGGGATCCCGGCCCCGCCGGAGCGGGCGGGCCGAGCCGGGGCCCCCGCAGTCCCGCCGCGCCCGGTGCCCGCGGCAGCGGCAGCGGCTCTGGCCGCCGTCGGGGCGGCCGGTGCCCCCGGTGCGCCCGGCCTTACCTGGAGGGGCGGAGAGGCGGGGGCGGGCCGGGGCCGGGGCCGGGGCCGGGACGGCTCCGCACGGAGCGGGCGCAGAAGGGGCGGCCCGGGCCGGCCCCGGGAGCGGCCCCGGGAGCGGGGCTGGGCCGGGAGCGGAGGCGAGGGGCGGCGGCGGCACCGGGGATCGGCCGGAGGGACGGCGGGGCGGCGGGGCGGCGGGCGGGCCGGGAGGACCCCCGGGCGGCTGCCGGGACGGGTGACGGGCTGCAGGGGCGGCCGGGACGGGGGCCGGACAGACGGACAGCGCCGTGCAGGGGTGCGCGGAGAGGGGGCCGGGGCACCGAGGGGGCCGGGGGGTCCCGCCGGGCCCGAGCACGGGCCCTCGCCCATCACCTGCCTCCACGGCGGCCCGGGCGCCTGGGTCCCTCCCGCGGCCCCCGGAGAGCGGCGGGGCCGGGGGGGCTCCGTGAGGGGCCCCGGCTTCACTGGGGGCAAGGGAACGGGTCGGGCTGGGGGGGCACCGGGACCCGTGGGCAGCGGGTTCGGCCCCTCCTGCGCCGCGGAGCCCCCCTGCCGCCCGCCGCTGCGGTGCGAACTGCCGGTCCAGCCCCCGGGAGCAGGGTCCCCCCCCCGGACCCCCCCGGCGGAGGTGACCCCTGAGCCACCTCGCTCGCCCGCTGCCAGTGCACGGGACTGTGCAGTGCCTGTGGCCATGCAGTGCGGTGTGTACGGTCGTGCAGTGTCTGCAGCCATGCAGTGCGGTGTGTAGGGCTGTGCAGTGCCTGTGACCGTGCAGCGCGGTGTGTAGGGCTGTGCAGTGCCTGTGACCGTGCAGTGCGGTGTGTAGGGCTGTGCAGTGCCTGCGGCTGTGCAGTGCGGTGTGTAGGGCTGTGCAGTGCCTGCGGCTGTGCAGTGCAGCGTGTGGGGCTGTGCAGTGCCTGCGGCTGTGCAGCGCGGTGTGTAGGGCTGTGCAGTGCCTGCGGCTGTGCAGTGCGGTGTGTAGGGCTGTGCAGTGCCTGTGACCGTGCAGTGTGTAGGGCTGTGCAGTGCCTGTGACCGTGCAGCGCGGTGTGTAGGGCTGTGCAGTGCCTGTGACCGTGCAGTGCGGTGTGCAGGGCTGTGCAGTGCCTGCGGCTGTGCAGCGCGGTGTGTAGGGCTGTGCAGCGCGGTGTGTAGGGCTGTGCAGTGCCTGCGGCTGTGCAGCGCGGTGCACGGGGCTGTACAACGCAGGGGTGCTGTGCAGCGTGTGGGGCTGTGCAGTGCCTGCGGCTGTGCAGTGCAGTGGCCCCATCTGGGACCCCGCAGCCCCCCCCGCCCCCCCCCCCGCTGCGAGCCTGGGGCACCCCAAACGCGGTGTGTGCACCCCGCGGGTGCAGACAGGGCTCTCGGGACCCTGCCCCCCCCGTGCACCTTGTCCGTGCACCCCCGCAGTCGTGCACCCCACCACAGCCCCCTGCCACGTTCCTCACCCTGCTGCCCCCCCCGCACCCCCCGCACCCCCTGCCCCCCCCGCACCCCTCGTGCATCGCCTTCGGGCACCGCCGTCGGTGCCTCCCGCCAGCCCCTCGCACCCCCCGCACGGACACCAGCCCCCTGCCCCCCCCCCGTGCACCCCAGCCCCCTGCACGCACATCGTGCACGCCAGTCTGTGCCCCCCCCGTGCCCCCCATCATGCACCCCAGCCCCACACATCCCCCCCGTGCACCCCAGCCCCGTGCCCCCCCCGTGCCCCCCACCTCCACGCACCCCCCCCCGGTGCATCGCCCCCCCCCCCGCTCTGCTGCAGCCGCTGCCATGGAAACGGCTCGCGGCTCTCGCGAGCTCGGCGCCCCCCCGCGCCCCCGGGCCCGGTGCGGGCGGCGGGCGGGGGGGGGGGAAGGCGGGGGGGGGGGAACGGGCGCTCTCGCGAGATCCGCGCGCGCTCGGGCCTCCGCTTCCGGCCGGCGGGACGCGGTGCAGAGTCAGCTGGGGGCGGCGGGCGCACCGGCACCGGCACCGGCACCGGCACCAGGTGCGCGCGGCGGGGGGGGGCGCGCGGGGGCGGGGGCCGCGCGGCGGGGGGAGCGGGGCGCGGGGGGGGCCGCGCACCGTGGGCGGGGGGGGGGATGCACCGGGGCAGCGGGGCGCTGGGGGGGGAGCTGCATTGCACCGGGGGGGCACCGCACCGCGGGAGGGGCTGGGCAAGGCGCTGGGGAGGGGGTGTGCACCGAGGGGGGGAGCATCGCACGGGGGGCGGGACGTGCATTGCACCGGGGGGGTGCGGTGCACCGGGGGGGGGGCATCGCACGGGGGGGCGGGACGTGCATTGCACCGGGGGGGCGCGCTGCGCGGGGGGGGGCGGTGCCGCGGGGGGGCGGTGCGCTGGGGGCCGTTTCAGCCCTGGGGGGGCACATGGTAGCGGGGGGGGGTGCGAGGCACCGGGGGAGGAGTGCGGTGCGATGGAGGGGGCTTTGCATCCGCAGGGGGTGCCAGGCACGGGGGGGCCGCGCGGGGGGGGGGCGCCTGCCGTATGGGGGTCCCATGGGGCTGGGGGGGCCCGCGGGTTCCCCAGGGCCTGGCTGGGTGCAACGGATCGAGGTTGCCCCTTGCTGGGGGTGCTGGGACACCCGCTGCCTCCTCGGGGGGGCCAGGGATGGAGGGGGGTGCACCCCCCCACCGTGAGAAGAAGCGGGGGAGGGTCAGCAGCCAGGACGCCTGGGCTCCCCCGCCAGCGCCGTGACTCGGTTTCCCCTCTGCGGGGTGCTGGGCCGGGGAGCCCCTCCGCAGGCTGCAGTGGTGGGGGGGGGGTGTCCGGCCACCCCCAGGGTCACCAGGGCAGGGCCTGGGCTCCCAGGCCCCCCCCAGGGCACGGGTGGGTCTCTGAGCCCTGCAGCCCCCCCAGGGCACTGGGTGTCCCTGAGCCCTGCCGCACCCCCCCCGAATGCTGGGTGTCCCGGAGCCCTGCAGCCCCCCCCCGGGGCACAGCGGGGTCCCCGACCCCTGCAGCCCCGGGGCACTGGGTGTCCCCAAGCCCTGCCCCCCCCCGGGGCACGGCCCCCCCCCCCCCCCCCCCCGCAGCCCAGCGCCCGCCCCGCACCCCCGCAGGATTCGGCCTTGCCTCCGGACGGAGCCAGCAGCGCCGGCGCCATGGGCAACATCTTCGGGAACCTGCTGAAGAGCCTCATAGGGAAGAAGGAGATGAGGATCCTCATGGTGGGGCTGGACGCCGCCGGCAAGACCACCATCCTCTACAAGCTGAAGCTGGGCGAGATCGTCACCACCATCCCCACCATCGGTGCGCGGGGGGACGCGCCGGGGCGGCCCGGGTGCCGGGGGCCGCGGGGGGCCGCGCTGGGGCTTGGCTCCTGCCTGCCTCAGTTTCCCTGCGCTGTGGCTCCCCGCAGGCTTCAACGTGGAGACGGTGGAGTACAAGAACATCAGCTTCACCGTGTGGGACGTGGGCGGGCAGGACAAGATCCGGCCCCTCTGGCGGCACTACTTCCAGAACACGCAGGGTAGGTGCCCGCGCGGCCCCCCCCGCGGCCCCGCGCGGCCCCCTCCCGCCCCAGCACCGCCGCCTCCTCCCCCCAGGGCTCATCTTCGTGGTGGACAGCAACGACCGGGAGCGGGTGAACGAGGCGCGCGAGGAGCTCATGCGGATGCTGGCGGAGGACGAGCTGCGGGACGCCGTGCTCCTGGTCTTTGCCAACAAGCAGGTGGGGCGAGGTGCGGCCGTGCCCATCCCCGTGGCGTCGGGGCTGGGGATTAACAGCTCCCTGGCGGGGCTGTGCTCATCCCCATGGCATCGGGACCATGCCCATCCCCGTGGCATCGCGGCTGGGGGTTAACAGCCCCCATGGCATGGCTGCGTCCATCCCTGCAGCCTCAGGGCTGGGGTTTAGCGTCCCCTGCTACAAGGCCATGCCCATCGCTGTGGCATCAGGGCCATGCCCATCCCCATGGCATCAGGGCTGGGGTTTAGCAGCCTGCACAGTGGGGTTGTGCCTGTCCCCACGGTGTCGGGGCTGGGGCTTAGCAGCCCCTGCGGCAAGGTTGTGCCCATCCCCGTGGCATCAGGGCTGGGATTCAGCAGCCTGCATGGCCGTGCTCATCCCCGTGGTGTCAAGGCTGGGATTTTGCACCCCATCCCTCCCGGCATCAGGGTTGCGCCCATCCCCATGGTGTCGGGGCTGGGATTTCGCAGCCCCCATGGCAGGGCCGTGCCCATCCCCATGGCACTGAGGCTGGGATTTTGCAGCCCCTTTGGCATTGGGGCTGTGCCCATCCCCATGGTCTCAGGGCTGGGCTTTAGCCACCCACAAGGCAGGGCCGTGCCCATCCCCGTGGCGTCAGGGCTGGGGTTTCGCAGCCCCCGTGGCAGGGCCATGTCCATCCCTGCAGTGTCGGGGCCGCGGTTTAGGGCCCCCCGCGGCACGGCCGTGCCCATCCCCGTGGCCTCAGGGCCGGGGTCCGTCATCCCCCCCGCGGCGCAGCCGTGCCCGTCCCCGCGGCGTCGGGGCGGGCGCGCGACGCCCTGCTCTGCCCTAGGACCTGCCCAACGCCATGAACGCGGCGGAGATCACGGACAAGCTGGGGCTGCACTCCCTGCGCCACCGCAACTGGTACATCCAGGCCACCTGCGCCACCAGCGGCGACGGCCTCTACGAGGGCCTCGACTGGCTCGCCAACCAGCTCAAGAACAAGAAGTGAGCGGCGGCCCCCCCGCCGGCCGCCCCCCCCGGCCCCCCCGCCCCGGCCGCCCGGCCTTGGCTCGCTGCCGGCTGCCGCGGGGTTTCACCCCTCGTGCCGGGCTCTTCCCGGCGCCCTCGGGTCTCGTGTGTGCGTGCGTGGAAATATAGCTCTATATAAAAGTCTATGGGGGCCGGGGGCGGGGCCCCCCCCGGGGGGGCGCTTGGCGGGGCCCCCCCGGCCCCTCTCCCTGCCCTGGACCAAACGCGGGGGGGGGGGGGCGGCGGGGCCACGGGGCCATTTGGGACCACATCCCCCCCCACCCTGTTCCCGGGGACCCCCCTGTCCCCCCCCCCATGTCACTTCGAGGCAGGTCTCCTCCCCAGCGGCGCGCCCGCCCCCCCCTGCGCCCCCCCGGCCCCCATGCCAGCATAGTGATTGTAATGTCCCCTGCCCCGGACGGACGGACGGACGGACGCCCCGTGCCCCCCCCCGGCACTGTATTTATACCCCGGTCTGTGCTTGGTGTGACGTGTCGCTGCGGCTCTGCCCCGTCTCGGGGACGTCTGTGCTCGCCTCCCCTCCCCGCGCCTCGGCTGGGGGGGGCGCCCGGCCCCGGCCCCCCCTTGGGTATTAAACATGTTTTATGTAGCGCCGTCCCCCGGCTCTTCTTCTGCCGCCCCCCGGCTCGGGGGGGCCGCACGCTGGGTCGGGGGGGGGCGGTGATGGACAGCGCCGGGCGCGTTTTAATTAGAAGCAGCTTAGCGGGCGGGGGGGGGGGGAGCCCCCGCGCCGGGCCCATCTTTGGGGGAATATTGGCTGAAATGGTAAATCCCATTAGCGCTAATCCCGTGGGGCCGGTGCCAGCGGCGGGCAGGGCTGGGGGCATCGGGGACCCGTCCCCGTCCCCTCCGGGGGCTGCCGGCTCCCGGGATGGCCGCGTGCCGGCCCGGAGCTGCCGCGGGCCTGTGTGCCCGGACGCCTGGGTCCCCTGTCCGGGAAGGGGGGGGGGACAGAGGCAGGTTTGGGGCAAGACGCCTGGTTTCCTCCTGCCCGGGGGTGGCTGGAGCCGGGGTGAGGGTCGCCGTGGGGCGCCGGAGCCGGCCCGGCTCGTTCCCACCGCGGCGGCGGCGGCTTTGTCCACCCGGGCCGGGGGTCCGGCCCGGTGCTGACCCGGGGGCCCTGCTCCCATCGGCGCCCGCGGCCCCCGCCGCCAGCCCGGCTGCGGCCCCCCCGGCAACCGGGGCTGGTATGTGGGTGCGGGCGGCGGGGGGGCCAGACAAAGCGCCCGCCGGCCGCGCAGTGGGGCCGGGCCCGGCGGCGGCGGCGGCGTGGCTGGCGTGCCGATGCCGTCGCCCGGGAGCCGCCGCCGCGGGGCCGAGGTGGCTGCGGGGGCCGCGCTGGCCCGGGGCCCCGGGGCAGCCGGGCTGCTCGTGCGTTTCGGGGTTGCCCGCGTTTGCTGGCGCTGCCTGTGCATTTTTGGGGCTGTTCTCATGCATTTCGGGGATGCCCGTGCGTTTTGGGGATGCCCGTGCGTTTCGGGGATGCCCACGCGTGCCGGGGATGCCTGTGCGTTTCGGGGGTGCCCACGCGTGCCGGGGGTGCCCGTGCGTTTTGGGGATGCTCGCGTGTGCCAGGGCTGCCCCGGCGTTTTGGGGCTGCCCCGCACGTGCCCGGGGTCCCCGCGCGCCTGTCCCGCGCCCCGGTGCAGGATCCGGGAACCGGGGCCGCCGGGTACCGGGGCCGCCGGGTACCGGTTTCCCCAGGCTCTGCTGCCGCCTGCTGGTACCGGCTCCGCACGGCGCCGCGACGCTGGGTGCTGCTCCCCGGCCCCCCCGACGGGCCCCCCCCCACGACGAGCCCCCCCCGACGGCCCGGCCGGGGGGAGCGAGGGGCCGCGGCGGCGGGGCTCCGTGGGGCGCCCCGTGGCCCCACCAAGGCGGCTGGCAGCGGCAGCCCGCGGGGAGGCGCGGCCGGGGCCGGTGGTGCAGGACGCAGGGGGGGACACGTCTGTCACCGGCCTGTGCAGATGGACACACGTCCTGCAGCACCGGGGGGGCGGGACGGGCCTGGGGGCTCCGGGCCACCCTGACGGCACCTCTCCGGCTCTGGGACGTCCCGACCTGCAGCTCTGCACCGGCACAATGATGTATCTGGCCTCTGGGCCACCCCACAGCACGTCTGTGGGTCTGGCTGCCCCATGGGGCTTCTCTGTCACATCCCCATGTCTGGGGCACCCCAAAGGCTCGTCCCCGGCTCCGAGGTGCCCCGAAGGGACGTCTCTGGCTCTGGGGCACCCCGAAGGCTCGTCCCGAGCTGGGGGACACCCCACAGAGTTGTCTCCAGCTCGGGGGCATCCCAAAGGCCCGTCCCCGGCACCGGGGCACCCCAAAGACACGTCCTCAGCTCTGGGGTGTCCCGAAGGCTCGTCCCCATCTCGAGAGCGCCCCGGAGGGCGTCTCTATCCCTGGGACACCCTGGAAGGCTCATCCCTGGCTCTGGGACACCCCCGAGACACATCTCCAGCTCTGGGGCCTCCGGAAGGGACGTCGCCATCCCTGGGACACCCCAAAAGGCTCATCTCCGGCTCAGAAGCACCCTGAAGGCGCATCTCCATCTCTGGGGCACCCAGGGGACACATCTCCACCCCTGGGACACCCTGAGGACACGTCTCCGTTCCTGGGCCACCCTGGGATCTCTCCATCTCTGGGGCACCCAGGGGACACATCTCCACCCCTGGGACACCCTGGGGACACGTCTCCATCCCTGGGGTGCCCTGAAGGGACATCCCTGGCTCTGGACCACTCTGGGGACATGTCTGCATCCTTGGGGCACTCTGGGGACACGTCTCCATCCCTGGGCCACCCTGAGGAAATATCTGCATCCCTGAGGTGCCCCAAAGGGACGTCCCTGGCTCTGGGCCACCCCAGGGACACGTCTGCATCCCTGGGGTGCCCTGGGGACGTCTCCATCCCTGGGACTGCCTGAAGGGACGTCTCTGTCCCTGGGCCACCCTGGGGACACGTCCCCGTCCCTGGGGCACCATGAGGACACATCTGCATCCTTGGGCCACCCCGGGGACGTCCCCGGCTCTGGGCCACCCCGGGGACACGTCCCCGTCCCTAGGGCACCCCGGGGACGTCCCCGGCTCTGGGCCACCCTGGGGACACGTCCCCGTCCCTAGGGCACCCCGGGGACGTCCGCGGCTCTGGGCCTCCCCGGCGGCAGCCCCGGGGGCGGCGGGGCGGGCCGGCGGCGGGCGGGGGGCGGCGCCCCGCGGGCCGGGCGGGGCCGGGGGCCGGGCGGGGCGGTGCCGGTGCCGCCGCCGCCGCCGCCGCCAGCCCGGCCATGCCGCCCCCCGCCGCGCTGCTGCTGCTGCTGGCGCTGCTGCTGCCGCCGCCGCCGCCCGCCCGCGCCGCCGACGGCGACGGCGACCCCGAGAGCGGCGCGCGGGGGCTGCGCCTGGAGACGCTCGTGAGGCCCCGGGGGCACCGGGGGGGGGGGCACCGGGGGGGGGCACCGGCACCGCGCGCCCGCGGGGCACCGGGAAAGCGGCACGGGGCGGGGGGGGGGCAGCGGGGAGCCCCGACGGCTGCCCCGGGAGCGGGGGCCGGGAGGGGCCGGGGGGCGGCGCGGCGGCGGCCGGGGGGGTGTCGGTGCGGGCCCCGGTGACCCCCCCCCGTCCCCTCCGCGTCCCCCCCCCCTCCCGTTGCAGGTGGCGCCCCCCGAGGGCTGCACGGAGCTGTCGGCGCTGGGGGACACGGTGCACATCCACTACACGGTGCGGCGGCGGCACGAACACGTCAGCACTGCCGGCGGGGGCGGGCGCAGCGGCGGGGGCGGGCCCGGCGGGGGGGGGCCACGAGGCGGCACCGGGACCCGCGTGGGGGGGGCCCGGGCCGGTACCGGGACCCGCGTGGGCTCTGCACCGGGTGGCCCTGGGGTGGCCCCGGGGGCGGCACCGGGACCCGCGTGGGCTCTGCACCGGGGCGGCACCGGGACCTGCACGGGGAGGGCCCCGGGGTGACGCTGGGACTGGCACCAGCGCGGGGAGGGTGCCGGCGTGGCGCTGGGCAGCACCGGGACCGGGATGGGGGTAGCCCTGGGGTGGCACCGGGGTTGGTATTGTCACGGGGACCGTGCTGGGATGGCCCTGGGGTGGCACTGGGGTTGGCACTGTCACGGGGACCGTGCTGGGATGGCCCTGGGGTGGCACTGGGGTTGGCACTGGCGTGGGGACTGTGCTGGGACGGGCACAGGGCGGCACCGAGACCAGCGTGGGGATGGCGCTGGGCTGGCCCGGAGGAGCCTGGCACCCGCGGGCTGCCGGTGCCAGCGGTGACCGTGTCCGCGCGTCCGGCAGGGCAGCCTGGAGGACGGACGGATCATCGACACCTCGCTGACGCGGGACCCGCTCCAGGTGGAGCTGGGCAAGCGCCAAGTGATCCCCGGTGGGTGCCAGGCGTGGGGGGCCGGGGGGGGGGCGGGCGCGGGCGGCCCCGCTCAGCGCCTGCCTCCCCCCTCGCAGGGCTGGAGCAGAGTCTGCTGGACATGTGCGTGGGGTAAGTCCGGCCGCCGGCGCGCTGGGGAGGGCAGCGAGCCCCCACCCCCCGCCGCGGGGCCCGGAGGAGCCGCCTCGGGGCTGGGCGAGACCCTCCGCGCTGCGGACCAGGACGAGGCCGGGCCCGGACGGGAGCTGCCTCCTCCACCGCCCCGAGACAAGGTCCTCGCGTCCCCGTCCCGCGGGGTCGCCCGGCCCCGCTCGGGCTCCGTCGTCCGCCGGAGCTGGCCCTAACGTTCCCGCAGCGGTTTTGAGCGGATTCATCCCCCTGCCCGGCGCCGGGGCTCGGGGGCCTCCGCACTGACAGTCTCTCGCCGTGGCAGGGAGAAGCGGAGAGCCATCATCCCCCCTCATTTGGCGTACGGCAAACGAGGTTCCCCCCCCACCATCCCAGGTAAGCGCGGCCAGGCCGGGCTGCCTGCCCCCCCCCCCTCCCCCCGCGGCCCTCGCCGTCCCCGTACCGCAGCGGGGGCATCGGGATGGCTCCTGCCCGGCCCCCGGGCCCCCCGCGTGCCGGAGGAGGTGCGTCTCGGCCCCGGTGGGAGGCACCCCGGCTCCCCGCGGCCCCCGCTCAGGCTCGGCCCCCCCCCGGCAGGCGACGCGGTGCTGAAGTTCGAGGTGGAGCTGGTCGGCCTGTCCCGGGCCAGCTACTGGCAGAAGGTGGTGAACGAGGTGCTGCCCCTCGTGTGCCTCGGGCTGGTCCCGGCGCTGCTGGGCCTCATCGGCTTCCACCTCTACCGCAAAGCCAGCAGCCCCAGGCTCTCCAAGAAGAAGCTCAAGGAGGAGAAGAGGAACAAGGCCAAAAAGAAATAAACCGTGCTCAGCAACCGCAGCTGCTCCGCGCCTGCTCCGTCCGCCTCCCGGGGACGCTCGCTGCGTGGGGGACGGGGTGCGCGCGCCTGTCCGGAGCCTGGGGGGAGGCGAGAGCAGAGGGAAGGGGGCCCCGGGCTGCTCATCTCCCTGCCCGGATGCTGTCAGCTCCCGCCGAAGGCCTGGAGCTCCGTCTGGTCCTGGCAGGGGGGATTTAGTGCGGCCAAGGGGCTGAAGAGTCGGACCTAGACCAAGCCCGTGGGTGACCAGAAATGAGATGCGTACCACATCCGCACCACAGTCGAGCTCTTTAATGGCAGCTCCTGCCGGCCCAGCGTCCGTGCTGCCCCGAGCACCGGGCTCAGCCGGGCGATTCAGGCACTGGCCGGGGCCGATCTGGCCATGCGTCCCCCCCCGGGAGCCTCACAGGATGCGCGAGGCCACGTGCGCCGCCTCCACGACGTTGTGCACGGCCCCCCCGGCGCGGCGCCGGGCCCTGGGGCTGCAGCTGCTGTGCTGGAGGGTGAGGAGCGGGTTGGGCTTGCGGAGCAGCTCCGGGCTCACGGAGACGCCCTCCAGGTACTGCGCCAGCAGCTCCCGCAGGCGCCCGTTCCTGCGGCTCAGAGCTGCCCTCTCCCGCGCCAGCGCCAGCTCCTCCAGCTTCGCCTTGTTGAACCGCTGCCAGAAGCGCTCCAGCCCCGCGTAGTCCTGCATGGCCTGCGCGGGAGCGAGGGATGAAGAGGCCGGGGGCCCCGGACCTATCCCTGCACACACACTGGCTGTCCCCAAGGCTGTCCCCAAGGCTGTCCCTGTCCCTCCCTCCCCGGTGGCAGTGCCTGGCCAACTCGGGACCCCGACACTGCCTCCTCACCTGGGCCAGAGGCTCTGCGGGCGTCTCCCTGAGGACCTGCTCCACGTCCCGCTGCTCCTCCTCAGCCAGCGAGGAAGGGTAGAACGGCAGCACCTTCTCCTCCTCCGACTCCAGCTTACGGCACATCTCGCCCAGCCGCAGGACGCGCTCTGCCTGGGGGGACGCCGGAGAGGGCAGGCACGGAGGGGACGGTGGCACCGCGTGGCCTGGGGCTCCCCGGGGAGCCCAGTCCTGCCCCGGGCAGCAGCATGCGGCCTGCGGGCCTCACCTTCGCCACGACGTGCAGGAGCGCCTTCAGGGCAGCGCTGCTCCGCGCGGTGAGCTCGGCCAGGCTGCCGCGGGCCTTGGCCCTGGCCTGGTTCATCTCCCTCTTGAGCTCCTGGAGCTGCCCGAGGACGAGCTCCTTCTCCTCCCGCATGCACCGGTTCTGCTCCTTGCTCTCCTGGAGGTGATCCGTGATCCTGCCCTTCACGGCCGCGATGGAGTCCTGGGGGCAGGCGAAGCGTCAGCAACGGGATGGGGGGCTCGGTGTGCGGGGCCGCGTCTGCACCGGGAGTTTCTGCAGCCACGACCTGGAGTTTGTGCAGCTTCTTCGCCTGCATCTCTATCTCCCTGGAGCTCTTCTCGTCCTTCTGCTTGAGCACCTCGAAGGCGATCTTCTGGTCCTCCGTGGCCTCCGCGTAGCTGTGCAGGACCTGCTGGAACTGCTTCCAGAGGGAATCCACCTTGCTGCCCAGCTGCAAGCGGCTGTACTGCTTCTCCTCCAGTTGCTGGGGGAGGGAGACGTTGCTGGGGGTGTCCCGCCACCCCCTTCCCTCCTCCCCCGGCTGTGATCGCCATGTCCCAAGCGAGGCAGCTCCCTCTTGCCTCCGCTGCAGCCGGGGCTCCATCGGCCCTGGCTGTGCTCTGCTCACGCCCCAAGCCCCAAAACGCTCCTCGACGGAGTCAGCCGCTAGTCGGGCTGCTAAAGAGCCCGGCAGTCCCTCAGCGAGCCCTGCCCCGTCCCCCGCCCCTGCCTTGCTCTTAACGTCGTCCCAGGCGCTCTGGAAGTTCAGCGTGGCCTCGCAGTCGTTCTCGACGAAGCTCTGCTCCGCGGCCAGCATCACGCCCTGCAGGTAGCAGCGTTCCTGCTCGTGCTGCTCCAGGATCGCTCTCCTGGGGGGAACGGAGCACAGGGCCGGGGCAGGCCGGGGAGGTCCCCGCTCCGGCCCCGCCAGGGACCCAGCGGGACCGCCAGCGGGTGCCACCCCGCACCCCGATCGCCCGCTCCCTGCCCTCGCTACCTCTCTGTCTCGAACTCCTCCCTGAGGGCCGCCAGCTCCGCGTTATAATCGTCCTGCAGGTAGCGCAGGCGGCAGCGCTGCAGCTGCAGCAGGCGGTCGATGTTGTGCAGGTGGCTGCACAGGGCCCGGCCGTGCTGCGCCTCCGCCTCCAACAGGTCTCTGGCCAGGGACTGCGGGGGGGGGGGGGGGGGTCACGGGGGGGCTCCGCACGGCCCCACGCGGAGGGAGGACCGGGCAGGGGGCTCCACGCGGCCCCGCGCTCCCACCGCGGGCTCACTCTGATGACGCTGTCCTTGCAGTCCGTCACCCGCGCGAAGGTCTGGCTCAGGATCTCGATGTCCGCGCGCAGCTCCTCGGCCTTGGCCTCCCGCAACACCGCGCGCCACTGCGTGTTGATCTTGTTGAGGTTCAGGGCGCTGTTGTGCTCCTCCTTGGCCAGCTTGTCCTGCGCAGGGGGGGCGGGGGGGGTCAAGGGGCAGCAAGGATGCGTCCCGCGGGGGCCGGGGGCGGCCGACGTGTGGGGAAGCGCCTCGCTGACCCCCCGGGCACCTTCAGGAACTGGGTGAGCATCTCCCCCTTCTTCTTGGCGGCCTCCTCCTCGGCCAGGGCCTGGCTCTGCAGCAGCAGCAGCTCGTCCTCCTCCACCCCGGGGGCGGCCGCGGCCCGCTGGCGTCGCTTCCGCGGCATGGCGGCGGGGCTGGGGGGCACGGCGCGAGGGGTGAGGTGGGGGGTCCCGGTCACCGCCCCCCGGGGCCCCCTGCCCCGATCCCTCCCCCATGGGGTGCCCCCCCTTGGGGTGTCCCCCCATCCCTGCTCTTCCCCTCCCCTATGGAGTGCGTCCCCCCCGTAGTGTCCCCTTTTGGGGTGTCCTCCTATACACTCCCCCATGGGGTGTCCCCCCCCCTCAGGGTGCCCCCACTCCCCCCCGGGGTGTCCCCCCTCCCCACGGGATGTTCCCCCACCCCCCCACCCCACAGGATCCCCCCAGTCCCGCCCCTCTCCCCGGTACCTCTCACCCCCCCCACCCCACCAGCGACACCCGGCCCGGTGGCTCGCGTCCCACCGGTCACCTAGCAACGGCCACTTCCGGCTCGGGGCGGAAGCGAGCGGGCCCCACTTCCGGGCGCCGCGGGGGCGCCGCGGGCAGAGAGGCGCCTCCTGGTCCGGAGGGCTCCCGCCGCCGCCCCGAAACCGGCCCCGCCGCCCCGGCGCGGCCCCCCCGCTCCGGCCGCTGCGCCCGCAGCCCCGGCCCGGCCGCCCCGCCGCTACCTGCCCCAGGTGCGCCCCCTCCCCGGCAGCCGCGGGGGGCGGGGCTGGGCCGCCCCACGCCACTCCGCCATTGGCCGCGGCGCCGAGCGACCCCGCCGCGATTGGCGGGCGGGCGCCGCCGTGGGCGGGGCGCGGCGGCGGCGGCGCTATATAAGGGCGCTGCGGCGCGGGCGCGCAGGGCTGGCGGGTGGGCGCCGGGGCCGGGCCGCGCTCGCGCCGCCGCCATGAGGGAGCGGAGGCCGCCGCCGGCCGCCCCGGCCCGCTGCAAGCTGGTGCTGGTGGGCGACGTGCAGTGCGGCAAGACGGCCATGCTGCAGGTGCTGGCCAAGGACTGCTACCCCGAGGTGAGGCGGGGCGGCGGCGGCGCCGGGAGCGGGCTCGGGCGGCACCGGCCCCGGTACCGGGCGCTGACGCTGGCGGTGCCGTTGCAGACGTACGTGCCCACCGTGTTTGAGAACTACACGGCGTGTCTGGCCAGCGAGGAGCAGCGCGTGGAGCTGAGCCTCTGGGACACCTCCGGTACCGGGGGGGCATGCACGGGGGAGGGGGGGGGAATGCATGCGGGAAGGGGGGAGGGATGCACCTCCGGTACCGGGGGGGCATGCACGTTGAAGTGTGTGTGTGTGGGAGGGGGGGAATGCACGTCCGGTACCGGGGAAAGTGGGGGCATTCCCGGGGGAGGGAGGGGGGAAATGCCCTTCCGGTACCGGGGGGAGGGGGGATGCACAGGGGTGACGTGGGGGGGGGAGGGGGGGATGCCCCGGGGGAGCTGCGTGTTCAGTACCGGGGAGCCCCGGCGGGCTGGGGGGGCCTGATGGGGGGATGCGCAGTGTTGGGGGGGGTGTCGGGGGGCTGCGGTGGGGCACAGCGGAGCCCTGCAACAGGGGACTGCAGTAGCGGGGTGGGGGTGAAGGCCTGGCTATGGGGGGGGGGGCTGCAGCACAGGGGGCCCTGCAGTGGGCTCTTGCACCGGGGGGGGGTTCTGGCCTGGTGTGGGGGGGCTGTAGCGGGTGTGCGTGCCTGGTGCTGGCTCAGGGTGGGGGGCACGGGGGGGGGCCTGGTCCCCTGGGTGCGGGGGGCACCCTTGGGTCTGGCTCTGTGGGGTGGGGGTGATGCATGGGGGCAGGCAGAGGCTCAGCACCCCTTTTTGGGGGTGGGTACCCAGCACCAGTGCAAGCCCCCCCCCCCATATTCCTCCATGCTGCATGATGGGGAGGGCTGCAAAGGAGGGGGGTGCTCCTGGCATTGCCCCCTCCCCAGGCAGCCCCCGAGGCCGGGGGACCGGGGCTGCCCTGCCGGGTGCTGCAGTGTCCCCCATCAGCGGGGGTCCCCGCCGCCGCGGTCCCCGTGTTGCCATGGCGATGTGCTGGCGCAGCCTCTTTGCTATTCCGCGCACGGAGCGTCTGGGCTGCAAAACCCCTCGGAGGACGCTCCGGGGTCGGGGGGGCGCCCGGCCCCCCGCGCCGCAGGGGGACTCCCTCGCAGCGGTGCCCCGTGGGGGGGCCCAGCTGGGCCCGACCCCCCCGTGCTGGCAGGGCTCCCCCCTCGTGGGGGAGGGTTTGCGGTTATATAAACTCCCCGGGAACCATTTCCTGCCGCCTCGTTAGCGGAGATGGGGGCACTAACGAGGTGGGGTTCGGGGTGCTCCGGAGCTGCCCCCCTCCAGCTCCCTCCTGCCTGGGGGCAGCCGCCCCCGGCGCAGGGGGGGCGCAGCGTGGTGACCCCCCCTCCTCTCCCAGGCTCTCCCTACTACGACAACGTGCGTCCCCTGTGCTACAGCGACTCGGACGCGGTGCTGCTCTGCTTCGACATCAGCCGCCCCGAGACCCTCGACAGCGCTGCCAAGAAGGTGAGGGGCGCGCGGCCGGCCCCCCCGCGCTGGGGGGGTCTTCCCGGGGCGGCCCCCGCGCCTGGCTGACCGCGGGCTTGTGCGCGCAGTGGAAGACGGAGATCCTGGACTACTGCCCCACCACCCGGGTGCTGCTCATCGGCTGCAAGACGGACCTGCGGACCGACCTGAGCACCCTCATGGAGCTCTCCCACCAGAAGCAGGCACCCATCTCCTACGAGCAGGTGCCGGGGCGGGCTGGGACCCGAAACCAGGGGGCTGGGGGGGCCGGGCTTGGGGGGTTGCCTCGGCCTCACACGGCATTGGGACACAGGGCTGCGCCGCGGCCAAGCAGCTGGGAGCGGAGAGCTACCTGGAGTGCTCGGCCTTCACGTCGGAGAAGAGCGTGCACAGCATCTTCCGGACCGTGTCCGGCATCTGCCTCAGCCGGCCCGGCCCGCCGCCCCCCAAGAGCCCCGCGCGCGGCCTCTCCAAGCGCCTCCTGCACCTGCCCAGCCGCGCCGAGCTCATCTCCTCCGCCTTCAAGAAGGAGAAGGCCAAAAGCTGCTCCGTCATGTGAAGGGGGGGGACGGGGAGGACGTGGCCCCGGCCCCCCGGGGCGGTGGGGGCTGCGGCGTGGTGCCCCGCGGGGAGGATGCCGCCGGCCCCCCCATCACACCGCTTCCCCCCAGACAGCGCGCGCGTCCTGGGGCCCGGGGCTGGGGGGCAGCCCCCGCCGAGATGCCATGGGGTGGGGGGCCCGGGGGACCCCCGGCGCGGAGGGGACCTTGCTCAGCGGCTGCTCCTGAGCCCCCGGAGCCGGCAGGACTCATCCACGGACTCATCCTTTTTCTTTGAATGCCCAGTTGGTGTCTGGCTCTGCCCCATCCCTCATCTGCTGCTTGGCCCCGGTGCCCCCCCGGGGGCTCTGCGGGGCTCCGGGCGGGGGGCGACGTGTTTTATAGACTGTCTCTTGGGGTGACTCTGTTCAATGTTCAGTGTTATTAAAAAGCTTATTTATTATTGGAAATATAACAACTATCCACCGTGCAGTGGGCGCCTGGTCGTGTGTTGGGTGAGGGGCTGGGGGGGTGGGGTGGGGTGGGGTGGAGGGGAGTTGAGGTCAGGCTGGGGGGGGGGTTCTGTCCCCTGGCTGTGTCAGTAGTGAAGGTGACAGTGACATTTGCATCTGGCCACCCATGGGTGATGGCTCAGGGTGGCCCAGGGCAAAGCCCTGGGGTGGGTGGGGGGTCCCAGGGAGCCTCTGGTGAGGGGGGGAGAGGGAGGGGCAGGAGTTGCTGCCCTGGGGGGTCTTGGGCACCTTGTAGGGTCTCCCTGGGGGTCCCCTGCTGTCCCCAGGCCCGGGGAGCAGCTCAGGGCGCAGCGGTGGTCGGGGTCCTCGGCCCCCTGCCAGGCTGGCGCTTGCAGGGAGAGCTGGGGCGGGAGGGCAGCTGCGTGGGGCAGAGGGGGTGACATGGGGGGTGCTGTATAAGGCCCTGGTGCATATGGGGCACTGCTGTGGTGCACGTGGGGCCGTTGCTGGCTCGTTGCGGGGGCCCGGGCGGACTGCGGCGGGCCGGGCGGAGGGAGCCGCGGGGCGCGGTGGCGCTGCGGCCGGCGGAGGGAGCCAGCCGGGGGCGGGGCGGGGCCGCGGGGGCTGCCGGGAGTTGTAGTCGCGGCGGGAGGCCGTTCCCAGCGTGCCCCGCGGCGCCCGGACATGGCGGCGGCGGCGCGGCGGCGCTGAGGCCTGGGCCTGCGGGCGGCGCGGCGGTGAGCCCGGGCGCGGGGGCCTCTCCCGGGCCGCGGCCGGGCGCTTCGGCAGGGGGAGGCGCGGGCGGTTCCCGGGGGGCGCGTAGGGGGCGGAGCGGGGGGGAGGCGCCCGGGCACCGGAGTCTCCGGTGCCCCCCGGTGCGACGGAGGCTCCCTGGGCCGTGAGGCCCCGGTACCGCGCTGGCTCCGCCGGGGGCGCGGAGCACCGGGCCCTGCTGCGCTCGGGGCTGGAGGAGCCCCCGCCCGGTGTCCCGGGGACGGGCCCCCATCCCCGGTTCCCCTGTACCGGGTCCTCGGTCCCGGCTCCCGGGTCGGTCCCGGCTCCCGCTGACTCGCCGCCCCCGTAGATGGCTGGGGAACTGGCGGACAAGAAGGACCGGGACGCGTCCCCCGCCAAGGAGGAGAGGAAACGCTCCCGCTCCCCGGACCGGGACCGCGACCGGGATCGCGACCGGGACCGCGACCGCAAGAGCTCCCCCTCCAAGGACAGGAAGCGGCACCGCTCCCGGGACCGGAGGCGGGGCAGCCGCTCGCGCACCCGCTCCCGCTCCAAGTCGGTGGACAGGTGAGTTCGTGGGGCGACGGGCCTGGCCCGGGCACCACTTGGCTTTGGGGGAAAAGCCCTGCCACTCTTGGGTGTCCCCAGAGAGGGACCGCGGGCGGCTGGGCTGCGGCCGAGCCGTGCGTGACTGCCCTGCTCCTCAGGGACCGGCGGCACAAGGACCGTGACCGCGACCGGGGCAAGAAGGACCGGGACCGGGACAAAGATGGGCACCGGCGGGATAAGGACAGGAAGCGATCCAGGTGAGCGCTCGCTCTTCTCCGGGTGTTCTCGCGTGCGTGTCCGTGCTCTGTTTCCCCAGCTTTTCTGTGAGTGCACGTAGGGGACCGAGCCTGGTGACATTTTGGGGGTGTATGGTTCTACAGGAATTGTTGTCCTGAGGTCTAGCAAGAGAGGGGATAGGGTGACGCTGGGATTACGCTCAGTGCCTGATTCTCCTTTGTTTTGCTCGGAAGCTTGTCCCCGAGCAGGGGCAAGGATTCAAAGTCCCGGAAGGATCGGGACTCGCGGAAGCTGGACGAGGAGGATGAGAACGCGCTGAAGAAGGAGAAGGTAAGTGTGGGGAGAGGTCGGGCTGGGAGCGGTTCCTGGGGGCTGCCGCCGCCTCTGCTAGGGCAGGAGCGTTCGGGGCTGCTGATGGTCCGGTCCTACGTTTGCAGGCCCAGCCTCTGTCCCTGGAGGAGCTGCTGGCCAAGAAGAAGGCTGAAGAGGAGGCAGAAGCCAAGGTAAGAGCAGGAGCCTTTTCCCTGCTCTGGGGGTCTCTCCTCTGCCTGCTGCGAGGGGCCCGATCGGCCCCCATGTGGGAGCGAGGCCCCTCGCCCTCTGCAGACCCTGCCTCCCTTGTCCACGGCAGCCGTAAGGGGGGACGTTCCTGTCCCGCTGGACGCTGGTCCCCGCCTGGGGCAGCCCCGGGGTTGGGCTCCGTGGGGCCGGGGGCTGCAGCCGGCTCTGGCCTGATCCTGCCTCTCCCGTCGCAGCCGAAGTTCCTGTCCAAAGCGGAGCGGGAGGCCGAGGCCTTGCGGCGGCGGCAGCAGGAAGTAGAGGAACGGCAGCGGCTGCTGGAAGAGGAGAGGAAAAAGCGGAAGCAGTTCCAGGAGATGGGGAGGAAGATGCTGGGTATGGCGTTGTTCCCGCCGCGGCCTGCGTGGCTGCAAGGGGCTGGGGCAGACCCCCCCCGGGACCCCCGAGCCCTGTGCTGGAGGGCTTAGCTCTGATCCCCTTTCCCGACTTCCCCAGAAGACCCCCAGGAGCGTGAGCGCAGGGAGCGCCGTGAACGCATGGAGCGGGAAACCAACGGCACGGAGGACGAGGAGGGCAGGCAGAAGATCCGCGAGGAGAAAGACAAGAGCAAAGAGCTCCATGCTATCAAGGTGCTGCTGGCCGCGGACCCCCTGGGCTGGGGCAGGGGTGTCTCGGACGCCTGGGTCCTCTCCCTGCTGGCTGGGGAGGGGAGCCTGGGCCGGGGGACGCGGCTGACGCTCCGCTGCCCGCAGGAGCGGTACCTGGGAGGGGTGAAGAAGCGGAGACGCACCCGGCACCTGAACGACCGCAAGTTCGTCTTCGAGTGGGATGCGTCGGAGGACACGTCCATCGACTACAACCCCCTGTGAGCGCCGGGGCGCCCCTGGGCTGGGGGGCGGGGGGCAGGGGGTGGGGGGCAGCCCCAGCCCTGCCCCTGACGCTCCCCTCCCGCCGCAGGTACAAGGAGCGGCACCAGGTGCAGCTGCTGGGCCGGGGCTTCATTGCCGGGATCGACCTGAAGCAGCAGAAACGGGAGCAGTCGCGTTTCTACGGGGACCTGATGGAGAAGAGGCGGACGCTGGAGGAGAAGGAGCAGGAGGAGTGAGCGTGCCTGGGGAGAGCTGGGAGCGCGCCGAGGGTTGGCTGGGGTCCTGTCTGGCTGTGCTTGTCCGTGTGGGGACAGAGCGAGAGGCTCTGGGCTGCAGCACGTCCCTGTGCTAGGTGGAGGGGTAAATCCAGCGTCCCCAGTGATGTGGGGTGGGCTGTGGGGGACAGGTGAGGGCAGCTCTGACCCTTCTGGCAGCCAGTGGCTGATCCCTGTCTCCTGCCTCCCCCCGCCAGGGCCCGGCTGCGGAAGCTGCGGAAGAAGGAGGCCAAGCAGCGCTGGGACGACCGGCACTGGTCCCAGAAGAAGCTGGACGAGATGACGGACAGGGACTGGCGCATCTTCCGCGAGGACTACAGCATCACTACCAAGGGGGGCAAGATCCCCAACCCCATCCGCTCCTGGAAGGACTCCTCCCTGCCCCCCCACATCCTGGAGGTCATCGACAAGTGCGGCTACAAGGTGGGCGCGGTGAAGCGGGGCCCGTTGGGGAGCCGGGCCAAGGGAGAGGGCTGGCTCTTGGGGACAGGGATCCTGGGTTCTCCCTGCCCTGGGGGGGGAGGAGGGAAGGGCACGTTCTGCTCTCAAACCTGCCTCTCCGCCGTCCAGGAGCCCACCCCCATCCAGCGCCAGGCCATCCCCATCGGCCTGCAGAACCGCGACATCATCGGCGTGGCTGAGACCGGCAGCGGCAAGACGGCGGCTTTCCTCATCCCGCTGCTGGTGTGGATCACGACTCTGCCCAAGATCGACCGGTGAGCGGGCCCCCGCTGCGGGGCAGGATGGGTCCATGGGGTGACGGGGCAGCAGGGCGATGCTGCGGATGGGGAGCAGCGGGGTGGGTGATGCGGCCTGGCTTCGCCTTGCTGCAGGATCGAGGAGTCGGACCAGGGTCCCTACGCCATCATCCTGGCCCCTACCCGAGAGCTGGCCCAGCAGATCGAGGAGGAGACCATCAAGTTTGGGAAGCCGCTGGGCATCCGCACGGTGGCTGTGATTGGAGGCATCTCCCGCGAGGACCAAGGCTTCCGCCTGCGCATGGGCTGCGAGGTGAGTGCCAGGCCCGAGGGGGTCACGGAGGGGGCCGGGGCAGCGTCAGGCTCTGGGGGGCGGCCAGGTTAGCGCCAGGCTGTGACACCGACCCTCTCTGCCTCCCCCCCAGATTGTCATCGCCACGCCGGGGCGTCTCATTGACGTGCTGGAGAACCGGTACCTGGTGCTGAGCCGCTGCACCTACGTGGTCCTGGACGAGGCCGACCGCATGATCGACATGGGCTTCGAGCCTGACGTGCAGAAGATCCTGGAGCACATGCCTGTCACCAACCAAAAGCCCGACACCGATGAGGCCGAGGACCCTGAGAAGATGTTGGCCAACTTTGAGTCAGGGAAGCATAAATACAGACAGGTGGGTGCGGGTGTGAGGCCCAGGGGAGCGTTGCGGGCTCCAGCAGGGCTGGGGGTGCGCTGGGCTGAGCGTGGTCCCTGGGGCGGAGTGGGGACCGCGTCAGGGCTCCAGAGAATGTGGGGCAGCTGGAGAAGGGGCTGGGGAGGACCGGTCACGTTTCTGTCCCAAGGGGAGGATGCTGCTCATGGCCCCTCTGTCTCTCGCAGACCGTGATGTTCACGGCTACCATGCCGCCAGCGGTGGAGCGCCTGGCCCGCAGCTATCTCCGCCGCCCGGCTGTGGTCTACATCGGCTCTGCTGGCAAGCCGCACGAGCGGGTGGAACAGAAGGTCTTCCTCATGTCGGAGTCAGAGAAGAGGTGCGGAGAGGGCTGCTGGGAGCGGGTGGGGCAGCGAGGGTGGATCTCGAGGGCTGATCTGGGATATTTGGGAATGAGGGAGCTCTGGGAAGGAAGGATGTGGGGCCCCAGAGAGCAGGGTGGCTCCTGTGGGGCGCCTTGGCCTCTCCTTGCCCAACCGTCCTCTTCCCCAACAGGAAGAAGCTGTTGGCCATCCTGGAACAGGGCTTCGACCCACCCATCATCATCTTCGTCAACCAGAAGAAGGGCTGCGATGTGCTGGCGAAGTCGCTGGAGAAGATGGGGGTGAGTCTGGGCCGGGCCAAATTCCCCTGCTTTATGGGGGTTGTCCCAGGCCCCCTGGGTCCCATTCCGGACCGGGGGACTCCTTCCCTGTCTCTCGGCTGCGCACAGAGACCCTGCGGGTCGGCTTTGGGCTCTCTGAGCGCCGTCTGCCCCCCGCTAACGCCTGCCCCTCGTCCCGCAGTACAACGCCTGCACCCTGCACGGCGGCAAAGGCCAGGAGCAGCGAGAGTTTGCCCTGTCCAACCTGAAGGCCGGGGCCAAGGACATCCTGGTGGCCACGGACGTGGCTGGCCGCGGTATCGACATCCACGACGTCTCCATGGTCGTCAACTACGACATGGCCAAGAACATCGAAGGTGAGTGCGGGCCTGCCCCGGCCCCCCGGCCTGGGGGCCGCAGGCTCCGGGGTTCGGCGGGGGGAGCCTGGCCCTGGTGGGGTCCCGGTTTGGCGCCGGAGCCCTGCCTCACGCCCGCGTCCCGCTGCAGATTACATCCACCGCATCGGGCGGACGGGCCGAGCGGGGAAGAGCGGCGTGGCCATCACCTTCCTCACCAAGGAGGACTCGACAGTCTTCTACGACCTCAAGCAGGCCATCCTGGAGAGCCCGGTGTCGTCCTGCCCGCCGGAGCTGGCCAACCACCCCGACGCCCAGCACAAGCCCGGCACCATCCTCACCAAGAAGAGACGGGAGGAGACCATCTTCGCGTGAGTCCCCGGGGCCAGTGTCCGCCTCTCGTCCCCCCCTTCGGGGACGCCAGGACCACGGGGGCCGGGGGCTGCCGGGACTTCAGTGGCCGCTCCTTTCCCGCGCCGCCAGGCCTCTGCGCAGCCGGGACTGTCGATAGCAGAGACCGGGGCCGGGACTGCCCCCAGAGTCCCCTCCTTGCTCCCGGGCCCCCTCCCCACCTCCGTCACAAACTGATGAAGCCTCTGGAGGCTGTTTGGGGGCAGAGTCCTCCTCGTCTGCCTCCCGCCGAGGCAGAAGCACGTTCAGGGCTAGTGCTGGGGTTCGCGTGCTCTTTTTTTAGCCAGGGCTGTCCCAGGAGCTGTTCTTTGTCCTTTCATCCCTTTTTTAAAGCTGAAACTCCAGTTCAGGCTGCAGGAATAATAATAAAAAAAACAGAACTGCAGCGGCGTTGCCCACCGTCGCCTCCCTGTGCCGTCCCATCTCTGCGGCGCCCGCCCGCCCGCTGCCTCGTGTCCCGCCTTGGCGCCCGTCTCCCCGCGCCCGGCTGGCCCGCGGCCCCGGCTCCTCCCGGCCCCAGGGTGCTGCGAGAGATCCCAGCCCTCCCGACAGTGCCAGGAGCCTCCGTGTCCTGCCCAGGCAGCCGGAGCCGTGCCCTTCCCGGTGCCCTCCGACGCTCCCAGAGGTGCTGGGAGCCGACGCTGCCCCTAAGGAAGGAGCCTTGGGTGCTCAGCACCCTCCAGCATTGCACCCTTTACCCCGTACAACCCCGGAGCCCGAAGACTCTGTGCCCTGGTGTCCCCTGTCCCCCCCCCCGAGAGACACGGACACCAGCGACTCTGAGCACTCTCGTGTTTCTGAAACAAATTACAGGGAAATCAGTGCTTTCTACAAAAGAAATTATAACAAATCTGTGCCCTCCGCCTGTCGCAGCCGCGGCTCGGCCAGGCTCTCTGCAACGGGCCCTGGGGCGGCTCGGCCAAGCGCCAGGACCCCTCGCGGAGCCGCCTCGGGCCTGCCCGGCGCAGGGCGGCGGGCACCGTATTTACAGGACTGTGCGGTGACGTGCGGTGACGTGCGGTGGTGGCTACGCGGGGACGGGGGCAGCAGGCGGCTGGGAGGGAGCAGTGCTGGCTGCGGCTGCCGAAGCAACGGGGCAGCGAGTGCAGGCGCGGGGCCGCCGCCCCGGGCAGAGTCCGGCCGCCCCGCACGGGGTCCGGCCGCTCCGCGCGTCCCCGTCCGCCCTGCGTCCCCGTCGGAGGAAGCGGTTTGGCTACTGTGAACGGGGCAGGGAGAAAATCGATGCAGAGCAAAGCAACGGGGGCGGCCCCCTCCTCCTGGGGGTCCCATGCAAGGGGGCAGGGAGGGGGCAGGCCAGGCCCCCGTGGGGAATGGGCACCTTCCCCTCCTTCCTGGGGGCAGCGTCTGTGCTGGGGGGAGATGCTGCTAAAACCGCCCCCTCCCCGGTACCTGGCCCACGGCTCCTTTGGGGAAGGCGCCTCTGCTCATGGCAGCTGCCCTGCGGGGAATGAGACGGCCTGCGATGCCGGGGCCAGGCAGGGAAACTGAGGCAGGGAGAAGGCGTGTGACTGCTCTCGGGTCACCTCGAGCCAGGGCGAGGGCCCAGGCGTCCTGGCCGCCCGCCCCTCCTGTGCTTATGGCTGAACGTGCTGCCCGGGGCCAGGCGCGAGGAAGCTGCCGCTGCGGTGGAGTTTCCCGAGAGGGAGATTGTCTGAGCACCCCCAGCGCGGGGCTGGGCGGGGGGCGGCGGGGGGGCTCGGCCGCCACGAGGCCCCGGGGAGCGCCCGGCTCCCCGGGGCGCCGGGCGGGGGGCTGGGGGGGCCGGTCCCCAGCCGCCCCCCCGCCGGCCCTAGTAGCTGTCCTTGGCCCAGGGCCGGTTGCGCTGCCAGTTCCTGTCGCCGTGGTCGCGCTGGGGCTCGCGCTGCAGCAGGCGGTCCTGCGAGTCGTGGCCGGCGGGGCCGTGCAGCCCGCTGTTGTGGTGCCGGTGCGGCTGGTAGAGGTCCGGGTAGGCGTCCGCGTACTCGTCCTCCAGGTGCCGGGAGCTGCGCTGCGACGAGGCCGTCCAGGTCTTGTGCGACGTCTCGCTGGCCTCGTCCGACGGCATCAGGCTGTCGTGCTCCAGCGGCGAGTGCTCGCCGCCCCGCTCCCCCAGCAGCTGCTGGCCCTGGGGGCAGAGACGGCGCCGTGGGGCGGAGCAGCCCAGCACCGTCCCCCTTCCCCGGGGCGACCCTGGCAGACCGGCGAGGCTGCGGTTGGGGGTCCCGGGGTGTCCAGGGGGCCGCGTCCCCCCTACCTGCAGGCCCGGGATGCTGGTGGGCGAGGGCACGGCGTGGGGGGCGTGCAGGGGGTGGTGGGTCGCCCGCCAGTACACCTCCAGGTACTCGGCCAGGTGCTCGCAGGCGTCCTCCAGCTGGTTCTCGTCCAGGATGACGTCGAAGAGCTCCTGAGGGAGAGGCGAGAGGGGCTCGGGGACGGGGGGACACCCCGGCAGTCCCGGCATCGGGGGGGGCACCCGGGGGACTGCTGGCTCACCGGGGGACATTGCACCAGCTTGTCGGCTGCCATCATCTGCACGTTGAGGTGCTTCACCTGGGACTTGCCGCGGGACTTGATGAGCCGCTGCAGGACCTGGGGAGGAGAGGAGGGTCGCGGCAGGCGGGGGGGCACCAAGGGAGACCCCCCGGAGCCCCCCAGCCCCGCTCACCTTGGGCGAGGACACCTTGACGTAGACGATGATGGGCGCCAGCGAGGTCTTGGCCAGCTGGGCCGGGTGGTTGATGGTGTCGGCGTCCAGCACCACCAGCTGCAGGGACTTGGCCAGCTCAAAGATGCGCTCGATCTCGCTCTGCACCTCGGCTGGGGGGGGGACACAAGGCTGCGTCAGCCCCCCCCGGCCCCGGGGAGACCGCCACAGCCCCGCAGCCCCCCCGGGCAGCCTCACCGATGCTGGAGCGGGCGGTGGAGCGCTCCAGGATGGCCTGCTTGCCCAGGTTGTTGAGGATGGAGCGCTTGGCCAGGGACAGGTCCGCTGTGATGTGGGTGATGGAGATCCTGGGGGGGCAGGGAGACGGCGGTGGGGGCTGGTCTGCCGGGGCGGGGGGTCGGGATGGGATGGGGGGGGTCACTCACCTGCCATCGAATCTGTGCTTGAGGAAGTCGAAGAGGGCCTTCTGCATCATGTCGGTGACCTGCCGCCGGGGCGGGGAGAGCGGTCGGCCGGGCGACGCGGGCAGATGGAGCCGCCGGGGCCGGTGCCAGGCGACCGTGGCGGTGCCCTGCCGGCAGCCCACGGCCCGGCAGCTGCTTGCGGGGCCGGGGGCGGCGGGGGGCAGAACCCGCCCCCCCCCCGTACCTCGTATCCCTTGAGCGAGGGCCCCACCAGCACCACGGGCCGCATGGAGGGGACCACGTCGTAGGGCGGGATGTGCTGCGTCTGCGGAGCGGGACGGGGCAGCATCAGCACCCACCCGCGAGCTGGGGAGGGGCCCGGGGGGGCATCCAGAGGAGCCCAGGCGTCCTGGCCCAACCGGGAGCCCTCCCGGGCCCCTCTGCGCGTTATCAGGGTGGCAGGGGGGTCTCTGCCCCACCGGCTCCTCCGGCCGTGCCCCCTCCCCGCCCGCCCTGGGGACTCACCTGCTTCTGCTTCTGCTTGGCTTGGGGAGAGGAGAGGAGAGACAGAGGTTGGTGGGGGCGTGGGGGGGGGCGCGGGGCTGAGCCCCCTGGGCCGGGCGCCTGCCCTTACCTAGGGAAGGGGGGGGCGATCGCCGGTTCCCGCTGTCGCCGAGGCCTGAGGCGTTGCCAGCTCTCCTGGGGGGGGAGAAGGGGGGGGGTGAGCGGAGTGCGATGGCTGCAGCCCCCCCTTGCCCCCCGCCCCGGCCCTACCTGGCTTTCTGCTCCTGCTTGAGCCTCATGGCTTCCAGGCGCTGGGGGCTGGGGATGAAGGCGATGTCCCCCCCCTCCTTCACTAGGCGCCCGATCCACCAGTCATTGCTGTATTTCTGGGGCAGGGCGGGGGGGGGGGATGAAGCGGGGGGGTCCTGGCTCCGACGTCGCCCCCCCCCGAGGCCTCGGGCCGCCCCCCCGGGCCACTCTCACCTCCTTGATGTGCAGGAAATCTTTGGCTTCGAAGTTGATGGCGGCTCCCTGCACCGGGCACTCCTCGTCCAGCGCCCCGCAGTAGCTGACATTGGTGCGCACGGCGAAGGCGACCGGCTTGTGCTGGGGGGCGGCAAGGGGGGGTCAGCGGCTTGAGCCCCCCCCCCGGGCCCCAGGGATGCTGGGATCCCGCGTGCCCCCCCCCCCCACGCACCTTGGCCCTCTCGAGCTGCTGCTGGGCCTGGCTCTCCACCTCGCGCCGGGCGCTCTCGCGGTCCTCCTCGAGGGACACGTCGGAGTCCAGCGACGGGCGGCTGGTGTAGGAGTCCGCCGAGCCCTGGGGACGGGCGCTGAGTGCTGGGGGGGCCGCCGGAGCCCCCCGGGGCCACCACGGCCTTGCCCTGCACTGTGCAGCCGGCCCGGGGGCGGGCGCGCAGCCCCCCGGGACTGACCCCAGCCCGGTGCCCCCGGCCCCCCCGGGCACCGCTGCTGCCCCGCGGAGCCTCCGGCATCACCCAGCCTCCGGCATCGGCATCACCCGGCATCGGCATCACCCAGCCTCCGGCATCACCCGGCATCGGCATCGCCAGGCCTCCAGCATCAGCATCGCCCACCCCCGCATCACCCACCCCGGCATCACCCACCCCGGCTCCCCTTGCAGCCGGGACCCCCCTCCCGTGCTCAGAGCCCCAGCGGGGAGGCAGCAGGGCACCATGGCGGGGGCACACCGGAGCCCCCCCGGCCCGGCCCCTGGGCTCACCGGCTGCCCGGGGAAGCGCTCGGCTCCGGGAAGCGGGGCTGCTGCCCCCCCCCAGGGCCGCGGGCCTGCAGCGGCCGCCCCCGCTGCACCGGGGGGGCCGGGACTCGCCGCAGCCCCCCAACCCCCCCCCCGGCGGGTGATGAGCCGGCGCCTGCTGCGCCCGGAACGAGCGCGGAAGCTGCAGTGAAATATTTATAGGTCCCTGGATGTGGCTGTGAGCCCCCCCGGCCCCCCCGAGGTGCTCCGGGCCTTGCCGGGCTGTGAGCTCAGCGGCTGCCATGGGCACGGCGGGCACCGGCCCCCCGCCGCACCGGCCCCCTCCCGCCCGCGCGGGCCCCGGTGTCCGGGGCTGGGCCCCCCCAGGCCACAGGCTGCGACCCCCAGGGCAGGGGGCAGGACCCCCCCCCGGCACGGGGTCCTCTGCAAGGAGAAGACCCCCCCCCCCGCACATCCCCCATCTCTGCTCACATCTCTGGGGGGGGCCCGGGCTCCCCTCGCCCTAGCGCAGCCAACATGGCCCTCCCGGCGCGCCCCCCCCAACATGGCCTCCCTAAAATCCCCCCCCACGGCATCCCCAGCGCGGCCCCCCCGCCGCGGCCCCGCTCCCCCCCGCGCCCCCTGCGCCCCCGCGGGGTCCCGGCCCGGGGGGGCCGCCCCGCCTCGCCCCCCCCCCGCGGGGGCCGCTCCGGTCCCGGGGCCTCGCGGCACCTGCCCGGGGCGGGGGGGGGCGAGACCGGGAACAAAGGGCCGGGGGGGGGCACCGACCCCCCCCCCGCACCGGGCCGAGCCCCCCCGCCGCGCGCAGCCCCCGGTGCGCAGCCGCCGCCCCCCGTTGCACAACCCCCCCCCCCCGGGCCGCCGTGCGCAGCCGCCCCCGCCGAGCGCGGCCCCCCCGCACGACGGCCCCGCGCCGCGCCCGGTACCGGCCCCGGCACCGGTACCTCGTTGAGCAGGAAGGTAGCGCTGGAGTCAGAAAACGACATAGACGGGGCGAGCCGAGCCGAGCCGCCCGCGCCCCCCCCTCCGGCCCCGGCCCCGGCCCCGGCTCCGGCTGCGCTCGGGCTCCGCGTGGCCCTGCCCGCGCCGCCGCCCCTCCCCGCCCCTCCCCGCCCCCGCCTCCCGCCGCCCCCCGGGCGCCCGCAGCCGCCGCCCCCGCCGCGCCGGGGCATCGCGGCCCCGGGTCCGCGGCCGCGGGGGGATCCGGCCCCTCTCGCTGCCCCCCCCCCGCCCCCCCCCGCCGGGGCTGCTCCGCACCGGGGGTCCCGGGGGGCCGCGCGGATGGGGCCCCCCCGCAGCGGCGGCGGGGGAAGGGGGCGGGCTGCTCCGAGGTGTCCGGGGCGGGGGGGTCCCGGGGCGGCGGGCGGCGGGGGCGGGGGGGGGTCGCGGTACCTCCATGCTCCGGCGCGGCGGCCCCGGTGCTGCCCCGAGCCGGCAGCAGCCCCGTCTGCGGGGCGAGGCCTGCGGCGGGGCCGGAGCCGCTCCCGCCCCCCCGCCGCGCCCCCCCCGCCCCCGAGGAGGGGGGCAGCGGCGGCCCCGGGGGAGCGGGCCGGCCCGCCCCGTTACCGCGCGGCGGCCGGGCCGGGGGGGGCCGGGGGGGCGGCACCGGGGGGGCCGCGGCGGGGCCGCGCCGGGCCCTCTCCGAGGTGCTGAAGGGGCCGCGCCGCCGGGGCGGGGGCGGGGGGGGCGCCCAGCGGGGGGGGGGGGGGGGGGGGGCAGGGGGCGCCCGGCGGCGGCGCCCGGGGGGGGCCCGGCCTCTGCTCCGCTCCCTCCCCCACAGGACCCCACGGCGGGGAGAGGCCTCCGCCCCCCCCGGGGCTGCGGGCAGGCCCCGGTACCCGCCCCCCCCCGGTACCCGGTGTGAGACGGAGCAGCCGGGCGGAGGCGGCGGCCCCCCCCCCAGGAGGGGATGCAGACCCCCCCTCGGCCCCCCCGCCGGCTCCCCTGCCTCAGTTTCCCCGCGGCCGCCGGGCGGAGCGGCCCGGCCTCCCGCCGCCCCCCCGGGGCCGCCCCCCCCGCGGCCCCCCCGCGGCCCCGCCGCCGCAGTGCCGGTGCCCGGCGGCCCGGGCCGGCCCTGACGCAGCACTCGCTATTTTTAGCCGCGGGAGCGGCTGCTGCGGTGCCGCCGGTGCCGGTGCGGCCGCCCAGCCCCGGTCCCCGGGGGGGTGGGGGGGGGGCGGACCGGGCCGGGGGTCCGGGGGTGAGCGCAGCCCGGGCCGCCCGGGCCCCCCGCCGCCGGGGCCGGTTGCAGCCCCCCCCCCGCTCCCCGGTGCCCGCAGCGCCGCCGCAGCGCCGCCGGGCTCGGTGGGGCGCCCGGGGGGGGCCGGGGGGGCCCCGCTCACCTGCCGCCGGAGGATGCTGGAGGTGGTGTCGGACGAGGTGCTGCCGTCGGAGCGCTTGAAGCGGCTCTTGCGCTTCGGGAGCTTGCGGGGGCTCTGCGGGGGAGGGCGGCGTGAGCCCGGCCCGGCCCGGCCCCGGCCCCGGTCCCGGCGGGCGGGGGGGCGCGGGGGGGCCGCTCACCTGGAAGGAGCCGGGGGCCGCGGGCTCCGCCGCGCCGGACATGCCCGGCGGCAGCCACCGGAGCGCCCGCGATGCCGCCGGGGGCCGCCGCGCCCCGGACCGCGGCGCTGCGCCGCCGAGGGCCCCGCCGCCGCCGCCGCCGCCGCGCTCCGCCGCACACGGGGCCGCCGGGGCTTCCCGGCCGTCCCCGCCCCCGCCCTGCCCGCCCCCGCGCCCATCCCCGTGGCGGCCGGCCTGCGCCCCCGCGGCCGGGCAGCCGCCGGCGGGCACCGGGGACACCCGCCCCGCCTCCCCCGCGGAGCCCGTGCTGGCCGCCCCGGCTGCCGCGGCGCCCACGCGTGTCCGCGGCGCGGGGGGGGGAGCGGGGCCGCGGGGGGGGGGTCCGCGCTGCCTGCCCCCTCTGCCCCCCCCCCGAGGTGTTGCCCCCCCGCCCCGATCCACGTGTGGGGCAGGGCGGCAGTGAGGGGGGGTAGCTCGGGAGGGGGAACACCTTGGTGCCCCCCCCCACAGGGGTCCCGCTGCCCCCCCGCCCCGGGATTGGCTTGCACACGTGTGTGCACACGCAGATGCACGCGTGCACTAATGCTCCATGTGCACACGCGGCCATGGGCGAGTGCACACACACATGCACACGTGTGCACCCGCATGCACACGCGTGTGCCTGGTGCAGCGTGCACACACACACACACACACGCACACACACACGCACACACACGCGTGTGCGCACACTGCTCCCGACCCCGGGGCACCCACGGAGGAGGCTGGATGCGGCCCGGCCCCGGTGCTGCCGTTGCTGCAGCAACGCGCTTCGCTGCAGGGCTGGTCGATGGCGGCAGCGCCGGGGCCTGCTGCCGCGCGGGGCGACGCGGGCGGGATCCGGCCCGGGAGCCCCGGCGTGGGCAGGATCCGGCACCGGGAGCCCCGGCGTGGCTGGGATCCAGCCCAGGGAATCCCAGTGCGGCCAGGATCCGGCCCGGGGAGCCCCAGCGTGGCCAGGATACGGCTTTGGGATTCCCAGCGTGGCCAGGATCTGACCTGGGGAGCCCCAGCGTGGCCAGGATCCAGCCCGGGGACTCCCAATGTGGCCAGGATCCCGCCCGGGGACTCCCCGTGTGGCCGGGATCCGGCCTGGGGCCCCCCACCGTGGCTGAGCTCCGGCCCGGGGCGCCCTGACGCGGCCAGGCTCCGGCCCGGGCAGCTCCCGCACGGCTGATGTGCGGCCTGCGGAGCGGCGGCGTGGCCAGGATCCGGCCGGGGCCCGGGCGGGACGCAGGCAGGGCCCAGCAGCGCCCGGCTCCCCGCTGCCCGGCCTCAGTTTCCCCGCGGCGGCGGGAGCGGCGCGGTGCCGCTTCCTGGTTAATGAGTGCCGGGAGCGGAGCTCCGGGCCGGAGCCAGGAGCGAGAGGCGCCTGTAATAATTAATCCAGGCGCTGCGGGTTCGGGCTGATAACGCGGAGCAGGGCCGGCATGGCCCGGCCGGGGCCGGTGCTGCAGGTCGCGCGGGAGCCCGGTGCCGCGGCCCCCCCGGTGCCCCCCGTCCCGCCGGTGCCGGAGCTGTGCGACCCCGCCGCATCCCCCGCGGGACCCGGGACCCCCCGAGCCGCCGGCGCCCGGCTGCGCCCTGCGGCCCCCCGGCCCGCCGGGACGCCCGCCCCGGGGACGCGGCAGCCGGCGCTGGTAATTAATCATTAATCTCGCCTCCCCGGAGGACGCGGCCTGCATTCCTGCTGCCAGCCTGTGCGCAGGCCCCGGTGCCGCGGCTGCCCTGGTCCCGGCCCAGGCCCGGCCACGGTGCCGAGGGGCTGCGGGGTGCGGGGGGGCCCTGGTTGTGGGGTGCCCCTGGTTGTGGGGTGCCCCCAGGGTGTGGGGCCGGGACCTCGGCCGGGAGACCCTGCGTGGGGCAGGGGTGTGCTGCACCCACACGTGTGTGTGTGTGCGTGTGTGCGTGTGCATAGCCCCGTGCTCATGCACACGCTTGCGTTCGAGGGTGTGCAAAGAGGGTGTGTGCGTGTGCAAGGGGGTTGCGCGTGCGAGCAGCCCCCCTGCAACCCCGTGTGTCTGTGCACGAGCGCGTGTCACACGCACAGCCCTGTGTGTCTGCGCACAAGCGTGTCACACACAACCCTGTGTGCGGTGCTGAGCACCACAGTGCTTGTGCGCGGGTGTGCAAAGGGGGTGCACACGCGTGCAGTGTGGGGGGTTTGCAGGTGCGCGTGTGCAAGGGGGTGTAGGGGTGCGTGTGCACAGGGTGTGTGTGTGCAAGGGGGTGCTGCACGTGTGTGTGCGTGTGCAAGGGGACTGTGTGTGTGCAAGGGGGTGGTGCACGCGCGTGTGCCCGTGCAAGGGCAGTGTGTGCGTGTGCACGGGGCCGTGCAGGGCTGTGTGTGTGTGTGTGTGCGTGTGTGTGTGCGTGTGCGTGCGTGTGCGGGTCTCCGCGCGTGTGCACGCCGGTGCGCAGTGCCCGGCGGCGCCGGTGCGCCCGTGCCCGCCCGCCCGCGCGCGCCCGCCGCCCCGCGCGCCGCCCCCGCCTCCCCCGCCGCACCGGGCCGCACCGGGCCGCCGCCGCCGCCGCCGCCGCCTGCGCCTTTAAGGCCGCCGGCCGGGAGCGCCCGGGAGCGGATCCGGGCGGGAGGGCGGTTACCGGGCCGGGGCGGGGGCCGCGACCGGGGGCCCGGCCGGGGCGCGGGATGGAGCGGCGGGGGCGCGGCGCGGCCGCCGTGTAGCAGCGGGCGGCGGCGGGGCCGTGCCGGGGCGGCGGGGCCGGAGCCGGAGGTGAGCGGGGCGGCGGCGGCGGAGCGGGGCGCGGGGCCGGCGGCGGCGCTGCGCGGCGGCCGCTCTCGGCCGAGCCCCGGCGGCGGCGGCGGCGGCGGCTGCGGCTGCGGCCCGGGGCCGGCGCGTTCCCAGGCCCCGCGGCGCCGGGCGCACGGGCAGGGCCCGGGGAGGCTCCGCGGCTCCGCGTCGCTGCCACGTCCCGCCTGGGCCCCGGTGCCACCGGCGGCCGCGGCGGCCGGCGGAGCCGCTGGAGACGAGCGGAGCCGGGGAACCGCGGGCTGCTCCCGCTCCGGGGCGGCGGTGGCCGCGGGGCGGCGGCGCGGTGCCCCCCAGGGACCCTCCTCCCCGGCGACCGCCCCCCCCGGGGACCCCCTCGAGGACCTTCCCCGGCGACCCCCCCCCCGGGGACCCCCTCGGGGCCCCCCCAGCGCGGTGGAGGGCAGAGCCGTGGGGCAGGTGTCCCCGGCGCTGGGGCTCTGCTGCGGGGGGCAACTTTGGGGGCTGCATGCCCCCTTTTTTTGGGGGGGGGGTGATGCATGCACAGGCGAGCAGGACCCTTGCTGAGCCCCCCCCAATCCCCCCCCCGCCCGCAGCATGTCGTGGTTCAGCGGCATCCTGGTGCCCAAGGTGGACGAGCGGAAGACAGCATGGGGCGAGCGCAGCGGCAAGAAGGGGCAGCAGCGGCCGCGCGCCTCGCTCTGCGGGCCCCGCTACGTCAGCTGCCTGCAGCACCCTGAGATGGAGCGGGCCGGGGGGCCGCCCCGCGCCGTCCCCCGCCGCACCTGGCAGGACGAGCACTACGGCAGGAAGGGGGCCGCCGGCGAGCCGGGGCTCAAGGCGGCCGAGCTGGGCCTGGAGGACGGCGAGGCCAAGGGGCCGCCCAAGGCGCCGGGGCCGCGGCTGTCGGCCGGCGCGTGCTGGCGCCGCGTGCTGCGCGTCTTCCGCTCCAAGCGCTTCCAGTCGGCCAAGCTGGAGCGCCTCTACCAGCGCTACTTCTTCCAGATGAACCAGAGCAGCTTGGCGGTGCTCATGGGGGTGCTGGTGCTGGTGTGCGGCGTCATGCTGCTCTTCCAGTGCCTGCCCGGGACGCCGGCGGTGCCCGCGGCCGCCGCGCTGGCCGGCGCCACGGCCCTCTTCCTGCTGCTGCTGGTGCTGTGCAGCCGCAGCGCCTTCCCGCAGGACTCCATGGGGGTGCTGAGCTACGTGGTGCTGGGGCTGCTGGCGGCCGTGCAGGCGCTGGGCACCGTGGCCGCGGCGCCCCGCAGCGCCTCCGAGGGCGTCTGGTGGAGCGTCTTCTTCATCTACATCACCTACACGCTGCTGCCCGTGCGCATGCGGGCCGCCGTGCTGGCCGGCGCCCTGCTCTCCGCCCTGCACCTCGGCATCGCCTGGCACCGCAACGCCGCCGACCCCTTCCTCTGGCAGCAGGTAGGGCCCCCCCGGCGCCCCCCGGCCCCCCCAGCGCCGGCGGCCGCAGAATCTCCCTTTCTGCAAGAAAAATCATTATTTTATTTTTTTTTTTTCGCTCTCTGGAAACTTCTGGAGGCCGGAAGGGCTCCTCCTCCTCCTCCTCCGGCCGGCCGGGCGCGGGAGCCGGCGCGAGGGGGGTCCCGCGGGCGCCGCCGCCCCGGCCGGGGGGGGGTCAAGGGGCCCCTTGTCCGGGCCGGGGGCCGCGCACAAGCCCTGCATTGTGGGGCGCCCACAAAGCGCCCGTTGTGGGGCCGGCGGAAGCCCCCGGGGCCGCCCGTGCCCCCGGCCCGGCGTGCGCGGGGCCGCGTTGGCGCGCGGCCGCGTTGCCCGCGCGCGTGCGAGGGCCGGGGGGGCCGTTCCCGGGGCTGCGGGCGGCCCTTGCGCGGCCCCGCGGTGGCAGTGGCGGCGGCGGCGTCACCCTCGGCCCGGCTGGCAGCGGCGCGGGGCCACGTGCCGGTCCCTCGGGGCACCGCGCGAGGAAGCTCGCAGCCCGGGGGGGTGCGGGATGGGGCCGGCGTGGAGCCCCCCCCTCCCGGTGTGGGATAGCCCCCACGGGCCCGTCCGCCCGGGGGGGGAGGATCTGGCTCCGGGGCTATAAATAGCCCTGGCCCCGGTCCCAGGGGATGGGGGACGCGGCGGGGGGGAAACCGCAGCGCTCCCGCCGCAGCCGTCGCCGCTTCCCGGCCCTCCCCCGGCTTCCTCCGCTTCCCAAGGGCCCCTCGGGGCCTGGCCCAGTGCGCCGGCCCCCCCGCCGCTCCCGCTCCCTGTGTCCCCAGTGTCCCCGGGCCCCCTGCATCCCCCTGCCCCACGTCCCCATGTCTCCCTGCCCTTGGTCCTTATGTCCCGGTGCCCCCTATGTCCCCCTGTCCCAGGTCCCTGTGCCCCCTATGTCCCCTGGTCCCCTTCTCCTCTTGCATCCCCCTGCCCTGGGTCCTTGGACCCCCTATGCCCCCCTGCCATGGGTCCCCTTGCCCCCTATGTCCCCAGGTCCCCCTGCCCCACGTGCTCAGGTCCCTGCACCCGCTGCCCCACATCCCCTGCCCCACGCAGTGCAGAGCCGGGGGCACCTGCCTGCAGCCCCCCCGCCCCTGGGAGCTGCCCCGTGGCGGAGCCGGGGGTCCGGGGGGCTGCGGGCAGCGCCGGGCACCGCGGGCGGGGGGGACGCGGGGCGCCGGGCTGATCCCGCCTCCGCCGCCAGCTCAGCGCCAACGCCCTGATCTTCCTGTGCACCAACGTGGTGGGGGTCTGCACCCACTACCCGGCCGAGGTGTCGCAGCGGCAGGCCTTCCAGGAGACCCGCGGCTACATCCAGGCGCGCCTGCACCTCCAGCGCGAGAACCGGCAGCAGGTGAGCCGGGACGGCACGGCACGGCACGGGATGGGACGGCACGGCATGGGACGGCGGCCGCCGGTGCACCGGGCGCCAGTGCTGATGGTCCGTGCCGGCTGCAGGAGCGGCTGCTGCTCTCCGTCCTGCCCCAGCACGTGGCCATGGAGATGAAGGAGGACATCAACACCAAGAAGGAGGACATGATGTTCCACAAGATCTACATCCAGAAGCACGACAACGTCAGGTACGGCGCGGGCGGCCGCGCGCGGGGGCCGGGGCGGTGCGGGGGGGCCGGGGCGGCGCCCCCCCATCCCGCGCTCTGCGTCCCGGCAGCATCCTCTTCGCGGACATCGAGGGCTTCACCAGCCTGGCCTCGCAGTGCACGGCCCAGGAGCTGGTGATGACGCTCAACGAGCTCTTCGCCCGCTTCGACAAGCTGGCGGCGGTGAGCGGCGGGGGCCGGGGGGGGCTGGCGGGGCGGCCGCGGGCCCCCCCTGACCTGCCCGTGCCCCCTCCCTGCAGGAGAACCACTGCCTGCGCATCAAGATCCTGGGCGACTGCTACTACTGCGTGTCGGGGCTGCCGGAGGCGCGCGGGGACCACGCGCACTGCTGCGTGGAGATGGGGGTCGACATGATCGAGGCCATCTCGTGAGTGGGGCCGGGCGCCCCGGCGTCCCTGGGGCTCGGCCCCGGTGCCACCACAGCCCTGCTTGGGTTGTGCGTGTCCCCGGTGCTCATGCACGGACCTCCCTGGTGCCCGGGCATGGCCCTGCTTGGGTTGGGCATGGCCCTGGTGAGGACACGCACATCCCTGGTGCCTGTGCGTGGCCCTGCTTGGGTTGTGCATGTCCCCGGTGCCGGTGCAACCCTGGTTGAGCTGTGCATGGCCCCAGTTGGGTTGTGTGTGTCCCTGGTGAGGCCACGCACGTCCCAGGTGCCCGGGCATGGCCCTGGTTGGGTTGGGTTGTGCATGACTCTGGTGCTAGTGCAACCCTGGTTGGGCCACGCTTGTCCTCAGTGCCCGTGCGTGGCCCCGGTTGGGTTGTGCACGTCCCCGGTGAGGCCACGCGCGTCCCCAGTGCCGGTGCATGGCCCTGGCTGGGTTGTGCATGTCCCCGGTGAGGCCACGCTCATCCCTGGTGCCCGTGCATGGCCCTGGCTGGGTTGTGCATGTCCCCGGTGAGGCCACGCTCATCCCTGGTGCCCGTGCGTGGCCCTGGCTGGGTTGTGCATGGCCCCGGTGAGGCCACGCTCATCCCTGGTGCCCGTGCGTGGCCCTGGCTGGGTTGTGCATGGCCCCGGTGAGGCCACGCTCATCCCTGGTGCCCGTGCGTGGCCCTGGCTGGGTTGTGCATGGCCCCGGTGAGGCCACGCGCGTCCCCGGTGCCCGTGCGTGGCCCCGGCTGGGTTGTGCACGTCCCCGGTGAGGCCACGCTCATCCCCGGTGCCCGTGCATGGCCCTGGCTGGGTTGTGCACGTCCCCGGTGAGGCCACGCTCATCCCAGGTGCCCGTGCGTGGCCCCGGCTGGGTTGTGCACGGCCCCGGTGAGGCCACGCGCGTCCCCGGTGCCCCGGCGCTGGCGGGGTGACGCGGTGCCGGTGCCCCTCCGCAGGCTGGTGCGCGAGGTGACGGGGGTGAACGTGAACATGCGCGTGGGCATCCACAGCGGGCGGGTGCACTGCGGCGTGCTGGGGCTGCGCAAGTGGCAGTTCGACGTCTGGTCCAACGACGTGACCCTCGCCAACCACATGGAAGCGGGCGGCAAGGCCGGGTGAGCGGGGCGATGCCGGCGGCTCGCCCGCGGGTGCCGGTGCTGGGGGGGGGCACGCGGCCCGGGGGGGGCTCAGTGCATCCCCCCCCCCGTCCCCAGGCGCATCCACATCACCTGGGCGACGCTGCAGTACCTGAACGGCGACTACGAGGTGGAGCCGGGCCACGGCGGCGAGCGCAACGCCTACCTCAAGGAGCACAACATCGAGACCTTCCTCATCGTGGGCTGCAGCCAGAAGCGCGTGAGTGGGGGGCCGCGGGGCGGTGGGGGGGCCGGGGGCCGTGGGGCCGCCCCTCACCGCCGCGTCGCCCCGCAGAAGGAGGAGAAGGCCATCCTGGCCAAGCTGCAGCGGGCGCGCGCCAACTCGGCGGAGGGGCTGGCGCCGCGCTGGGTGCCCGAGCGCTCCTTCTCCCGCACCAAGGACTCCAAGGCCTTCCGGCAGATGGTGAGCGACGGGGGGGGGTCCCCGGGGATGGGGGGGTCCCCGGGGATGGGGGGGGGGGTCCCAGCGCCCTATCGGCCGTGCGCTGCCTTCCCGCGGTGTCCATCGTTTCTCGCATCTCCTTCCTCCTCCTGGCTGCATCCTCAGGGATCCCCCCCTCCTTGCCGGCCCTGGGGGTGCCCCCCATCATTGCTGGCATCAGGGCACCCAAGAGCCCCCCACCACCTTTGCAGATCCCTGGGGACCCCCCCCATCCTTGGGGGACCCTTTGCTCCCCCATCCTCAGCAGCCTTTGGGGATCCCCCCTCCTCGCCCGCCTTGGGAGACCCTCGGGGATCCCCCCATCCTTGGTGACCCTGGGGGTGTCCCCTCCATCCTTGTCACCCTTGGGGATCCCCCCATCCTTGGAGACCCTGGGGATGCCCCCCCCATCCTCTTCACCCTTGGGGGCCCCCCCCATCCTTGCAGGTGTCCCTGACACCCCCCCATCTCCCCTGTTTCTCCCCAGGGTATCGATGACTCCAGCAAGGACAAGTGAGTGTCCCCGCGCCGGGGACCCTGGGTGAGGTTGCACCCCGGGGTGCCGTGGCCGGACCCCAGCGCGCCGTGGGGAGCCCTCACCCGCCTCCACCCCCAGCCGCAGCGCCCAGGAGGCCCTGAACCCCGAGGACGAGGTGGACGAGTTCCTGAGCCGGGCCATCGACGCCCGCAGCATCGACCAGCTGCGCAAGGACCACGTCAAGAAGTTCCTGCTCACCTTCCAGACGCCCGAGCTGGAGAAGAAGGTGTGGGGCCAGCCCTGCGGGCCCCCTCCCTCCAGTCCTGTCCCTGTGGTCCCCTCCAACCCCTCCGTCCTGTCTCGTCCCTGTGGTCCCCCTCTGTCCCGTCCAGTCCCCGTGCTCCTCTCCATCCTGTCCTCCTCCATCCTGTCTCCGTGGTCCCCTTCGACCTCCTCCATCCTGTACTGTCCGTGTGGTCCCCTCCATCCCATCCACCTTCATCCCGTCCCATCTCCCTCCATCCCATCCCCATAGTTTCCTCCATCCCTGTCCATCTCGCCTTTGTGGTCCTCCTCCATCCCATCCTGTCCCCATGGTTCCCTCCATCCTCCTCTGTCCCAGCCCATCCCTGTAGACCCTTCCATCCCGTCCCCCTCCATCTTGTCCCATCCCCACGGTCCCCAGCCATCCCCTTCGTCCCATCCCTGCGGTCCCCTGTCCCGTCCCATCCCCGCGGTCCCCAGCCATCCCCTTCGTCCCATCCCTGCGGTCCCCCGTCCTGTCCCATCCCCGCGGTCCCCAGCCATCCCCTTCGTCCCATCCCCGCGGTCCCCCGTCCCGTCCCATCCCCGCGGTCCCCTCCGGCCCCGCTAAGCCCGCTCTGTCCCCGCAGTACTCCAAGAAGGTGGACGACCGCTTCGGCGGCTACGTGGCCTGCACCTTGCTCGTCTTCTGCTTCATCTGCTGCATCCAGCTCGTGGTGTTCCCGCGGTGAGTCCCCCGCGCCCCCCCGGCGCCCAGCCGCCCCCCCGGCGCTCACCGCCCGCCTCTCCCGCAGCTCCCCGCTGATGCTCGGCCTCTACGTCTGCATCTTCGTCCTCCTGGCCGCTGTGCTCTTCGTCTGCGCCGTCTACTCCTGCGTCACCGTGAGTACGGCGGCGGGCGCGCGGGGACGGGGGGGGCGGCGCGCCGCGTAACGGGGGGCCCTTCTCGCCCCGCAGCTCTTCCCCGCCGCCCTGCAGCGGCTCTCCCGCAAGATCGTCCAGTCCCGCGCCCACAGCACCGTCATCGGCGTCTTCACCATCCTCCTCGTCTTCGTCGCCGCCTTCGCCAACATGGTAGGGCCGGGGCGGGGGCGGCGGGCGGCCGCGGCGCTGGGGGCTGCCGGCCCCGCTCACCCCGCCGTCCCCGCCGCAGTTCGCCTGCAGCCGGGTGGCCCTGCGGGACTGCGCCGCCCGCGAGCTCAACGTCACCCCCGCGGCCGTGGGGCCCTGCCAGCTCCGCGCCCTCAACTACTCGCTGGGCGCCGCCGCGCTGCCCTGCCACCACGGTGCCCTGGCCTGCCACTTCCCCGAGGTGAGCGCGGCGCCCCGCGGCCTCGGCGTCCCCCCCGGCGGCAGGGTCCTGCGTGGGTGCGGGGGGCGGAACGGGTGCCCGCGAGTGTGGGGTCCTGCGTGGGTGCAGGGGGTGGAACGGGTGCCCGCGAGTGTGGGGTCCTGCATGGGGGCCAGTGCAGGTCCCCGGGGCTGCAAGGGTCTGCATGGGTGCAGGGTCTTGCATGGGTGCTGGTGTGGGTCCCTGCAGCCATGGGGTCATGCAAGGATGCAGAATGTGGGTCCCTGCGGGTGCAGGGTCTTGCATGGGTGCAGGGCGCCGGCGTGGGTCCCTGAGGGCATAGGGTCTCGCATGGGCGCAGGACGTGGGTCCCCGCAGGTGCAGGGTCTCGCATGGGCGCAGGATGTGGGTCCCCGCGGGTGCAGGGTCTTGCATGGGTGCAGGGCGCCGGCGTGGGTCCCTGAGGGCATAGGGTCCTGCATGGGCACAGGACGTGGGTCCCCGCGGGTGCAGGTCTCGCGCGGGTGCCGGGTGCCGGTGCGGGGCCCCGGGGCGGGAGCGCGGGGCGCCGGCGCATCGCGACCTCCTCTCTCGGGCAGTACTTCAGCTACAGCGTGCTGCTGAGCCTGCTCGCCTGCTCCGTCTTCCTGCACATCAGCAGCATCGGCAAGCTGCTGCTCATGGTGGCCCTGGGGGCCACCTACCTGCTGCTGGTGGAGGGGCCCCAGGCCGCCCTCTTCGACAACTACGACCTGCTGGTGGTGGCCAACGCGCTGTGAGTGTCCCCGTCCCCGTCCCCCCGCGCCGCCGGCTGCCCCGGCCCGCTGACCCCGCTCTTCTCTCCGCAGGCCGCTGCTCAACGGGACCCAGGGCGAGTGGTGAGCGGGGCTGGGGGGGGCCGGCGGCGCCGGGGGGGACACGGGGCCGTCCCGGGGTGGGGGGTCCGGCTCAGCGGGAGCCCTTGTGCCCCCAGCCCGGCGGAGGGGAAGGTGGCGCTGAAATACGTGACGCCCGTGGTCCTGGCCGTCTTCGCGCTGGCGCTGTACCTGCACGCGCAGCAGGTCGAGTCCACCGCCCGCCTCGACTTCCTCTGGAAGCTGCAGGTAGGACGGGGCGACGCCGGGGCGGGCAGCGAGCCCGTCCCCCCTCCGCGCGGGACCAGGCCTGGGGTCCCCAACCGCCCCCGGGCCGCCCCGACGCCCGTCCCCGCCGCAGGCCACGGGCGAGAAGGAGGAGATGGAGGAGCTGCAGGCCTACAACCGGCGGCTGCTGCACAACATCCTGCCCAAGGACGTGGCCGCGCACTTCCTGGCCCGCGAGCGCCGCAACGACGAGCTCTACTACCAGTCGTGCGAGTGCGTGGCCGTCATGTTCGCCTCCATCAGCAACTTCTCCGAGTTCTACGTGGAGCTGGAGGCCAACAACGAGGGCGTCGAGTGCCTGCGGCTGCTCAACGAGATCATCGCCGACTTCGACGAGGTGCGGGGCGGCCGTGGGGCGGGATGCGCCGGGTGCCAGAGGGGCTGGGGTGTGGGGTGCTCCGTGGGTCGGGGTGCTCCGTGTGTTGGGGTGCACGGGAGGCCCCAGGATGGGATGCACCGGGTGCCAGGGCGTCTGTGGAGCTGCATGGACCATGGTTCGGGGCGCAGGGGAGGTCGTGGGTTGGGATGCTCCGTGCTTCGGGGCGCAGGGGAGGCTGTGGGTCAGGATGCTCCATGGTTCGGGGTGCAGGGGAGGCTGTGGGGTGGGATGTGCGGGTGCCGGAGTAGCCGGGGAGCGGGATATGCTGCGGGATGGGGGCCCGGCAGGCTGGGGAGCAGGGTGCACCGGGGGCCAGGGCACACGGGGCCACACGGTGCCGGGGCGGTGATGCCGCGGCCGTCCGGCTCCCCCAGATCATCAGCGAGCAGAAGTACCGGCAGCTGGAGAAGATCAAGACGATCGGCAGCACCTACATGGCGGCCTCGGGGCTCAACGCCAGCACGTACGACCGGGAGGGCCGGAGCCACGTCGCGGCGCTGGCCGACTACGCCATGCACCTCATGGAGCAGATGAAGTACATCAACGAGCACTCCTTCAACAACTTCCAGATGAAGATCGGTGAGCCAGAGCCCCCTTGCACGCCCCTTCCCCTTGCACGCCTGGCCCCACTTGCACGCACAGCTGTCGCGCGGGCTGGTTCTTGCCAGCCCCTTCCCCGCTGCTCGCACGGCCTTGGCGCACCGTTTTGCACGTCCTGACCCTTGCACGCCCCTTCCCCTCTGCACACACGGCTCTTGCACACCCCTTTGCACGTCCTGGCCCTTGCAAGCCCCTTTCCCTATGCACACACCACCCGTGCACACCCTATCCCGCTTGCACACACCGCCCTCGCATGCCCTTTTGCACACCCTGACCTTTGCAAGCCCCTTCCCCTCTGCCCGCACAGCTTTGCACACCTTTTTGCACACCCGGCCCTTGCACACCCCTTCCCCTTCGCAAACACGGCCCTTGCACACCGCGTCGTGCATGCTGCCTCTTGCACAACCCCCGCTTTGCGCACCCGGCCCTTGTGCACATCCTGCCCCTTGCACGCGCGTGTGCACGGCGGGAGGTGTGTGTGTGTGTGTGGGGGGGGGGGCTGTGATGCCACGCCCCTCTCCCCCCCCCCCTCCCCAGGCCTGAACATGGGGCCGGTGGTGGCGGGGGTGATCGGCGCCCGCAAGCCGCAGTACGACATCTGGGGCAACACTGTGAACGTCTCCAGCCGCATGGACAGCACGGGGGTGCCCGACCGCATCCAGGTGAGACCCCCCCGCCCCCCCGCGTCCCCCCGCCCGCCTGTGCGCCCCCGCTGACCCCCCCTCGCCCCCAGGTCACCGCCGACCTGTACCAGGTGCTGGCGGCCAAGGGCTACGCGCTGGAGTGCCGCGGCGTCGTCAAGGTCAAGGGCAAGGGCGAGATGACCACTTACTTCCTCAACGCCGGCCCCGGCCGCAGCTAGCGGGGCCGCGCTGGAGGGGGGCAAGGGGGGCCCTGACCCCCCCCGCCGCCGCTGCGTCCTCGAACTGCGCCCCGGGGACGGGAAAAGGGAGAGACGGACCCAAGGGGGGTGCCGGGGGGGGCCCTGCCTGCCCCGGCCCCAAGCGGGGGGGGGGGACAGCAGCGCCCCCCCCTTTTAAATGCAAAAAAATTAACAAAGTGACTTTTTTTTTTTTGTAGCGGTCCTGGGCGCCGGGGGGGCGCCGGGGGGGGCCCACCGCGGGGGGGGGCGCGCACGGTACTGCTGCGTGTGTACAGATAAATTATATATAAACCTCACTTTCGATAAGAGCTGCGGCGTGGCCTGGCCTGGCGGGGGCATGGGGGGGTCACGGGATTGGGGGGGTCAGAGGTCATGGGGATGGGGTCAGGGTGGGAGTGGGGTCACAGGGTCAGGGGTCATCGATAAGGTGGGGTTACAGGTCACAGGGTCAGGGGTCATCGATAAGGTGGGGTTATGGGTCACAGTGGGGCATCAGGGGTCCAAGGTAGGGTTGGGGTCACGGGTCATCGACAAGGCAGGGTTACAGGTCCCGGTGTGGGGTCAAGGGTCACAGGGTTGGGATCAGGGGTCGGGCTGGGGTCACCAGTGAGGTGTGGGGTCAGGGGGGTGTGAGGGGGGGCATGGCCGGGGTCAGGGGTCATAGGTAGGGCCGGGGTCGCAGGTCAGTGTGGGCCCGGGGGGGGGGTGAGTGGGGTCATGGGTCGAGCTAGTGACGCGGGTCAGGGGTCGAAGGCGGCAGGGTCAAAGGCCAAGCGAAGCCTCCGCCACCTCACCCCACTTCCGGGTTGTGGAGGGGGAAGAGGCCGCGTCGCGCATGCGCGGCGGTGGTCGGGGGGCGGTGCTGCGCGGCGGGGCGGGGCGTGCGCGCGTGCGCGGCCCCGCCGCGTGACGCAGGCGCGTGCGTGCGTGCGTGCGTGCGTGCGTGCGCGCGCGCGGGCGCGGATCGCCATGGAGGCCTCGGCGGGCGGCGGGGCCGGCGGCGCGGCGGCGCGGCGCTGGTACTTCACCCGCGAGCAGCTGGACCGCAGCCCCTCGCGCCGCGCCGGCCTCGACCCCGACAAGGAGCTCTCATACCGCCAGCAGGCCGCCAACCTCCTCCAGGACATGGGCCAGCGCCTCAACGTGTATCCGGCCCGCGCTAGGCCGCGCAGCCTGCGCTCGAGTGCCGCCGCCGGGGCGGCGCGGGGCGGGGGGGGAGGCCCGGGCCGGGAGGGGAGGGCTCTGCCCGGCGGGGGGGGTGTTTCCTTAACCGTGCCGCCAGCTCGCAGCTCACCATCAACACGGCCATCGTGTACGTGCACCGCTTCTACATGGTGCAGTCCTTCACCCAGTTCCACCGGAACGTAAGTGCGCCCCTGCCCGCGGCCCCGGGGGGAGGGCCCGCGGGAGGCAGGGTGCTGCGCCGCCAACGGCGGCCGTCACGGGCCCCCGTCCCTCACGACGCTGCCCGCGCTCCCTTCCTTTCCCAAAGGAGCGTTTATCTTAGCCATAAAAACCTGTCCTAACTTATTTGCTCTGATCTTGAACTTATTATCTTTAAAAATAAAAATTGTTTTTCTCCTCTGAAGTCGGTGGCACCGGCGGCTCTGTTCTTGGCAGCCAAGGTGGAGGAGCAGCCTCGTAAGCTGGAGCATGTAATCAAGGTAGCACATGCCTGTCTGCACCCCCTGGAAACTCCTACAGACACGAGGAGCGAGGTAAGTGTGGAGATGGGAGGACCGCGCTGTGAGGTGAGGAGCGGAGATGCAGAGAATGGGAATGGTGGAAGCGTGCTGCATCCTGAACTGTGCAGTTCTGCTGATATAACTAGATCACGTGGCTACAGCGTCTCGTTAAATCACATTCATAAGTATCCACTCTCTAAATGAGTGGTTGTGTCGTAGGATGGTTAGTTACAGCTCAATTCAACTGCTCTCATAGTACAGAGAGCTTTTTGGCTTCTGTACAGCAGAAGGCTTTTCTTTCCTGCTCTGTGGCAACCTCTCTTCTGTTCTCTTCTGCTGTGCTGCTGCAAATGTGACTGAGATGTGCTGTGTAACAGTGTCTGCATTAAAAGCCTCTGAGGAGAGCGTGGATGTTGGCTGCTGGGATTAAATAGTGCCTGTGGCAGAGCAGAAAATGATGTGTGCAGTTTGATTCCGCTCTGTTCCCGCTTGTTTAGTTGTGGGTTTATTAGGAATGTTGCCAATTCCCTATCTCTTGAGACAGCCCGCCTTACCTGGAACTGAGTAGCCAACCCTGCCGAAAAGGGGAAGCTTTATCCAGGAGCCAAAGCTTAAGGAAAAAGCTAAATGCCGTCCTGTACTGCTCATGTAGCCATCCCGTGCCACGTAGCCCTTCTCGAGGGACCAGGACTAAGGGCCAGTGCGGATCCTGAAGCAACAATCCCCTAGAACAAGACCTAGCAGGGGAGTGGGTCCACCCAGCACTCTGCTTTCTCTTTTCTGGCAGGGAATCTGTGCCAGTTTCCCCAGTCCAGATTGGGGCATAAAGACTCCCCTTTGCTATTTTTTTGCCTCCCTGAGAAAGGGTGTTAGAAATGTGCAGGCTTTATACGGAGTGCCTCATCGTGAGTAACTTGCCTGTCCTCTCAACCCCAGGCTTACCTGCAACAAGCCCAAGACCTGGTCATTCTAGAGAGCATAATACTGCAGACCCTGGGTAAGTTTTTCAAAGCGGACGGGCTGCCACACGAATCCCAGACCCAGGAGTGTTCCGCAGGGCGGAGAGTCTTAACTGCACAGTCTTCTCCACAGCTGGAGGGCAGATGCACAGCTGGCCAGTGGGAAAGCAAGAGTCCAGGCAACAAACTCTTTTTCACACCCACTCCTTGTGTTTTTCCTTTGGATATCAATTTTTTCAGGTTTAACTTGTGTCAAGTTCAGTGTTCAGAAAAATTAAACTGTGAAAGTGTGGCTCGTCTCTTTCCCCCTCTTCCCCAACAGGTTTGTACTGCTCGGACGTTGGTCACTGTCCTCTTACGCTGTTCAACTCGATAATGCTCTAGTCCAGTGGCCAGGAATGGGAGCTGTTTGCACTGGGAGATGTCTCACAAAACCTGGGTTGAAGTTAATATTTTGATTAGGTCACTGGGGTTTTTTTTGTTTTTTCTTTTAACGTTCAGCTGAACTATCCCAGCCACAGTTTTCTTTCTGTTTTTTCGTTTTTGAAAAACAGAGCCTGAGCCTACAGTAAGAGCTGTGATTGTCTGTCAGATTGAGTATCTTGTTCCTTTCTAAAATGCCCCGTTAAAACTTTTTTTTAACAACTGTTCAATTTGGGAGGCAGTTTGTATGTAGCACGTCACTTCTTAAAATGCTCAGTAGGCCTTTGTTATTTCTGACTTGGTTGCAAAGTAAATTCTAATAATCCCTAATTTACCAGGGGATGGAAGAGGGCAGATGTGTAGATGACTTGCACACATTTGTCTGGCAAACCAGTGGATGAATTGTGGTCCAAGTTCTGGATGTACTGTGTTTGGTTCTCCAGCTGCCTTCTTGTTTTTTTTTTTTTAAACTTCACAGTTCATCTAGAATATTCTGCACAGAAGAAGCCAAATCTGTTACACACATGGACCGATTTAATTATTTTTTTCTTTAAACCATAATGTACAAACTAAATAGGAAACTGAAGCAAGGATTAAGTTCAGTTGACTTTAATGTGGTAGGCTCCTTCAAAGGGAAGACATTTGCTTCCTCTTAGCTTTTTGGGTGACAGAAATTCCTTTGAGCAAATGCTATTGTCTTCTCCTTCCTCCCAGCTGCTGTAAGAGACTTTGTCCTGCTATTTTTAAAATCCTTAATAGTTGTTTTGTTTTCAGTGAGGTCTTTCAAGCACAGAAGTCATTTTAGCTGCTTGGAGGCCTGGCAGCAGCCGTGACCTTCAGGTTTTGTGACTGGAGAACTTGAGTCTTCTGGATAAAGGAAAATGCGCTCCTCTATTCCTGCTCACCTCGGAGCGGAGAGCAGGGCTGTAGGAGGGAAGGGGAGAGCCAGGCTTGTGCCCCAGGAGCAGGAAACGCGAGGTTCGTGGAGCTGGGGAGTGTGCTGCTAGTTACCTGATGGCCGTATGTCTGTGTTCTTCCAGGCTTCGAGATCACTATCGACCACCCACATACCCACGTGGTGAAGTGCACGCAGCTCGTGCGAGGTAAGAGACCTCGGGCGTCGGGGCTTGGTGGTGCTCCGCTGCAGAGGGCTGCTCCTCCGAGTAACTTGAGCTTGATAGAAAAGAGCTGTGAAAATAGATTGTTGTTTGGCTGCATTTGTCATCGGTACTGACAAAAACCTGCCCTGTGGTCGGTATCCTTAATCACCACAATGAATTTCAAAGTAGATGGAGTTGCAAGTCCCTCACGTTACGCCATGGCTGTACTGAACCACGGTGTAACACAAAACCGTCTCTGTACAGTAACTTCTAAAAGCCTTCTCTAGATGTGATGTGAAGTTAGTCAGACTGTGTTGGCTCTCTTATTTTCCTGTGCTGGTGACAAAAGACCTGTGGTTCTTAAACATAATAGGGTTTCTCAGGATATCCAGACTAACTCTTTGCTCTTTCCTTTTCTCTTTCAGCCAGCAAGGACTTGGCACAAACTTCCTATTTCATGGCTACCAACAGGTTATTATTTACCATTGATTCATATTTGACAGAGGGTTTTATCTGGAGTAGATGTGCTACTGGTGATCCCTGGGGGACTGGTTAGTTTGTGAGCAATGGGGGATTGCTCCGTCCTGTTGAGCAGGAGAAAAAGTTTCTGTTTTTTCTAGCTTCCAATAAAAACAAGTGCAAAATCAGTTAGGCAGGTAGGACAGGTAAAAGTAGGATGTTCTGGAACATCACTGCTTTCTTTTTACAGGGAGTTAGACTGTTGTTGAAAGTTCAAAACGAAATAGCTGTAGGGGGTGGACTTGAAGAGAAAGTGTATGTTTTTGCTTATTTAGTACCCAGGGGTCAGTGAGTAGAATTTCACTGCATTAAGTGCTGTGCAGATTGCAAACAGATATGTTCTGTACCCAAAGAGGGCTGATCTCAAGTATAAAGCAAGAAAAATGGGAGCTGCATACGGATGCCAAAGGTTACAAGACAGAAACGATAGCCTTGTCTGGCCGGAATGACTGCAGAGGGTCCTGTGGACAGTGTCTGTAGTGCCTGTAGACAGTCTTGGAAAAGAAAGAGGCACCTAGGTTTTACCTTGAGAGGTCTGGATAGTTCTGTCAGGTAAGACCTGGATTTTTACTATAATGCCGATTCCAGCCCTCGTATTGTGACTTCTGACATTATCAATTACTTTCTGGATTGGCAGCTTCAGGCAAATTATGGAATTAATGTTTGGAAAAGACTAACTTGAGGAAACAGGAGATTTTCTGTTTCTGAGGAAGAGTTTGCAGAAATGAAAGGATGGATAACTCTCTAGAAGGAGAGAGAGACAGGTTAGGCTTCAGTTCTGTCTGCTTAAGTCTAGCCTAACTGTGCTGGTTAGATAAGGATGAAGTTTTCATTTTTAATTAAAAAAAAAAATGTGCTGGCAAAAAGCATTTAGTTGGTGTTGAAGTAGCAAAACTCTCTCCAGAATTACTTATTTTCAGGTTATAGGTAAAGATGCAAAAGCAGTAGGCCATCTCTGTTGTAGCCGAACCTTCAGGAGCGCACGCTTGCTAGCGTAGGTCAAACTGCAGAGTCAGAAAACATTTCCAGACCCTGGCAGAGCAGCAAATGTGTGCGGCCGTGGGCAAGTCGTTTCCCTCCTCTCTCTGTCCATGAGAAGTGTTAACTGCTCACCTCCACAACTTGCTGTGAGCAGATTTTGTTGAAAGATGCTACGCAGCTCCAAAGGGCGCTGTATTCAGAAGCCTGCAAGTCTTCGCAGCAGAACTGCGTTGCAGGTTTCCCGCATAAACTAGCGTAGAGGGAAGATTGTGTTAGTAGTATATAAGTAAATACATCCTTGAAACATGTTTTATCCCTGCAGCAATAATTGCAAAACCAAGGGATTATGAGTTAAGGTTACACTTGAAAGAAATCCAGGCAGAAAAGATTCTTGAAAGAAATCATCCGGACAGCCTCAATTTTGCCTTGAAGTGATGCCGTGAAATACGTGATTAAGACACTTGAGGGACGAACTAGGTTTATCAGGTGGAGCTACAGATTTTTAACTTTTGTTCCCTTCTGGCATCGTTATGGGGCAGAGTTAAGGCTATTTGTGTACCTTAACTTCACTTCTTACCTTGGCTGACTGGATGGAGGTTTTTTCTTGCTCTGAATTTCCTGGGTTTGACTTTTTGGTGTATTGATAAGTACAATGTCATTGAAATGGCTTCAGACTTTTCAGCTATGGATGCATATCTCTGTCCACAATGCACTGGTGGAAAAATGTTAAAGTAACCTGAGCATGCTGAAGAAGTGCAGATAATGCCATCCTGCCACTGCACATGGGTCCTCAGTGTCACTGTTTCCATGAAGCATCTTTAAAGGACTGATTCGCTAGTGTACTACTGTGACAACAGGCAAATCCCGCACTGAACTTGCCGTCACGGGTTTTTAAGAGGGCTGGATGTAGTGAACCTGGTGTTCCTGCAGGTGAAGAGTAGGGCTGGTGGGGCTGAACACGTCCCAGTTCTCAAATCAGATGTCTACTCTGAGTTCCTCGTGCTGCACAGTTCAGGATCACTTCTGTTCTTAACGCTACCTAGACCACCTTCCCCAGCACTGACGTCCAAACTGCCACGTAGCAAATTCATTTACTCACGGAGTGCTTGACAGGTGGCCAGGCTCCCCGTTAAACGCTGCGGAGTCGCTAATCTGCCGTGCCGCATGCAGAGCGGCTCTGGGGGGGAGCAGGGCCTTCCCGAGTTGGCTCTGCAGCAGCTGATGACTAGAATTACGTGAGCCTGCCTGTAGTAAAACAATTGGAAGCTTTTCACATGCAGTCAGCGCGCAGTGTTATTTACAGCAGGAGCTTCAGTCCTTTTCCTAAAGATGTTTTGGGAAAGTCCAGAGCCTTCCTAAAGGCCTAGAAGGGCCAGTTTGCTAGTTGAGCACATGTGTTCTCAGGAAGGTGATTTGTAGTACCTGCTTTTTAATCAGAGAATAAGTGATGTGGATTGTGAGGCATGCTGCAATTTTCATACAAAACAGGCCAAATCCTGCTGCAGGCTGGATTCAGGATAACTCCAAAAAGTGTAATCTGTGTGGATCTGTACAAAGTTTGCCTTTAACTGTGAAACAGATCTTGACCCTAAGGCGAGATGGTGCTTCCGTTAAACATCCCCTGACATGAATGTGAGACTTTGCTCCTCTTAGTGTCCCTCAGGACAGATGGGGGGATGAGTATAGATCCTAGGAGCTTCCTTGTTTGCACTGTCGGTTCTTGGAACGGTAGCAATGCCCCTCACCAGCGATGTTGGCTTCCCAGGAGCTGCACTTGGAAACGTTTGAGTTCTTTCTCAGATTGAACAGAGCCCACAACAGAGGTTAGGGGTTGGCAGATAACCCAGCTGCTCACTTATTCCCTTGGAGGAGGGCTTCAGCGGGACAGCAGTGTGCCTTGCCACTCCTGAACTAGCCACAGAGCCTTGAGCTGACAGAGGTGCCTGGACCCAAACTGGCTGGAGCAGAACAGGGAATTAACACGTGAATTGGCAGAGCAGGATAGAGACGCCTGTAACAGTAGGGTTGTGCTGGGGGAGGAATTGCAGGACCTTCCCCACCGTGTCCACCTCTTCCGCAGTGTCTGTTCAGCGGGCGATTGTGTGTGCTGAGGTTCAGGCTTGGGAGTTCATGGCTTTCTGTTTCTCTCTCCCTGCTGGTGACGTCAGCCTGCACCTGACCACCTTCAGCCTGCAGTACACCCCTCCCGTTGTGGCCTGCGTCTGTATCCACCTGGCTTGTAAGTGGTCCAACTGGGAGATCCCAGTCTCCACGGACGGGAAGCACTGGTGGGAATACGTTGATGGCACTGTAACTCTGGAGCTCTTAGATGGTAAGTTTTGGAGCAAGGTCCCCCCAAAGGCTCTTATGTTATCTTGGCATCTCTGTTCCTGGGTCTGCCATTCAAACATGGCCACTGGCCAGTTCATGGACTCAAGGGCTTCTGGTCTTGCCAAGGTTTCCAGTGCAGCAGCTTCTATGGTACAATAGAGATGGCAAAAGGCACACAGTGAGACGAGTTTAAATGTGGTCAGTGGTACTAGCTCTCAGTATTTCCCCTCCTGGAATAGCTCCATCTCATCAGTAGCTCCATTCATCAGTAAGCAGGGGGTTGCCCTGCTAGGCGAGGGCAGGTCTGTGTGTCCCTAACCATCTTGCCTGTGTTTGTGTCTCCTTTGCAGAACTGACTCATGAATTCCTGCAGATCCTTGAGAAAACTCCCAACCGGCTTAAACGTATCCGGAACTGGCGGGTAAGAGTCTGCTTTGCGCTGTTGCTGCTTGCAGGAGAACGCAAGCTCTGATTTCTTACGTGTGCATGAGGCTGTGTGGCGTCTCTGATAGCACAATACAAGACAGCGTGTGAAGGGTGTGTGTGTGTGTTGGGGGGGGGGGAATCTGAGCATTGTGGGTCTGCAAAATGTGTCTTCAGTATTTGAATGAACTCTGTAAAGACCTTGTTTTTTCAACTGATGTAGTAACCCTGCTTCTGTGTTTGGGTGGGGTCTTCTGCTGCAAGAAGTAGGGGCAGAGTGGGCCTGTCTTTGAATCAGAGCTTGCACTGCACAGTGAGCCCGTTGCATCACACCAGCTGCCTGCTTGGCCATTACGTCATCCAGGCTCAGCCAGACTGTCTGTTCCCTGCTGCTCGTGATTGCTGCCTGGCGCTGCAGAGCAGGCTGCGTTTTGTCGGGGTCTGTGCCGTACAATGAGCGTGTTCCGCTCTGTAAAATGCTCTTTTGGGCCTCTGCCACTGGAGATGTTAGGCCTGTTGTTAGATCAGCCAGCAGGATAACTTATGCTTTTGTCCTCCCTAGTGGTCTACCATACTAGTGACAGCACAAACTAAATCACCGGTCTCTGCTTTTATTCTAGGCCTCTCAAGCAGCCAGGAAGTCGAAGGCTGACGACCACGGCGAAGATGAGAGCCTCTCGGAGCAGACGATCCTCAACATGATTTCCAGGAACAACAGTTCCGACATGAACATCGCAGGTTTAATGAGCATGTCGACGTCCTCGACTGCCGGAGCAGGGCCAGCTCTGCCAGCCGCAGCAGACTCGCCCAGCGACCAGGGCGGTGCGGATGTGTCCCAGCCCGAGCACTGGCTCTCCCAGCATCCTCCCCCCAAGCTGGAGGCTGGCCAGAGTCACAGGACTAACGAAAGCTCCTCAGCTGCCGAGCATCCTTTACAGCAAGATGGCGCTGGTTATCAGAAGCAGAGTGGCAAGAATGCCCCGTCGGCAAAGGTGTCGCTCAAGGAGTACCGGGCCAAGCACGCGGAGGAGTTGGCGGCACAGAAGCGTCAGCTGGAGAACATGGAGGCCAACGTGCGCTCTCAGTATGCCTACGCGGCGCAGAACCTCCTGGTCCAACAGCAGCGGGAGAGAGAAGTCCAGCAGGACAGCAACCCCTCTCCAATCATCCTGAAAATCCCCATCGGTGGCTCGGAGAACCCCGAGCGCCCTGCCCCTGAGAAGAGTGACAAAGCCTCAGCTCTGAAGCTGAGGATCCCGGTGGCAGGGGGAGGCGGGGACAGACCACTCTCCTCTAAGCAGGAGGAGATAAAAATGCGGATCAAGGTGCCAACTGCTGCAGACAGGCACAGCTCCTCGGACGAGAGCAGCGGCAAAAGCCGCGATCACAAGGAGAAACACAAGGGCCACTCTTCCAACCACCACCACCACCATCACAACCACCACTCTCACAAACACTTGCACGTCCCGCTCGGAGCTGGCCCCAGCAACGTGGGGAACAAGCGGCCGGGAGACTCTAAACACGGCGGCCAGCAGAGCACCGTGCCCCACAAAAGCTACAGTCTGTCTGGCTCTTCCCGCAAGAGGCCCCCGCCGGAGGAGGCGGCAGCCGCAGCACACGAGCACCAGCCCAAAATCAGTAAAAGCTCCAAAGGCCCCGGCATGCAGTTTCCTTACCCCCACCTGTCCGGCGCAGCCCATCTGCCAGGGCACAGCTCGGAGGCGGGTGGCATCTCCTTGCCCCCGGCCAACAAAGCCAGGGGTCCCCACGGCAAATTGGACAAGGGTCCCGCGGGGGCCAACGGGCACAGCACAAACCAAGCCAGTGACTACCAGGATACAGTCAATATGTTGCACTCGCTGTTGAGTGCACAGGGCATGCAGCCCACCGGGCCCCCTGCCTTCGAATTCCACTCGTACTTGCCCCCCCGGGCTGCCGTGAGCTCCAGAGCCGCCAACACGGACAAACCCCGACCGCCCCCGCTGCCGTCGGAACCCCCCCCTCCGCTCCCCCCGCTCCCCAAGTAAAGCCCTTTTTACTACTGAGTTTGTACAGACGAGCCTGCTTGCCCGAGCCCGAAACCTGGGCTGCTCCCGCAGGGGAGGGAAAGGGCTGTTTGGTCTCCACTGCCTCACGAAGAACTATTTTATTATAACTTTTATTATTGGTATTTAGAGCGCGGAGTTGTCGAAGCTGTGAAAGGATAAGAAACCCTTTCTCTGTTCCTCGCTCCCTCCCCCACCGACTTCCAGTTAGTGGTGGGGTCTGTCCCTGCTGGAACTGAAGCCCCCTCTGGGGATCATGTACTGTGGGGAGCCCTGGGGGGTATTTAAAATGTGTCACAGAAAATCTAAGACATTTTACAAATAATTTAAGCAGTAACTTATATCTTAGTGTTTTGTTCATTTTAATTTTGTAACGCTGGCAGGTGCTGCAGGGGACCCTCGTGCGGGGCTCAGGCCGCGTCCGTGGTTGGTCAGGAGGCTCCAGTCGAGCCGTTGGCAACGGGAAGTGGTTCAGGAGCCTTTTGGGGATGGAGCAGAGGAAGCGGTGTGTGGAGAGGGCAGGACTGGAGGCAGCTCGGCTGGGGCAGTAGAGGAGATCCCAGCTGCTGCCGACTCGGGGTAGTTCGGAATTGCTCTGCCTGCTGTTGCTTCGGGTTCCTCAGCTGCAGCAGTGGCTCTCATTTAGGCTGTCTTCCTTCCTGCTGAATGAGAGGCTGTGTGGCAGGTCGCGCTGCTTCTGCTGAGAAATCCCCGTGGCGGTTCAGGGAGGAGGGAGCATGTTGGAGGTTGTGGCTGCTGGGGCGATGGTGGAGGAGTCTCGCCAGCTTCACCTCGCGTGTCGCCTGCCCGGCAGAAGGGCCGGGAGTCAGTGCGGTGCCCGGGAGACCTCGCTCACCTGGCGCTGCGGAGCTGATGCAGGGGAGGGGAACGGGTGTGCGAGCGGGGAGAGCTGCGCACGGGGCACGTTTGAGTCGCGTTGCGGATCATGATTCTTAACGTTGGCTATGGAAAGGGTGGCAGAAGTGTTGGGGCGTTCGCAGTAGTGGTGCGATGTGGACATCCAGGGCGAGGCGGTGGCTGCGGGCTTGGCTGAGGACCTGTCTGTCACCTCCGGTGGCTGTTTTAGGGAGAGGGGACACATGAGCTGCCCACGAGGGGCCTCGTACGCGGAGCAGCTCGTGCCCAGGCGTAGTGCGAAACCTCGGAGGCCACTTGCCCAAGCGCAAGACGTAACGCCCTCCCGCCCGTCCCCAGCAGGGCAGGGCGCTGCTGGCGCATGGCTGCGTGGGAAGGTGCAGGGTACGGCCTGAGTAACAGTGTTTGGAGCATATAAGCCATGTAGAGCCTAGCCTAGGTACAAACGTGAAGTACTTCGACAGACGTGCTCTGTAGTTGTGCAGGGTTTAATCTGAGAGGAGCTGTAGCGAGTTCTCCAGTTGAGAAATAAGATGAAAACAGGCAGGATGGGCGGCTTCGGAGGGACTGCTGCTCCTCCTCGGCCCTGGGCCCAGTGTCAGGCACGAGTTCCTGCCCGGGCCGTGGGGGAGCTCGTTCAGGGAATCCTGTGTGCACTTTGCTGTTATCTCACCACGCTGGAAACGCAGCTTTTACTGCTACCTAGATCCCGGAACGGGGAATCCAGCTGGAGGTGAGAAGTTTCGGTCTAAGGTTTTGGAAAAGCTGACTTATTTTGTTCTCAGACTATACTTTTCCAAACTTCAATAAATGTACTGTCTCCATATGTTTTTGTGAAACTCTGTTCTACATCCAGTTCTGCTTGTTTTAGAGTGATCAGTAATGCTAAGCCGTGCCGGTGCCAGCTTGCTGGGGCTGGTCAACCACCACGATAACTTTTCAAGTGCAGAGTTTACGTTTGAGGCTCCCAGCAGAGAGTTCTGTCTTGCTTACGCGGGTGCTTTGAGATGTTGCGGCGTGGTTTGTCAGGCGTTGCAGCAGATCGCGCTGCCCTTTCCGTTATTCAGCAGGGAGCGATTCCTTACCTCGGCTGCAGCGAGGTATCGATGTCACGTGCTCGCGAGTCTCTGCGTGTGTCCTGGAAAACTTGAGCATCTTCAAGACTAGCTACGCGCCTGGTTCTTGTTGCTGCAAAAGCCTTAACTGCAGGGTGGCTGCTGCTCTGGCTGGGGATCTGCCGCGTAAGGCATCTCCCAGGCCGGTCTTAAGCGTTCAGCGCCCGTCAGGCCCATGCATGGGGGCAAGGCTGGTGCCCATGCCCCCGCCTCGCAGGCAGCCCCCGCAGAAGCATCCTCTGAGCGATTTCCGCGTCTCTTTGTTTCAGGCTTCGCTCGCGGTTTGCGGGGCTGCGAGCTGGTGCTTTGGGGTGAGCCGGAGGCGTGAAGGCCCTCGGGGTGGCCGGGGCGGTCACTGGACGCGGGCTCAGGTGTCCCTGGGTTTCCTGCTGCCGTGCTTCAGGCCGTACTGAACGCGCAGACGCTTTTCCTGGGCCCCCCCAAAGTGCGTCTTTCCTCCTGGCAGGGAGCACGGGGCCTGTGTCACCCGCGGGCAGGGAACATGGGTCTGCTGCCCCCGGTAGGGCACAGAGCCAGGGTTTCCCTTTCTACCTAAAGCTGCTTTGGTTTATAGCTGCCGTCTCCGGGGTCGCGGGGGCGACGGGAGCCTCCCCTGCTGCTTTCCTCTTCCCCGCTTGGGCGAGCGCCGGGAGCGAGGGCCGAAGCCTGGATAAGGAAGGTGCTTTTAAGTATTATTCTTAAACATTTATAAATATTTAAACTTCGGGAAACTTTTTAAACCAGATAGACGTGTGCTACCTGCCCCAACCTGTAAGGGGTCGGGGCTTCCCCCCGCCGGGGAAGGGGCAAAGGCCGCGGGGCCCCTGGGGCCCCCGGGAGCTTCTGTCTTCCCGGAGCTAAAGCGCGAAACCCGCTTCCATCTCTCCTCTCTCACTCAGGGCTGTCGGGTGCTCGCGACCCCCCTTCTCCCGCCGCGGGGCCGCGGCCGCGCTGCCTCCGCTCACCGGGTGCAGCAGCCCCCGGTAAGGGCGCCCGGTAAGGACATCCCCGGGCCCGGCGCCGGTGCTCGGTCGCTCGCGGGCGCTGTCTCTCGCTGTGTATTTATCCACATCAATAAAAGTGAACGGCAAAGGAGGCAGCCGAGCTGCACCGCTGTGTCCCGGGCTCTTCCTTGGCGGCGGCGGGGCCCAGGCGGCGGCGGCCCCGCGCCCACGTGTCGGTTCCCACCGCCCCCTCACGTGACCTCCCGGGGGCGTGGCCGGCCCCTGTCGGAGTGACGGCCCGCTTGGCCAACGGCGTGCGACACCGCCCCTCCGGCCGCCGCGGATTGGCGGCGTGGCGGGCCAATGAGGCGGCGGGGCGGGCGCGCGGCGCAGACGGCGGCGAGGCTGGGGCGCGAGCGAGGTAAGATGGCGGCGACGCTGCCGGCCCCGAGCGGAGCCCACCGGTACCGCCGCCCCGCCGCCCGCCCGCTCTCCCGGCGGCTTCTCCCCACCCGCGCGGGCCGTGGGCGCCGATCCCCCGCCGGTCCTCCGCGTCGGCGCCGCCGCCTGGGCCCCCTCGGCTGCCCCCTCATGCCCGCCGCCCGCGGACAAAATGGCGGCGCCGGGGCAGCCGGGCGGCGCGAGGGCGCATGCGCGGGCCCGGCGCGAGGCGGGTGGCGGAGCACGTGCGCGGGGGGAGGCGGCCGTGCACGGGGATGCACCGAGGGGTGCGCGGGGAGGGGGGGGGCCGTGCATGGGGTGCACGGGGAGCTGCACCGGGAGGAGGGGGCCGCGCACGGGGATGCACCGAGGGGTGCACGGGAAGGAGGGGGGGCCTGCGCTAGGGATGCATTGCAGGGCGGACTGGGAAGAAGGGGTGCTGTAGCATGGGGTGTACTGGGAGGAGCGCATGCTGCACTGGGAGGTGTGCTGGGATGAAGGGGTCTCGTACTGGGGGTTCGCTGGTGAATGTGTACTGGAGGATGGGGTGCTGCACTGGGGGAGTGCAAGGGCGGCGGTGGGTATTGGGCGTTGGGAAGGAGGGGGTGTACGGTGGGGGCGTGTGAGGGGTCCTGCGCAGGGAGGAAGATGCCTGGCACTGAGGGACTGGAGGGGACGGTTCTATACTGGGCGGCAGGTCGTGCACTGGAAGGGAGGGTTCATGCCCGGGGGGGACACAGGGCCGGGAATGGAGCCCTGGGAGCAAGGGGCTGCGTGGGGGGTGGGGGGGTTGGAGCGGTTGCCTGCTGGGGTGTGGAGAGTTTGCGCAGAGGGGGAAGGGAGTCTAGAAAACATGCCCCTGGCCACAGCGCTGGCAGGCAGTGATGCTTGGTAACTCAGGTAAGCGAAGCGTGTTTCCCTCTGCGCAGAATCGGGGTTACTGTGAGGCTGAGTTCCCTATGAAACTATGTCCGTAGGCACAGTTTCGTCTCCCACTTGTCCCAGGAGGACCAAGAGTTTTATTCAGATGTTTGCAGATGTTAGCAAAGGCTGCTCTTCCTTTTTATCAGTTGTTTGTTTCATTTCTTTTAATTGGGTCTCTATCTCTCTAGGAGGTGTTGGCATGAACAGAATTCGGATCCATGTTTTGCCGTCGAGCCGAGGACGCCTTACTCCTGTGCCGCGGCCCCAGGAACCTCTGTCATGTGCCTTTACTCACCGCCAGTGTTCCCAGCCACGGCTGGAAGGGCAGGAGTTTTGTATTAAGCATATCCTGGAAGACAGGAGTGCCCCTTTCAAGCAGTGCAGCTACGTTTCGACAAAGAATGGAAAGCGGTGTCCGAATGCTGCGCCCAAACCGGAGAAGAAGGATGGGTTAGTATTTCCGTTTCCCAGTCCTTTGGTCTGTACCGTATAGAACTAAAATGGGCAGAAGCAGGAGTACTGTGGTGTGAAGGCGTGGGTCTGCAGCACGGGCGCTGCAGGTCCTTTTCCTTATTCTGCTGCTGTACTTGTGTTAACCTCAGACAAGTGATTTTCCATTTTTGGAGCATTGTTAGCCCAGCAAAAAGACACTGTGAGTACTGGAAGCTCCGCGTGGAGTCTTTTTGGTGCAGCAGGACTGTCAGGCTGCTGCCCTCTGTCATCGGAAGGTGGCTGTGCTGTTCCAGGAGCCCGGGTGCTTTGCAGGAGCTGCAGCTGCATCCACGTGGTGCTGCACCTGAGCTAACCCTGGCAAACCCGAGTTGCCTCTGTCTGTGCTTATGGTTAATCCTCAGCACGGCTACTCTGGCCATGTATTATTTGGAGCTGATGACCTGGTTGTGCTTGTTGTTCCCTGATGCGTGTAAAATGTTCCAACTGTTACGGATGAAAGAACCTAGAATAATTATTGACACCCAGTAAACACGTCAGCAGCACTCAGTTACAGTCATCGGAGCATCGGCCTTTATTTCCTTCCCAGAGGTCACTGAGATTCGAACACTAGTAGTCTTGATTCTGCCCTTGGTGCCTCTGCAATAAAAAGGATGCATCTAACGTGGGCCCGTGTGCTCTGTACGAAAACTTAAAGTCCAGTGTGAATGTTTGGAAGCAGAAGAGTTTACATCTGTGGCTTTTCTGCTTAAAAAGCCCTTTTCTCTCCCTGCTGCTGTGCTGTGTGGCTGCCAGCTTCAGTGCCAGAGGTGGCATTTGATGGTGGTGTGTGGTCTGCGAACCACTTGGGGCTCCCTGGTATTTCTGAACGATACCGGCAGCCAGTGAGAGTTAGGTTTTGCTCGGGAAGGATAGCTGCGGAGGGGGGTATGCCTTTCACAGGGCAGGGAGTGTTTCTCACTGCATCGCTTGTTCATTTTGCTGGCTGAGAACCTGGAGTCATAACGTGTTTTTGATTTATTTGCTCAGTGTGTCCTTCTGCGCGGAACATGCCCGTAGGAATACTCTGGCACTCCAAGCTCAGATGAAAAAGTCCAATCCTGGACCTGTAAGCGAGACTCTCCTTTGCCAGCTTAGCTCTTACGCCAAAACAGAGCTGGGCTCCCAGACTGCAGAGAGTAGCCGCAGTGAAGCCAGTCGAATTCTAGGTAAGAATTTAACGTGAAAACCGGTGGGAGAGAACCAGGAGTTCTCTTTTTTGTTTGGAAATGCCAAGAACATCACTTATTAAATCCAGTAGCAGAGAAAGGATCCTGGGGTCTGTGGTCAAAAGATCATGTCGCACACCCCTGTGGGTTTCGCCTACAGTGACTGTAGATAAGTCACATCATAGGTATGTCACATCACCAGACCAAAATCTTGTGGGTTCTCTCCTCTTACTGTTGCAAGGTAGAAGTGTCTGGAAGCTTCCCTTCTGGCTGGTTTAGTCTCCCGCTGTGCCTGTCAAACACCGCTGTTAGATGTGTCTGTTCCCTACGGCACAGTGGTGAGCTTCCCATCTTGCAGGGTCACTCGGTGGGGAGCCGGCAGGCGGTTAGTGGTTCCTAAGTAGGCAAGAATGTTACTCCACAGGAGCTGTATATTTTGGCTGCACATAATTAATTGGTGGGTTTCCTGTTGTACCATGTTGCTCACTCTCATTGTGTTGGGGAGAAGTCTCTCTTGGAGAAGAGACGGAGCCGGCTCACCTCTGCATTGCTGTGGAAGAGCCTCCCCCGGGGTCCCCGACTGCCCCGTGCTGGAGTGACGAGCGCTGGGAAGCAGGGCAGGGTCCTGTCCCTCACGGAGACTTGTCTTTCAGATGAGGACAGTTGGAGCGATGGCGAACAGGACCTTATCACGGTGGACCAGACGTGGCGAGGGGACCCAGACAGCGAGGCTGACAGCATTGATAGCGACCAGGAGGATCCCTTAAAGTAAGTTGGGCTGTGGTGGCTCCCAGCTGGTTACATGTGTCCTGCAGAACGCCCTGAATTCAGTGCGATACCAGGGTGGATGGTGGTTATATTAAAAAGATGACGGTATTAATGATGTTGCAGTTGGACTTTGCGTCTCTGGTGAGTTGTTAGGCGTGAATACTTGCAAGTCTTGGACTTGGTGGTTCTTCTATGAAACATTTGCTGTTGATCCTGTTTCAGTGCAGAGTAGTCCGTCTAGCCAAGTATTTAGCAGCAGTCTGTGGGTGGTCTCTTAGCTTTAAAAAAAATTCACTAGTTCTGTTCCTCATCCACTGATCCGTCTAATCAAACCCTGCTCAGTCAGTGTTTCAGGTAATGCCCACGTTATTCGGTAAGAACAGCCCTGAGGGGTTCTTTGCAAAATTTACCCTGTTTGTTTGGGTGCTTTTCAGGCACGCTGGTGTATACACAGCCGAGGAGGTGGCTTTGATCATGCGAGAGAAGCTGATCCGCTTGCAGTCTCTGTATATCGACCAGTTCAAACGACTCCAGCACCTTCTGAAAGAGAAGAAACGTCGATACCTGCACAGCCGCAAGGGAGAACATGAAGCCATAGGCAAGTACCGGTACAGGTAGTCACTGATCCATATTCATCTGGCCATGGGGCGCAGTGCTTCTCAACAGACGCAGAACTCTGCATTTAAAAATGCTTTTCTGTTGCTTTTTTAGAAGCACATTTAATTGCAGTGCTAGCTTTGTAAGGGTGAGAATTACTGTAGGATTGAAAGTGGGATGGAGAAGGTATTTCTGTGGCTGGCCTTATGCCCAGAGATTAGTATCATTTGGGTTAGAAAGGTTGCCGGATTTCTTTGCTCTTCAAAGTTTGCAGTGTTGTCAGGAAATGAGACTACAAAGTTAAGTCTGAGACAAAAGTTCTTTTTTGTATGGGATTTCCTGTTTTTGGTTTTATAAACAAAAAATTTATTCATCTGTAAGGTCCTGTCTGTATCGGCAAAGGTTTGTTTCTGTAGTTATGCTAGTATTGCTGTAATGACATTCCTTCTTAGCACAGATGCAACTTTCTCCTGCAAAAGCGCTTTTGCTCGGGTTGGACTCTTACTGCACAGAATATGCTCTTTTAGGCAGGAATTTGTAGTTCAGCAGCTGAAGAACTGCGTTGTATAACTGGCTGAAAGCGTTACAGTGCAAAGAATGCTTTCTCTAGCGTAGCCTCTATAATAGCTCATCCCGGAAAAGGGCATTGTGCAGTCCAGGCTCAAGTAAAAATAACTGAAAGTTTTATACATAATAATTTTGTAGAACTTGTTTTTGCAAACCAGTAATAGAAAAACAGATGCTGAGCTTTGCCCTGTAATTACAGCTAGGAATGCTTACGGGAAACTTCCAGAATTTGCACATGAGTAAGCTGAAACTTGACAAATTTTATATTCTGCCTGCAGAAATCACAGTATACTTTTGACTGGTCAAAGTATTTTAAAAGATGTTGTTTAAAAATATTCTGTCAGCCCAAGTATTCCTTGTCTGCACAGAGCAACTGGGAAAAGTTTCTGGATGGAGGCTGCTTTGTCATGCTCTTATGTAACCAGAAGATGTGCTTCCTGTTTATATGTGCAAAGCTCGCTGCTAATTCACTAGATGCTTTGACATCTGTGTCATTAGTCAGCTGTTGGAGCTCTCGACAGCTGATTTTGGCTCTCGGTACCAGAAAAATAAAATCGGTATCATTTTCTTTAAAAAGCCCTATCGAAAGAGGGGGGTGTTGGCTTAATCGCGCTGGAAGAAGGTGGTAGGTGGGGGGTGGTACTTCCTGATCCCTCCCTCGCTCCCCTGCAGGCAGCAGCCTTCTGACGGGCCCAGAGGGGCTCATGGCCAAGGAGCGGGAGAACCTGAAGCGACTGAAGTGCCTGCGACGCTATCGGCAGCGCTACGGCGTGGAGGCCCTGCTGCACCGCCAGCTGAAGGAGCGCAGGATGCTGGCGACGGACGGCACGGCCCAGCAGGTGAGTGTCCAGCAGCGGCTGGGCCGAGAGCTCGGGTCCCAGCCTGGTTTGAGTTACGGCCTCGCCGGGAAACTGGGCCTCTCCTCTCGCCCCTTCCTTGGAGTGCTCCTAGGCCAGATCCCCTGGGTTTCTGGCCCTGTCAGATTGCCCGTGGTCGTGCTCAAATCTGAACCCAAGTCATGCGTGTGCAGCAATCTCTTTATCAGCATTTTTAAATTTAAAGCATTCCCTTAGCCAGCTTCTTAAAGTCGGAAGATAAATCTGGGAAAAGCCATTCTTTGAGACATCCTTCTGAGGTGATAACGTTCTTTGTATTGAAATTGAGGCTTGTCTTACTATCTCAGGTCTGTCTAACAAAAGCCTGAATGAAAAGGACATAATGAGGAGTGAGAATCTGCCGTAGTGGAACTGAGAATTTAATCTTGGCATGTTTTTGAAAGCAGAATGCAAAAATGCTGTATAGCCGAGGGGGTTTCTCTGGAAAAGAGCCAGAAAATTTTCCAGTGCAGTTCTGAGCTCTTCTTTTCGACTTGTTTGCAGGCACACACCACTCGCTCCAGCCAGAGGTGCTTGGCCTTTGTTGATGATGTTCGATGCTCCAACCAGTCTCTCCCGATGACCAGGCACTGCCTTACCCGTATCCTTTGATCTGCCTGGGCTGTCTTGGGCTGCGCTGGCAGTTTGAAGTGTGCCTGATCCTCCTTTTTAATTTGGGCCCTGAATCAAGGCCATCGGTTTGCTGTAGCCGTTGGTTTCAAGCAGGAGCCCAGAGGAATGTGTTCCTGTGGTATGTTGGCCAGTCCAGAGCATCAGAAGGGAATGGCCGATTCACTTGGAAGCAACAAGACAACCTCATCAAGCCTGAGGGATTCGCAAGTAAATTTCCGGCCATTTTAAAGGAAGGTGGAAGCGAGTTCACTCTCGGTTTGTGAATTACTGCTCTTAAGAGGCTTGGCTACCGGTGCTGGGGTGCCAACAGCCATCCAGATTAGAGCCTGCCAAGCATCTATGCGAGTCCCACTGCGAGCAAGTGAGTAGGAAGAGATGCTTGACTGTTGAGGCACTGCTCACGCAGTGGATATAGGAGGACCCGAATGAGGGAGTAGCTTTTAGCCTGGCTGGGGCTGCCGTGGGCCATCTCGCTCTCACTGGGACTCGTTGAAGGTGCTGGTCATTTAGAATGAAATCCCACACTGAGCAGTGCTGCCTGCCTGCTGCGTCACGTGTGTCTCTGAACAGCTTCGGGCTGTTCGACTTCCAGATACGACCTTGGCTTTTCAACGGCTGGCTCTGAATTTCCCCCTCCTCTCTCCAGCCAGCGACATGGGATCCACAAGCCAAACCTTGCCCCTGGGTACATCTGCACAACCCTTACGTGGGATTGGGTGGATATGTCCAGTAACAGGTTTGGATTGTGTCTCGAGTTGAGTTAGCAGCTGTTGCTGGTGTGAGTCAGGATAAACTCCAGCGCGCTGTCCCAGAAGAGAGCTGGCAGCCAGGGGGATGATGAACTCTTCATTTTGTTTTGTTATTAAAGTTGGCAGACTTGACTCCAACTATGCGCAGGGAGCAGTCCAGGGAGCAGGAAGCTGCCATTGTTTCTCTGTAGTGACCATATATTTTAAAATAAAGACAGGATAAATACCTTTAAAATGGTTTGAGCAAGTTGCTGTTTGCAGCTGGCCGACTTTGAGCAGTGCAGGCAGAGAAGGGAGTGGAAAAAGCGGGGTTTTATTTCCTTGTGTCTGAGCGTGTCAGCTGACTTTTACTGACACAAACAAGATTTTACTTTGGTTAGTCCTGCTGAGCCGATAACATCTGCAGTCTGCTCTGCTTTGTGCATTGTCAGGAGGCTCTTGGGCTTTGTTTGGTTTTCAGAAGCTTGATTGTTTGTGACAATGCATTAAAGGGACCGAACCCAGCTGGGTTGTTGGGCTCCAGGTGGAGCTTGTGATTTTGTCAGCTTGGCAATTCATGCTTTTTGGCTACCAATAAAGTAAGCGCTTGATCTGGAGTCATTCAGAGAGATTAGAATCTGGCTCCCCACCCTGCTGTTCGTACAGAGACAGTTTTCTGACCACATCTGCCCTTGAGTATCTGATAGATTTGGCTCTTCTGGGTTGGGCTCCGTGCTGTTACTTCTCGCACAGATTATGGGCTCCCCAAAGCCTGTCTGGGAATCTTGTTAGTGTATTCGGAGTTGCCTCAGTGCGTGGAGGTTAGAATGCAGTGGTAAATTTGAAATCTAGTCAGCTTAAGAAACTGGGTTAAGCTTGGCGTCCTTTGCATTTTATGTGGGTTTGAAAGATTTTTTTCGCTCCCTCACTGCTTTGTGTGAAAAGGAAGCTGTAAAATGAGCTTCGCAAATGTCAAGAACGTCAGTATGGCTAGTTATTTTGGTGGGTTTGATACTGAGATAGCTGACTTGCAAGACTTGCTCCATACTTGAAAACAGCTTTGGCACCAAGCATCAAATCATCACTTGAGTGGAATTTCTGTCACCGAGTGAACAGCCCAAGAAATAAGCTTGGTCGTTCTTTGCAGTAGTGAGTAGAAAGCTTATGATAGCCAGTAAAAACCTGGTGTATGTAGACCATCGTGCTGCCTTCAGCAGTGGGTCAGTCTGTCGTTTTGCAGGGTTCTTGTTCTCTTTTGTTGGAAGAAGATGGGATTCATTCTCTAGCTGTTGTCTGCTGGTGGATTGCTCTGTAAGTGAGGTACAACTGGAGCAGAGTTTCTGTTTGTGATTAAAGGCAGGAAATCCCATTTACACCTCTGGCAGGAATAGGTTTTCCATGGGGAAAGAAAATGTACTGGGAAGATAGAAATACCGGAACTAAATTCCTGGCTCTGGAAAAAGCATTGTGCATGCTAGTATCTCTGCTGCGTGTTAGATGTTAAGGCTTGTGCAGATGCCTTTTAAATGGATGTCTGCAAATAAAAGTAAGTCTGTGCATTTGTAATATCTTCCATCTGAGGATCTGTGAGTGCTTTACAAGTATCCAGCTAAGTCTCCCCGCCCCCACTGCGAGGCTGTCAGCGTTGTCCCCATTTTCCATCATGTAAGTAAGGTAATTTGGCCCACGTCACCGGGCGATCAGGGTGCAACTCTGGAGTCTAGACTCATGACCATGAAGGAGAACTGTATTTTTTTAACACTGTGATCCCTGAACGGTGGGGTGGGTGGGGAGCTTTTATGCTCTTGGATGTTTTTTCATACCTTGTCTGCCATACTGTACGAGTTTCCCTTGACTGTCTCTTTCCAGACATCTGTCAAGATACTAATCAGACTCTGTTTAAACCGTGTCAAGGATCAGAGGAAGTGCCGTGCAACAAGCCCGTTCCTGTAAGCCTCTCCGAGGATCCGTGCTGCCCACTTCATCTCCGACTGCCTCCTCAGATGTACGTACCTGAGCAGGTACTGTCTGTTCCGGAGGAGCTGGAAGCTGCCCCCACAGATCTGTACTTGAGCGCTGCTGAGCTCCAGCCCACGGAAAGCTTGCCCCTGGAGTTCAGTGATGTAAGTCGGAGCAGTCGTGCAGTGTGCTCTCGTATAACCTGTCCGTGGCATGCAAGCAAGGTGTCCGGCAGAAAACCTTCCTGTGAAGGTTGCTGTTTTCATTACATGTTATAAAGTCGCCCTAAAATGCTCAGGGAGGAGGAAGAGTGGGCTGTAGTGCAACGGATCTGGTGTCCCCTCGAGGAACACACGTGGGCATCGTGTAAAGCTGCTGCCTCCCAGGCAGAGTACGTGCAGCTGCACAGGTCAGCCCTCTCCTCGGAGAAAGCCCAGGGCAAGCAGGACCCAAGTTGTGAGGGACTCTCAAATAATTCAGTCATGTGGCATCAGCATGCTCAACCCAGTAACGGGAGGCTAAGATGTTAATATTTCTCATCACTTTCCTTCTGCCAGGAGCTTAATGTATGAACTATTTTTGTTCCTGCTGGCTTGGGGAAGAATCATCTCTTGAAAAATGTGCAAGAATGTGAAGGGTTTGGGAAACGCTTGTTTTTGTAGTGTTTTGAACATGATTGGTGACTGCTCCTTTGGAAGGGCTACGCTCTTGTTTAAATCCGTATTTAGAGGCTTTTTAAAAAGCGGATTTTTTTCCTTCTCTTCCATGAAGAATACATGAGGATTTTAATCCCCAGATTATTCCGATATCCTGCATGGATGTTAAGCCTACATGCTTAAAATCCTCTGAGATTTGTTTAAACAAAACTACTGTGGTCATTTGGAGCTACTGCTCTGAATGAGACGTCACTTGCTTTAAAATTTGGATGTCACCAAGATTCCTGAGCGCTTTCATCAGCAGGCAAATCGTGTAACCTAAAATTTGCTGAAGGAGAAGGGTTTTCCTGCAGTTCTGGAGTCAAGAGGATGTCAACAGACGTTGCTTTAACACGAGAGACCATGTGCCACTGATTCGGTGCCTTGAAAGCCCGTTAGTCTGGGGCTGCCTGGCAGGAGCCTAGTTCAGCCGTAGAGCTGCTGTGGAGTAAAGACTGGATCCAGCGCCCACTGAGGTCGGGGGACGCTCCCACTGACTTCGGTGGGCACTGGACCGGAGCCCAGGTCTCCTTCCTGTGGGGCTGAGCGCTCGCGAGGCAGAGCCAGCACGCCGCTGTATGTGAAAACAGTCTTTGTGGGAGATGTTTTTTCAGGTCAAAAATGAAAACCATAACTGTATGCCCCCCCTCCCCTTCAAGATGCTTCTCTTGCTCTGTGCAGGGTTTCAGTAGCCGTTTGGGTAAGAATCCAGGGGCCTTAATTCTGCCTTTTCCCCCCTTGTACTCTGAGCCGGGCATGGATGTGAGCTGCAGAGTAGCTGCCCACTTTGGAAGTGGCCTTACTGGCGAGTGCGACTTCTCCATGCCGCTACGATAAGATAGCGTGTGTCTGCCCTCCTTCAGGACTGCATTGAGGGCCTTTCATGCTGGAATTTCTCCTGTCGCAGGCACCTTGTGAGGACCCTGCTTCCTTGCTCTGAAGGGATTCAGGGCTACATCAGTACATGGCTGTGCAGAGCCTGTGTTTTATCTAGTGCAACGCTAGCCTGTTAAAGTGCCACTCCGGAGTCACAGACATCCCGCCTTGATGTCGAGCTCCCTCCAAAGCCAAAACAAATACCTTCCTCTAACAATAGCCTCGGAAGAATCCCAGCCTCTCGCGTCAGCGGTGTTATCAGCACATGCTGCAGACAGCAGCAAGCGGGCAGACAGGAGGAGTAAGCTTGAGACTGTATATGCCAGTGTTGTGTGTCAGGGCAAGCAGAGGGCTCTGGTGAGTCTTGTCGGGGGGTGAAAGTGGTGAGTGTCCTAAGGAGATCAAAACCAGGGCTTTTCACAGCCCTTCTGGCTGCTGCAGGAATGCTTCTGCCATCTGGAGCGGCACATCGCGTTTGGGTCTGGACCTTGTGCCCCACACCTCGTCTTCAGTGGGAGTTCAGCGTTTCCAGCCCGGATCGCGCAGTTTCTGGAAAAGGAGGGCCCCTTAGCTGCGTCGCACCGGGACGCTGCGGGCGCCACAGCCGGCGTTCCCAGCTGCCGAGGGCAGCGCGGCCTCTCTCCCTCCGGCAGGGAGTGCGGCTGGCACGAGGAAGGGGCTGGGATTCCTGGCGGCGTGATACCCGCTGCTCTGATTTCCTCCTCCCCTGCCCCTAGGGTAAAGCCGAAGCAATGGAGCAGTTTGCTGCCTCTTCCTTCCCTGGTGTTAGAGGAGACAGGCTTTTACCGCTGAATGCTGTAATAAAGCATTAATTCAACAGGATCTGGAACGAGGGTTGCTCCTGCCTGCCCCGTTTTTGCGTGCCGTGTTTTCACGTGCAGGCCCCGCCGGCTGCGCTGGCCTTGGCGCTCCGGCTCTCAGCTGGGCCGAGCCCCTGCCCTTCTGCTGGTGCTCCTGACTTGCAGCCGAGCTCCTGGGCTTTGCGCGGCAGGAGGAGTGGGTGACGGAGAAGGGCTGCAAAGAGCCTTGCTGCTGTCTCCCATGGCTCCTTGGGACCACTCCTTCTGATGGGCCGCTCCTGGTGTTTTCTCTCTTAGGACTTGGACGTGGTGGGTGACGGCATGCAGTGTCCCCCGTCCCCTCTGCTCTTTGATCCTTCTATGGCCCTCGAGCAGTCAATCAGAGACGTGGCCGAGGCCCCCATAGACATATTGGCCCTCGAGGAAGCTTCCCCAGCAGGCATCCCACCGCAGATGGTGCCGACGGACAGAGGGAGCTTGTCTGCCCACGTCTTCTCCCCAGCCGCGGAGCCTCCTGCAGAGCTGCCTGCACAGGTACAGCCAGGAGAACGGGCCGGGGGCTTCGCGCTGTGAAGCGCAGCTCCTTCTCCAGGCCGCCCGTCGCCTCCGGAGCTCTGTAACGAGCCGAAGATGAGCCCTCGGGGGGAGACCTGCCCCCCGTTTGCAGGCCCGCTGGGCCGGCCAGGCCCTCAGGCGGCTGCTGTCCCATGCAGCAGAGCTCGGACCCGCTCGGGCAGCCCGTTAAGCCCGGTCTGGATGGCGTTAGGAGAGCCGCGAGGATGGGAACCAGAGCTCGTCCGTGGGGCGGCGGCAGGCTGCCGGCGAAGGACAGGCAGCCGCCTTCTCTCCATGGGTGGCTTCGTGCCACTGCGTCTTCTGTGTGTGGGATGGGCGTCGCGGGGACTGTCTGGGAAGCATTAGGGATGTCTCGGCTGCAGGCTGGGGACGGGGACAGTGGCTTGACCTGCTGTGGGAACCCCGTCTTCTCCCATGTGGTGAAATCATCTCCTGGGCAGCGGGCTTGTGCTTTCTCTCTCTTCAAATAACATTTACTCCACAGTGCTCTTTTGAGTGTGATTTTTCCACTTCTAACTTGCTCCTCTTGGTGTCCTGCTCGGAGCCCGCGGCTTGCTCGGGAAGTGCCACAGGGTGTCTTCTTTGGAGGCGTCCTCGGATGCCCCGTTCTGTGTCTGTCGTCATCTCGGAAGCTGGTGTGCAGCTCGCAGGGGTCACGGCAGCCTCTCTCCTCCGGGAGCTGAGTGTGCTGCTTGGGTGGGGGGGCCGCGGCCCCGGGGCGCCCACCCCCCAGGCCCTGAATGAAGGCCATCGGTTTGCCGTAGCCGTTGGTTTCAAGCAGGAGCCCAGAGGAATGACGTCTCCCAGTCTGTTGGTGTTCCCATCCCAAAATGGAACGGCCAATTCGTTTGGGAGCGACAAGGCGCCACGGGCTGCCCCGGGGACACCTGGGGCTCCGGCCTTGCCTCCTCCCGGGGCTGGTCCAGCTGCAAAGCCCTGGGAGTTGCCCGCGTGACCTTGGTTTTTTTGTTCCAACAGAGTCACCTGCCGCTGGTGGGGTGCTGGCCCGGGCCGAGGGATGACAGGAGGCCGGAGGAAGCCACGTCCTCTGCCCAGGCCCACGGAGCAGCCGCAGCCGCCAACGGGAACCTAGAGCCGGCGTCCGTGAGCTGAGACTGGGACCGAGTGGCCTAAGATCCCTCGTGAATCCTCTCACCGAGCCCTGGCAGCCCCTAGGCAGGACACACACGTTATGAACACGCAGAGGCCGGCGCGACCGCCCGGCACCTTCCCAAGCTGCGGCTCTGCCTCTGCCGGAGAGATTCCTGGAGCGGCGGGGCCTGAAGCGCCTGAGCGGGGGCCCACAGCCGGGCCGGTCCAGCCCGTCCTTGCCTGCGTCCCCGGCTCTGGCTGCCGCGGGTGTGGTGGAGCCTGCCAGGGCCCGCTGGCCAGGGAGAGTCTGGTAGCAGCGGGGGGACGTTGGAGGTGTTCAGGGGAGGGATCCTTGGGTGACTTGTGGGGAAAGGATGGGGTGGTTCTCCGTGCTCCCGAGTGAAGCTGTGGTCTCCTCGGAGGGGTGAGATGTGCCGGTAAGAAATGGCTTTGCAGGTGAGGAAAGGATGTCCCGTGCGTGGCACGTCAGGACAGTGCGTGCGCTTGTCGGAGGCCTGGTCTGCTCCTCGCACGCTCCCGTGCACCCGGGCAGATCCCGTAGCGGCGTGCCGGCTCGGCTCCGGTGTGCCGCGGTGCCCTGCGGCTGCTGCCACCCCAGGCGGACTCCTGACTGGCTTCGGTCTGCAGGCGCTGATCCCGTGCGTGTGTGTGTGAATGTGCTGTGTAAAGTTGTGGGTTTGCGGGAGGAGGTTTCCCCTCCCACAGGTAACCCGGACAATAAAGAGCAGCAGATACTGAGCGAAGAGCTTCCCTGGGTCGTGCTTCGGGAGCAGGAGGGGGATGAGACGCGCTCCTGGGGGGGACGCGGCTGCTGTCCCGGGGAGGCGAGGGCGGAGGAGCTGCCTGGAGCGAGGGCAGGGCGAGCTGGCGCTGGAGAGCGGCCGCAGGGCCGAGTCGTCCTCTGCGACCGGAGCGTGGGACGAGCATGGCCGCGGGAGCGACAAACGCCCTCTCGCTGGGGGAGGAGGGGTTCAGGAATGAAAACCATGTGCTCGCAAACCTCCCGAGTCCTGCTGCAGCCAGTAAAAATACCCAAGTTCAGGTTTCGCTCCCTTATTCTCGGTCCTTAGTGTAAAACCCCGGAGCTCTGCTGCTGCCATGCAGCACGGTGACGGTGCCAGGCCGCCTCGCTGGGTGGGGGCTGCGGCCCTCCCCGCTGCAGACCTCTATTTTTAGGGCCCCGTAAGCGGCGCGTCCTGTGCACGGCCACGGCCCGGGAGCTGCAGGGAGGTTTGCGGCTGGCCCCGCGACCCGCTCTTTTGCTGCAGAGATGACAGTCCCGCCGTTCCCCAGTTATTTTCTTCCTTCTGGTGATCTAAAAATACTGCTGCAATCGCTGCCTGTCCTCTGCGCGCTGGGCCGAGCTGGGCCGTGCCAGGCATCCCTGTGTGGCAGGGCCCCACGGTGCCGAGCTGGGCTCCCTCCCGTGTGCCGGGGGCCGGGCTGGGCCGGGCCAAGCCGGGCTCCATCACGCAGTGGGGTCTGGGCTGCACCAAGCCGGGCTCCCTCGTGCCGTGCCGAGCTGAGTTGGGCTACCCGATGCCGCAGGGCTGAGCCGAGCCAAGCCGGGCTCCCTCGTGCCAAGCTGTGCCGTGCCAAGCTGGAGTCCCAGTGCTGCAGGGCTGAGCTGTGCTGAGCCGAGCCGGGCTCCCTCGTGCCAAGCGGGGTCCCGGTGCTGCAGGGCTGAGCTGTGCTGAGCTGAGCCAGGCTCCCGGTGCCGTGCTGTGCTGAGCCCAGCTGGGCTCCCAGTGCCATGCTGAGCCAAGCCGAGCTGAGTGCCCGGTGCCGTGCCGTGCCGTGCCGAGCCAGGCTCCCGGTGCCGTGCTGAGCCAAGCCAAGCAAGGCTCCCGGTGCTGAGCTGAGCCGTGCCGTGCCGAGCTCCTGGTGCCGTGCTGTGCTGAGCCATGCCAAGCTCCCGGTGCAGAGCCATGCCGAGCTCCCAGTGCCGTGCTGTGCCAAGCAGGCTGCCGGTGCCACAGGGCGAGCTGAGCTGTGCCGAGCAGAGCCAGGCTCCCGGTGCCGTGCCGTGCGGAGCTCCCGGTGCCGTGCCGAGCCGAGCCGGGCTTTGCAGGGCTGCTCCAGCGAGCGGCCGGGCCGGGCCGAGCCGGTGCCAGAGGCCTGGTCCCGGCGGACACGGCGCAGCCCCGGGGCCGGGGGGCGGCGCGGCCCTGCCCCGTCCCGCGGTGCCCCGGGAACCGGCCCCGCGGCGGGGAGCGGGCGGCGGCGGCGGCGGCCCCGGGACCCCCCGCCGCCCCCGGGCGCGGATTGGCGGCGGCGGGGGCGCAGGGCGGAGCCGGCCCGGTGGAGCCATGACATCACCGCCGCCGCCGCCGCCGCCGGGCCAGCCCCGGCCCCGCTCCCGGCCCCGGCCGCGCCGCGCCGCCGCCGCCCGCCGCAGCCCCGGTGAGTCCCGGCCGCGGCGCGCGGGGAGCGGGGCCGCCCGGGGGGCCGCGAAGTTGCGCCGCAGCTCGGGGGCGGCGGCGGCGGCGGCGGCGGGGGGGGCGCAGCCCGGGGCCGCGCACGTGCCCCGGGGGCTCCCCGCGCTGCGGGACCGGGACCGGGGAGGGGTCGGGTCCTCTCGGCCCCGCCGCGCCTGCACCGACCTTGGGGCCGGGGAAGCGGCTCGGGGCGGCGCGGCTGCCCCCCCCGCCGGTGCATCCCCTCCGCCCCCCCGCCGCTCGCCCCAGCACGTCCCGGTGCAGCCCGGCTGCCCCCCCACGCGTCCTTGCTGTCCCCAGAGTGTCCCCGTTCTCCCCGGTGCGCCCCGGTTTCCCCTTCTGGTGCCCCCCGACGGCCCCAGCTGCCCCCGGTGCAGCCCGAGCGGCCCCGGGGTGTCCCTGCCGGCAGCGCGGATGTCTCCCCGGCTCCCCCCCGCCTCCCCGTGCGTCCCTCACTGTCCCCCGTGCGTCCCTCGCTGTCCCCAGTCCATCCTGGCTGACCCAGCCGTGATGTCCCTGGCGCATCCCGGCTGTCCCTGGTGTGTCCCTGCTGTCCTCGCTGCATCCTGACTGTCCCTGCCGTGTCCCTGCCGTGTCCCTGCCGTGTCCCTGCCACCCCTGCGCTGTTTCCCCGGTGCATCCCACTTGTCCCCGGTACCCTGAGGCTGTCCCCAGTGTGTCCCCGCTGTCCCCAGGGCATCCCATCTGTCCCCCCTGTGTCCCCACTGTCCCCGCTGTGTCCCCGCCGTCCCTGCTGCACCCCAGCTGCCCCCAGCGCGGCCCAGCCCTGCAGTGCAGCAGCTCCGGGATGCTCCGGGCTGTCCCCTCCCATGTCCCCAGTGTCCCCCGTGTGCCCCGGCTCCGTGCCAGACCGGGTGGGGCAGCCCAAGCTGGCCCGGGGCCGGTCGTGGAGCCTCGGTGCTCCCCCGGGATGCGGGGGCGCGGGAGCCGCGGCGAGGGGGAGGGCAGGGCCCCGCCGTCCATCCGTCCGTCTGTCCGTCCGCCCGGCCGTGCCCGCGCCGGCGCGGTGCTGGGGGGCCCCGCGGCCGCTCTTCCCCTCCAGACGGAGCCTCACTTCCCCCCGTGACGCAGCCGGAGCTGCCGGCTCCGGGGCCGCTTCCTGCTCCCGACGGGCCGGCCGGACGCGCCGACGGGCGCCACGTGCTGCCCGCAGCCGCGCGGGGACGGGATGGGGACGGGGACGGGGACGGGGACAGTGTGAGTGAGGTCCCTGCAGTGTCCAACTCGCGTGTGCCGGTGGACGGAGCTGGTTGTGCCGGTGCCCGGGGTGGAGGCCGGAGGCCGGGCAGCCGATCCAGGCACCACGGCCCTGTCCCGGTGCTGTCGTGCCCGTGCCTCCGGTTGCTGGTGGTGCTGGACACCGTGCCGGGGTCTCTGGCACGTCCCCCCGCTTCCCCCGGCACAGCCGAATTTGCCCTCGCCGGAGTCGGCTGCCTCTGGGCTGCAGCGCGGGACAGGCGGTGGGAAGGCCGCGAGGCTCCGCCGTGCCGGGTATCGCCGTGCCGGGAAGGGCCGTGCGGCTCGCTCCCGTCCGGGCATCGCCGTGCCGGGCATCGCCGTGCGGATCGCTCCGGGCTGGGGCCCGCGCTGGCACCGCTCGTGCCCGGCGCGGCTGGGTGCCCGGTTCCCCTGGGCGGCCTCTGCACGAGGTGCCGGGCTGCCGTGCAGCCCCTCTCCCCGGGGCGCCCCGCTCCCGGGGGTCCCGGTACCAGGGTGGTCCTGCTCCCGGGGGTCCTGGTACCGGGGTGGTCCTGCTCCCAGGGGTCCTGGTACCCTGGAGGTCCCACTCCGGGGGTCCCGGTACCATGGCGGTCCTGCTCCCGGGGGTCCCGGTACCGTGGTGGTCCTGCTCCTGGGGGTCCTGGTACTGGGGTGGTCCCACTCCTGGGGGTCCTGGTACCATGGCGGTCCCGCTCCCGGGGGTCCCGGTACCCGCAGGCGCTGGTTTCCCAGAGGTCCCTGCCCCCGGGGGTCCCTCTCCGGTGGGTCCCGGTGCCCCGGGGGGGTGCCGCTCCGATGGGTCCCGGTGGGTCCCTCTCCGGGGGGGGCCGGTTCCCCGGAGGTGCCTCTGCCGGGGGGGCCGGGGCGGCGGGGCCCGGCGCACCGGGGGCGGCGGCGGCGGCGGCGGCAGGCCCGGCTCCTCCCCGGCCGCGGCGGGAAGGCGGAGCCGGGCCGCCGCCGCCTCCCAACAATAGCGCGGCCGGGCCGGGCCGCGATGGAGCGGGGGTCGCCGCCGGCACCGGCACCGGGGCCGCCGCGCTGAGCGGGGCCGGACGCCGCCGCCGCCGCCGGGAGGCCCGGCCCGTGAGTGCGCACCGGGGGGGCGGGAGCGCAGCGGGGCTGCCCAGCCGCGGGCCCGGGCCCGATACCGGCGCCGGTTCCCCGCTACCGGCCCGGGTTTGCGCGTGCGCGCGGTGCCGCGGGGCACCGGGACGGGGGAGCCCCGGGGAGCGGGGCCGCGCTGGGGCAGCCCGGGGGGGCTGTGCACCCCCGTGCCCCGGTGGCAGCCCCGGGGGTCCCGGTGCATCCCGGTGTCCCGATGCCGGTGGCAGCCCGGGGGGTCCCGGTGCACCCCGGTGCTGGTCCCAGTGCCCCCCCGGTTCCCGGGCAGGGGCAGGCGGGCGGCCGGGGTCTCCGTGCCACCCCGGTTCCCCAGAGCAGCACCCGGCGCTGGTGGCTGGGCCGCAGCCGGGGGTCCCTGCGTGCTGGGGGGTCCCGGGGCCCTGAGGGGGTCGGGATTTGGGGGGCCCCCTCTCAGCTCGGTGTCCCCCGCAGGTGACGACGCAGCGGGACGGGGACGTCGGCCCCGTCCTGGCAGAGCCCCCGAGCGAGGTAAGGGGGCTCGGGGCAGCGGCGGGGGGCTCGAGGCGGTGGTGGTGGTGGCGGTGGGGGGCTCGGGGTGGCGGCAGGGGGCTCGGGGCAGCCGCCGGAGCTCGCCCATCTCCCCTCACAGGCAGCGATGTCGGAGAGCGCGGCCGAGGCGCCGGCAGCCGGGACCCCCGTGGAAGGCGGCGAGACGGGCACCAGCCATGAGCTCCTGCAGCGGCTCCGCGAGCTGGAGGTACGGGACGCCGGGCCGTGGCCCCGGCCACCGGGCAGCCGTGGCCACCAGCCACCACGCTGCAGCTGGTCCCTGCGCGCTTCCCTCCGCTGCAGCCTGGCCCCGCAGGGACACGAGGGTTTCCTTCGGCGCCGTTGCAGACGTGGGGGGAGGCCAGGTGGGCCCAGGAGTCCGGGCCCCTGCCGCTCCCCCTCCGCCGCGTGCCCTGATCCGGCCTCCGCTCTGTCCCCAGGCGGAGAACTCGGCCCTGGCCCAGGCCAACGAGAACCAGCGGGAGACGTACGAGCGCTGCCTGGACGAGGTACCGGGGGCCGGCGGGGCCAGGGCGGTGTGCGGGCACGTGTGCGGGGCACGTGGCAGCACGCCCGCGTGGCCTCTGTGTGGCCTGCACACGCGTGTGCACGCGTGACAGCACGCATGCATGGCTGCACGGCGCCTGTGCACAGCTGCGCTTGCGTGTTTTGCATCTCTGCGTGTGCGTTTCTGCCCGGCCCTTCCCCGTGTGTGTGTCTGTGCACACGCGTGTGCCCGGTGTGTTGCACGCGTGTCTCTGCATGCGTTTCCGTGCACACACGTGTCTGTGCAATGCACGCACACACTCGCGTGCCCAGCCGCGTGCATGCACGTGCACGCCGGCCCCCTGCCCACAGCCCCCCTTCCTCTCCAGGTCGCCAACCACGTGGTGCAGGCGCTGCTCAACCAGAAGGTGGGTGCCTGGGGGTCCCGGGGCTCTGCGTGGCGCGGGGGTGGCGGGGGGGGGCTGACCGGCGCCCTGCCCCGCGCCAGGACCTGCGCGAGGAGTGCATCAAGCTGAAGAAGAGGGTCTTCGACCTGGAGCGCCAGAACCAGACGCTGAGCGACCTCTTCCAGCAGAAGCTGCAGCTCTCGGCCGGCTCCCTGCCCCAGGTAGGGCCCCCCCGAGACCCCCCCCACCCCTGGCCCGGGTCCGGCCCGGCCGCTCAGTGCCTCTGTCCCCGCCAGCTGCCCTCGCACCCGCCGTCGGCGCCCGCTGATGCCCCCAGCAGCCCCCAGCCGGGCTCCACCGAGCAGCCGCCCGCCCCGCTGCCCCCGGCGTGCTGTGCCCCCCCGAGAGAGGTAGGTCCCGCGGCATCCCTGTCCCCGCGGCGTCCCCATCCCCGCGGCATCCCCAGTCCCACAGCGTCCCCATCCCTGATCCCACGGCATCCCCATCTCCTAGCATGCGGTGTCCCCATCTCCGGTCCCATGGTGTCCCCATCTCCAAGCCCAGGGTGTCCCCATCTCCAGTCCCACGGCATCCCCATCCCTCAACCTGCAGCATCCCCATCTCCGGTCCCGTGGTGTCCCCATCCTTAGGCCTGCAGCATTCCTGTTTCCTGGCCCATGGTGTCCCCATCTCTGGTTCCATGGTGTCCCCATCTCTGGTCCTGCGGCGTCCCCATCTCCAGTCCCGCAGCATCCCCATCCCTTGGCCTGCAGCATCCCCATCTCCGGGCCCATGGTTTCCCCATCTCCAGTCCCACGGCATCCCCATCCCTTGGCCTGCAGCGTCCCCATCTCCGGGCCCATGGTGTCCCCATCTCTGGTCCTGCAGCATCCCCATCTCCGGACCCACAGTGTCCCTCTCTTGGGTCCATGGCATCCCCCACCTCCAAGACCGCCGCATCCCCCTTCCCAAGCCCCTTTGCCCGCGGCGTCCCCGTCCCTGGAGCCGCAGCCTGGCTCCCGCTGCCATGGGGCTCAGCTGGCCGCGTCCCCGCAGGCGACGGCGGAGGGGCCGGCGGGCAGCCCCGGGCTCGGCCCCGGCTCGCCCTCGCTGGCCGCCCTCTCGCCCTTCCTCAAGAAGAAAGCGCAGATCCTGGAGGTGCTGCGCAGGCTGGAGGAGACCGACCCGCTGCTGGGCGCCCCCGGCCCCCCCGAGCCCCGCGCCGCCGCCCCGCCGCCGCCGCCGCCCCCCCCCTCCAACGCGCTCAAGCCGCCGGGGGGGCCGCCGCGCCTCAGCCCCCAGCTCGCCCGCGCCTCCAAGATACCCTGCCGCGGCGGCGGCCCCCTCCCCGAGGCCTCGCCGGTGCCCAGCCGCCGCGGCTCCCCCGAGGCGCCGCCGGCCGCCGAGCCCCCCGGCACCGAGCGTCCCGCCGCCGCCGCCGCCTCCCCCCCCGGGGCCCGGCGCAGCGCGGGGGGCTCGTCGGCCCGCCGCCCCGGCAAGAAGCCGCCGGAGCCGGGCTACCTGCCCTTCAAGGAGCGCCTGGCCGCCCTGGGCAAGCTGCGGGGCGCCGAGGGCCGCGAGCCCCCCGGGCGGCCCGGCGCGGCGGGGGGGGGCAGCCTGAAGCCCCCCGAGGCGGTGCCCGCCGGCGAGGCCCTGGCGCGCTGCTACTCCTCCGGCTCCGTGGGCGGCAAGGGCCGGGCCGGGGGCGGCCGGCCCCCCGCGCCCCCCGCCAAGGCGGCCCGCAGCCCCCACGGCAGCCCCACCAAGGCGCCCGCCAAGCCGCCCGCCGGCAAAGCCGCGGCGCCGCGGGGCGACGAGCCCAAGGCCCCCAAAGCGCCCGCGGCCGCCCGCAAGGCGCCGGCCGGCCCCGAGCCCCCCCCTGCCGCCGCCGCCGGGGCCGCCGTCGCCGGGGCCGCCGGGGCCGCCGGGCACTCGGCCATCGAGGAGAAGGTGATGAAGGGCATCGAGGAGAACGTGCTGCGGCTGCAGGGGCAGGAGAAGGCGCCGGCGGGCGAGGTGAAGCCCAAGGCGGCCGGCGGCCTGGCCAGCTGGTTCGGGCTGCGCAAGAGCAAGCTGCCGGCGCTGAGCCGCCGCGCCGAGGCCGCCAAGGGCCGGGACTGGGCCGGGGCGCCGGCACCGCTGCGCCGCGAGGTCAAGCTGGCCGCCCGCAAGCTGGAGGCCGAGAGCCTCAACATCTCGAGGCTGATGGAGAAGGCGGAGGACCTGCGCAAGGCGCTGCAGGAGGAGCAGGCCTTCCTGCACGGGCTGGCGCTGGAGAAGGGGCGGCCGCGGGCGCGTGGCGGCGGCGGCCCCCCCGAGCGCGAGCGCGGCCCCAGCCAGCTCCAGGTCATGTACCAGGAGGTGGCCGCCGAGACCTTCATGCAGCAGCTGCTCAACAGGTCGGTGGTGCCCGGACGCCTGGGTCCCCTCCCGGGGGAGGGTGCAATGGGGGGAGGCGGGATGCATGGGTGCCCTTCTGGGGCGAGCTGCAATGGGGGGGGGCAGACAGCTGGGTCCCCTCCTGGGGGGTTGCAGTGGGGGGAGGCGGGATGCCTGGGTGCCCTCCTGGGGGGTGCAATGGGAGGGGGAGGGCTGGGTCCCCTCCCTGGAGGTGCAATGGGGGAGGCGGGATGCAGGGTGCTGCAAGCCGGTGGCACGGTGTTTTGGGGGGGGTGGGGAAGGGGGTCTGTGCTGTCTCTGATGCCGCCGTGTCCCCAGGGTGGACGGGAAGGACGTGTCCTACGAGAGCCGCCTGGAGCACAAGCGGGACCTGTGCGACTTCCAGCGGGTCTCCCCCGACGCCAAAGACCCCCGGCTCCTCCGCCCGCCCCGCAACGGCATCGTGGGCCACCTGCGGGGCTGCCAGGAGCCCCCCGACAAGGTGGGTCCCCCCCGACCCCCCCGGTGCACCCTGCGGACCCCGCTCCGCCTGGGCGGGGGGGCCCCACCGCCGCTCACCCCCTCCCCGCGCCGCAGGGGCCCGACCTGGCGCTGCGGGACGAGCTGCCGTCGGACGAGAGCTTGTCCGAGTCCGGGACGTCGCAGCACTTCCCAGGTGAGGGGACGTGGCCGGGGGGGTCACAGCCGGCGCTGGGGTGGGGGGGGACGCTGACACCGCCTGTGCCCGCAGCCTGCGGATCCCTGACGCGGACGCTGGACAGCGGGATCGGGACCTTCCCGCCGCCGGACTACTGTGGCGGGGCGCCGGCCAAGAGCGCGCCGAAGCCGCGCGGGCGCCCCGAGGCGATGGCGGGTGCCGGGCCGGCGCGGCCGGCCGCCCTCACCAAAGTGCCGCGCAAGGCCCGGACGCTGGAGCGCGAGGTGCCCAGCGTGGAGGAGCTGCTGGTGCCCGGCAAGCACCAGAGCATGCCGGCGTTTCACGGCGTGCTGGCGTGCGCCGAGGCCCCCGCCGGGCTGCCCGGCCGCCGCGGCTGTCCCCAAGGTGCGTGTGCCGCGGTGCACATGCGTGGTGCAATGCACGTGCAATGCGTGCACACTGGTGCAATGCATGCGGATCTGTTGTCCGAGCCCCCCCGCCCCCGGGTGGGTGTCGTGCCGGGACCCCCCCGGACTAACCCCCCGCCCTGCCCGCAGACGCCGACGCCAGCAAGCCGCGGCGCGTCCAGCAGAGCAAGAACTGGACCTTCCCCAACGCCAAAGCGTGCGGCACCGCCGACCCCTTCCTCTGTGCTGCCGGGGCGCCGGAGGGGCTCTACCGCCCCGCGCTGGTAAGGGGGGGCCTGCTGGGGGGGGGCAGTGCCCGGGGTGGGGGCTCTGGGCACCTCCCTGCTACCGCTGGGTGCAATTAGCGCTGATTAGCATCAGCGGGTTGGTGCTGGGGGGGTGGTATGGCCATCCCCCCCCCTCACCCCGCTGTCCCCCCCCAGGCGCCCGCACACGGCCCGGGGGGGCGGCGGGGGGCGTCCCCGGAGGCGCCGCCGCCGCTGCCCCCCGCCCTGAGCGCCAGCAGCAGCCGGACGCCCAGCGCCTCGGACGTGGGCGACGAGGGCAGCCCGGAGGCCCGGTCGCGGGACGCGGGGCAGGGCCCCCCCGGGCTGGAGCACTCCGAGTCGCTCAGCGACTCCCTCTACGACAGCCTCTCCTCCTGCGGCAGCCAGGGCTGAGGCGGCCCCGGCCCCCCCCCGGCCCCCCCCCGGCCCCTCGGGGCTGCACTCGCACGTCTTCCACCCCGCTCCCCCCCCCCCGCCCCCGCCCCCGCCCTGGGGCCACCCGCTCCCGCTGCCTCCCCGGCCCCGGGGTGCTGCCGGCGGGGGGGGGGGGACGTGGGGCTGCCCCCCGCGGGGGAATCCGCCCGGCCCGGCCCCCCCCCCCGCCGTCGCGCGCCCGGGTCCCGCGCGCCCCTGCCCGGCTCTCTCTGATGGTGCTACGCAGTGTACAGCCCCCCCGGCCGCCGGGGCTGGGGCGCGGGGTTTTTAACTCAATAAAGCCGCCCTCCCCGGTTTATTTATATAAGTTACCGTGACCCCCCTGTCCGTCTGTCTGCACCTGCCGCGCGCTGCCAATAAAGAGGGGACGCGCCAACCCGGACCGATGTGCAGCGTCCGGCCCCCCCGCAGCCGGGCCGAGCCCAGGGCCCCTCCTGCCCCTGCCCGCGGCGGCCCGCGAGGCCCTGCGCGGCCACAGCCCCCCCGGCCCGTCCTGCCGCCTTCCCCGGCAGCCGGTCGGGCCCTGCGCGGGCGGCACAGAGGGCGCAGAGAGGGTAAAGTCTGAGCATTTTATTGAATTATCTTGGTGTACAAAGTAAGACTATGGAGATTTTTATAGAGCTCTGAATCAAAACACCTTTGTCTTCACAGTCTGAGGTTCTATACCGCAGCCAGGGCTGTACGCGGGTACAAGAGGAGGGTAATTACAGTCATTACTGGGTCAGACCTGCTAGACGGCTCGCGCGGTAGATGGTTTCTTTCCCACTGTATTTCTTGGCACTGGTGCTAAAGGAGAGGCTCCTCCGTCCCGAGCAGGCAGAGGTGGAGTTTGGCTTCCGGCAAGACGCGCAGGGCATGGCCGGCCCGGGGTCCTGGTGGGCTGCACCGGGTGCCCCGGCCCCACAGGGCAGCGGGGGGGGGGGGGGGGGTCTCGGTGCCCCCTGGCTGGTGCAGGGGGGCCGGGGGGCTGCGCCAGCCCCGTGCTGGTGCGGGGAGCGGACGAGGCGCCTGCTCCCCCCAGCACAGCTCGGGGCGGGAGATGAAGCCGCAGCTCCGGGGGGCAGGGCGGCGGGTGCCGATGCCCCGCGCCGGGACGTCTCGGTGGGGACACGTGGCCCCCGGGGCTGGGGAAGGGGAGAAACCTCTAACGAAAGATCGAACGTCTACAATAACCCTGATGGATTCGGCCTCTGGAGCCAGCACGAGGCACCTGCCGGCCACCATCCCGGGCCGGGGGGAGCCAAACTCCAGCAGGATCCGCAAATCAGCTGGTTTCTAATCAAAGAAAAGCTAAACAAGAGAAAAACCCACAAGGTGCGAAAGCTTCTCGGCTGCTTTTCATCAGCAGCAAGCGCAACCCCTTTAATGAATTAGAGAAGGGAGGGCACTGGGATGGGGACGGGACGGGGAAGGGGACCGGATGGGGACGGCTCCACCTCGACCTGGAGCGGCTTCACTTCTTCTCCTTCTTCTTGTTCTGCAAGAGGAGACAGGGCCGGTCACTGCCAGGGCCGGGGGGGTCCTCAGCCCCCGTTCGCCCCCCCATCGCCCCCCACGGCGGGGGAAATGCGCCCTGGGGCAGCCCCACGCCCTGGGCCGTGCGCGGGGAGCAGGGCTCACCTCGGTCATGCCCAGGATCATCAGGAGCTCCCGGAAGATGTTGACGAAGTCGAGGAAGAGATCCACGCAGTGCCTGCGGGGGACGGGGGGACAGGACGGGGTCAGGGGGGACGGGACGGGGTCAGGGCGTCCCGGCCGTGCTCCCCCCCCGCACCCGCCCGGCCGCGCCACTCACCAGATGTAATCCTTGTCCCCGCTCTCCGCCTTCTCAATGATGAGCTGCGTGTCGAAGAGGACGAAGCCGCACATGAGCATCAGCCCCAGGTACAGGTTGGCCTGGCGGGAGGCAGAGGGGGTGGTTAGGACAGGGGCGGGACTCCGCGTTGGGGGGCTGCACGGCGGCCCCAGCTCGGCCTGGGGAAGGACCGGGGACGCGGGACTCACCGTGAAGAGCCAAGTGGATCCCACGAACGCATTAACCACGGAGGAGAGAAGCATCAGGGTGAGGCCGGAGAGCAGGAACCCTGCCGGGAGAGGGGGGCGAGTAAGGGGCGGCCCCGTCCCCTGCGGGGTCCCCGTCCCCGTGCGGGGTCCCCGTCCCCTGCGGGCGCCCCGGCTCACCTCCCAGGTAGAGGAAGCTGCGGCGCCGGGCGTACAGGGCGCTCAGCGAGAAGCAGGCGAAGATGGTGGCGGTGCCCAGGAAGGCGGTGGGGATGATGCTAGGGAGGGGAGCGGAGAGTGAGCGGGGCCCGTGTGGCAGCGGAGGGGAAGGCCGGGGGCCCGCGCGGCGGCGGAGGGGCAGCCGGGAGCCCGCGCGCTCCTACCTGGGGTTGATGGAGATGCACATTGCCAGGAGGGGCCCCAGGTTGATGCCTGCAAGGACAGAGCAGGAGGTCACTGCCCACAGGGCCGCCTCAGCCCTGGCAAGGCAGCATCCGCGTGGTTTCCCACCGCACGGAGGGACGCCGGGGAGATTCTGGAGGCAGCCAACGCTGCGGCCAGACTCTCATCCTGCCCCTGCCAGGGCTCAAAGCCCGGCGTGAGCCCAGTGCGGTCCCCGGCCCGGCCAGTCCCCGCGTACCCGTGAGGAAGGCGAAGCCGGCCAGCATGCCCAGCCTCTTCTGCTCCGTCTCCTTGCTGTGCGGGGTGGCCGTGAGCCAGATCATCAGCCCCAGGGCACCAAAGCCGGTCAGCAGGCTGAACTGGGGGGCGAGAGGGAGGCGGGGGCCGCGGTGAGGCACGCCGGACCCGTTTTGCGAGCCCGGAACAGCCGGCGGCACGGCACCCATGTTACCCCCCCGCCTCGAGCACCCCTCACCTGGAAGAGGTGGGTCACCATGTTGACGTAGGCGCCCGCGGCCGCCACAAACATGCAGAGGGCGAAGCTGCCATAGACCCTCTTCAGGTGCTCCTGGGTGGAGGCAGAGCTGCGGGAGGGGGAGCCGGTGAGGCTCGCTGGGACGGGGGGGCCCACGCCAGACCCCCAGCCCCGCGTTTGCCACCCCCGTGTGAACCCGGCCTGGCCAAGGTGCTACTCACATGTGGGAGAACTTGAAGAGGGCGTCAAAGTTGATGTTTCGGTCAAACACGTTCATGGTGCTGGGCTGTGACCGGACTCACCGGTGGCTTTGCAGAGATGTAGGCTGGGAGGGAGACGGTGAGTCGGGGGATGCCAGAGCTGGCCCAACACCCTCCTCCCCCGGGAGCTCACCGGGAGCCGAGGACCTGCCTGTCCCGGCCCTGGCAAGGCACCTTCGCGCCCACGGCTCCCCACGCGGAGCGAGTGGCAGGAGCTGCGAACGGCTCCGAGCTGCCGCGGTCTCTGCCCGCCTGGGCGCGCGGAGCCCTCCTAGTCTAGCTGGTGCAATTATTGCAGGCTGTTGCGAGGCTGGGGCTGCCCCTAGCGAGGCTCAGACCCCGCGGGAGCGCACCGGCAGCTGGAAAGCGTCTTTGTGCCAGGCTACTATTAGCGCCCGTAATGACGTCCCCAGACGGGGCTCCAGCAGTGGCAAGGCTCCCGCCGGGGCCTCCTTCTCCTCTCTCCTTTCGGGTCTGCACCTAGCCAGTCCCCGCGCCAGCCCCCGCGCCAGCCCCGGCCCGTCCTGCCCAGCGGCTGCTGTTTACCCTGGCACCTGCGAAAGAGGAACCAGCTCAGTGAGCGGCACCGTGGGACGGAGGAGACTGAACAGGCTGAGGCAGGCGCAGCTCGGCCCGAGGGGACACAGGGAGGGGACAGGGCTGCAGGGCCCCACGTGGGGTTAATCCGACTCCCCTAGACCCACTGGCTCTGTCCCAGCACCGGGAGAGCTCGAGCCCCGGGGCTCCGGGCTTTGTGCCATTGGGGGCGTCGGGCTGCGATCGCACCAGCTCCAGCCCACAACAGCGTCAGGGCAACAGGGGCCACCGGCGTGGGGCCACCCCTGCTGTCACACTGCCGGCCCCGGGACGTCCCCGCGGCCTCGGGACGGCCCCGTCGTGGGCAGGAGCGGAGACGCGTGCCGGGATCGCGGGGACGGGCCTCCCCCGGCGCCGCGGGCCGCCCGCCGCGCTGTGACAGCGGGTTTCATCAGGCAGCGCCGTCCCTCCCTGTGGGGCCGGTGAGCTGCAGCCGCTCCCCGGGGCTGCACCGAGCCGCTGCCGCTCGTGAGGGCTCCCGTGTCCCCGGGGGCGGCGGCCGGGCGCCCTCGTCAATGGGTAACCGGGAGCGGCCGCCGCGGGGGCGACCTTTACCCACAGCCTCCTTCCGCCGCTTGGAGCCGTGATGTCACCGCCCGGCCTATGATGTCACCTGGGGCGCTCTTCCGAGGCGGGTCCCCACGGAGATCACCGCAGTTTCCATAGAGCCCCCCATCTCCCCACTGCCGCCCCCCCCCCCCGGCAGCGGATCCCGGGGGCGGGGGGACCCCGGACGCCTGGGCCCCTCCCCCCCTCTGGCAGTGCGGCCTAGTGGGCGGGGCACGGAGCCCCCACCGACGTCGGGGTTTCCCCCCCCCTCGGGCAGCGCAGCCCCGTCGGCGGCGGGGGGCTGAGCCCGGAGGCCCGGCGCCCCCCACCCGGGCCCCCTCCCGCCGCGGCCTGGGCCCCCGCGGCCTCACCTGCGCCGCGCTCCGCCGTAGGCCTCGACGGCTGCCCACTCTGCCACGCCCCCTCCCCCGCATTGGCAGCCCGGCCGCGGGGTCCCGCCTCCCGCCTCGCCCCATTGGGCCGCCGCCGCCGCTCGGCGGCGGGGCGAGCGGGCGCGAGCCGCCGCCGCCGTCGCCGCCCATTGGCGGGCGGCCGCGCCCGAGCGCCGCCATTGGCCAGCCGCAGCGCGAGAGGGGCCGCTCTCCCCCCTCCCAACCCCGCCGCACGGAGCGCGGCGCCCATTGGCCGCCGCCCCCCGGGGGCCGGGCCAATCAGCACCGCCCGCCCCCTCTCCTCTGGCGCCCCCCGGTGGCGGCGGCGCCGCCGCCCCGCGCGCGCACCCTGGCGGCGCCGCCGCGCACCGCAGCTGCCGCCGCCACCGGGGGCGGGGCCGGGGCGGGGCGGGGCGGGGCCGGGGAGGCGGTGGCGGCGGCGGCCGGACGCGACGGGCTGCGCCTCCCCCGCCGCCCCCCGGGTGCCTGGGCCGGGGATGGGGAACGTGGAGAGCGCGGACGGGGAGGCGCTGCCCCGGGGCCCGGGCGCGGCGGCGGCCCCGGCGGGGCCGGGGCTGCTCGCCGCGGGCAAGATGCCGATGCCGGAGCCCTGCGAGCTGGAGGAGCGGTTCGCCCTGGTGCTGGTGAGAGACGGAGCCCCCCGCCCCGCCGCGCCGGGCCTCGGGGGGGCCCCCGCCCCGCGCCCGCGGCGCCGCCGTCGGGGTCCCGGCTCGCCCCGTCGGGGCATCGCCGCCGCCGTCCCGGGGCGCCGTCCCGGCGCGTCCGTCCCGCGCTCCGCGGCGCGTCCCCTCCCGTGCGCCCCCGGCCGGGTCCCGGTGCTGCCTCCCGGGCCGCGCGGCGCCCCGCCGCCGCCACCGCCCTGTCCTGCCGGCAGCCGGCCCCGGTCCCGGCCCCGGTCCGCGGCGGGGGGGAGCCGCGGCTGGGAGCGCCGCCGCCCGCGGGGGTGGGCGCCGCCGCGGCTCGGGGCGGCCCCGGGGGAAGCCCGGGCCCGGACATCCCCCGCGGCGGCGGGCACCGGGGCGGCGGGCCGGCTCCCTTCCCGCTGCGGGGGCTTTCGCACCCGGGGGCTCCCGGGGGAGTCCGGGACCGGGGACTCCCGGGGGTTTGCCGGTGCTCGGACACGGAGGCTCCCATGGGTGCCGGTGCTTGGGGCTCCCGGGGGTGCCGGTGCTGGACACGGAGGCTCCCGTGGGTGCCTGGGTCCGTGGGCTCCCGTGGGTGCTGGGGGCTCCTGTGGGGTCCAGGTCTGGGGGCTCCTGGGGGTGCCGGTGCTGGACATGGAGGCTCCCGTGGGTGCCCAGGGGCTCCCGTGGGTGCCGGTGCCCGTCTCCGGAGGCTCCCGTGGGTGCCGGTGCCCGGACATGGGTGCTCGCATGGGGGGCGGTGCCTGGACACGGAGGCTCCCATGGGTGCCTGAGTCTGGGGGTCCTGTGGGTGCCTGGGGGCTCCCGTGGGTGCCTGGACATTGGGGCTCCCGTGGGTGCCAGTGTCCGGGTGTTCCCATGGGTGCTGGTGCCTGGACATGGGGGATCCCATGAGTGCCCAGGTCCAGGTGCTCCCGTGGGTACCCGGGGGCTCCCCTGGGTGCCGATGTCTGGATGCGGGTGCTCCCGTGGGTGCCTGGGTCCCTGGGCTCCCGTGGGTGCCGGTGCCCGGACAAGGAGGCTCCCATGGGTGCCTGGAGGCTCCCATGGATGCCCGGACATGGGGGCTCGTGTGGGTACCCGGGGGCTCCCGTGGGTGCCTGGGCCCCTGGGCTCCCGTGGGTGCTGGTGCCCGGACACGGAGGCTCCCATGGGTGCCGATGTCTGGATGTGGGGGCTCCCGTGGGTGCCTGGGTCTGGGGGCTCCCGTGGGTGCCTGGTCCGGGAGCTCCCGTGGGTGCCTGGGTCTGGGGGCTCCTGAGGGTGCCTGGGGGCTCCCGTGGGTGCCCGGTCCGGGTGCTCCCGTGGGTGCCGGCGCTCTGCCCCGCTCCGGTGGCTCGTGCGGCCGGGCTCGGTGGCCCGTGGCGGGGTGGCCGTGGCCGTGGCCGCTCCGGCTTCGCTCCGAGCTGCGGGGCTGCGCGTCTGGTCCCCCCCGCGCCGGGAAACCGCCCTCGAGGTGCCGGCGGGGCCTTCCCGCGGTGCCCGCGCCCCCCCGGGTGCCCCCCCCCCGCCCCGCCGGCCCGTCCGGGGGCCCCGGGAGCGGCCCCGGCGCCGCCACAAAGGCAGGAAGCGGGAGCCGCGGGAGCGCCGGCGAGGGCGGCCGCGCTTCCACCCGCGGCCGGAGGCTCCCGCGGCCGGGGGGGGGCGGGAGGGGGGCCACTGCGCCGCTGTGATTTCGCCCCCCCCGCGGTACGGAAATGCATGGTGGGGGCCCGTCCGCCGCAGCCCCCGCCACCGGCCCCCCCCGCCGCCGCCGGCCGCGGAGCCGTCCTGCCCCCCGGGAGCTCCCGCGCGGAGCCGGGGGCCATGCGACCCCCCCGGCCGGCGACGGCCCCCGCGGTGCCGCACAGGGATGGCTTTAGCCACCGGCACCTCGGTGCACGTGGCGGCCGGGGGCTCCCGGTAACGGCCCCGGTCCCGGCCCCCCCAGAGCTCCATGAACCTGCCCCCGGACAAGGCCCGGCTGCTGCGGCAGTACGACAACGAGAAGAAGTGGGACCTCATCTGCGACCAGGTACCGGGGGGGGCCGGGGCCGCGGTGCTGCCGGTGCCCCCGCCCCCCCGCTGCCCCCCGCCTCTGCCCCCCCCAGGAGCGGTTCCAGGTGAAGAGCCCCCCCCACGCCTACATCCAAAAGCTGCAGAGCTTCCTGGACCCCGGCGTCACGCGGAAGGTGAGGGCACGGGGACGGGGACGGGCACGGGGACAGGGATGGGCATGGGGACGGGCACAGGCATGGGGGTGGGGATGGAGATGATGATGGAGACGGGGACAGGGATGGGCACAGGGATGGGGATGGAGACGGGCATGGGGACGGGCATGGGCACAGGGACAGGGATGGGCATGGGCACAGGGACGGGCACAGGGATGGGCACAGGCACGGGGACAGGGATGGGCATGAGGATGGAGATGGGCACAGGGATGGGCCTGGGGATGGGGACAGGGACAGGCACAGGGATGGGGACAGGGACAGGGATGGACATGGGCATGGGCACGGGGACAGGGATGGGCATGAGGATGGAGATGGGCACAGGGATGGGGATGGGGACAGGGACAGGGACAGGGATGGGCATGGGGACAGACATGGGCACAGGGACGGGCACAGGGCCGGGCCCGGCGCCGCTCAGGGCGCGCTCTGCCCGCAGAAGTTCCGGAGGAGGGTGCAGGAGTCGACCAAGGTGCTGCGCGAGCTGGAGATCAGTCTGCGGACGAACCACATCGGGTGAGCGGCGGTGGCAGCTCCCGGCGCGGCGGCTCCCGGCGCAGCTGCAGGGGAAGCGGCGGCTGCCGCAGGAACTGCGCCGGTTCCTGCCCCGGCCGCGCCGCCGGCACCCGGGTCCCACCGGCGGATGCGGCGAGCGGATGCCGGTGCTGACGCCCCGCGTCCCGCCCGCTGCCCCCCGGCCCCGTGTCCCCCCCGGGGGGGGCGACTGCCTCGCCGCGTGCGCTGGACGCCTCGGGCACGCGCCGGGCCCCCGCCGCCGGCCCCGGAGCGCCCCCGAGCTTCGCCTCCCCCCCAGCCGCGGCCCAAAAATAGCCGGGCGGCGGCAGGAAGCGGGCCGGGGCCGGGAGCCGGCAGGAAATGGGCGGCCGCCGCGGCCCCGCGCCGTGCTCCAGCTGCGGCCGCCTGACTCACCGCTGGCGCTCCCACGGCCCGCGGCCGGGCCCCCGCGCCCCCGCGTCCTCTGCTCCCCCGCACCCGGCCCCCCCGCCCTGCACACGCCTCCCGTGCACGCAGCCCGCGCCCCGTGCACACGCAGCCCGTGCACACGCGCCCCATGCACACGCAGCCCCTCAGCCCATGCACACGCAGCCCATGCACACGGGCCCTCTCCTGTTGCACGCACGTCCCGTGCACGTGCATGGTGCGCATGCAGCCCCCTCGCCGTGTGTGTGCATCCCTTGCACACGCAGCCCACATGCAGCCCCCTCGCCCTGTGTGCACGCAGCCCCCGTCCCCGCGCACACGCGTCCTGCGCACGTGCCCCCCCGCGCACACGGCTGCCTCCGGGGGCCCAGCACCCTGTTTGCACCCTGAGCACATCCCCTTGCGCTGGATCAGGACCTCGCTCGTGCACCGTAACACCGTCACAGCAGAGCCGGGGGTCCGTGGCCACCTCCCGTGGGGTCCCCAGGGCTGGGGGGTGTGGGGCTGACCTGGGGGGCTCGGAGGGGCCACTGGCGCCCGGGGTGCCGCTGCCCCACGTGCCGCTGGGCCCCCGGCTGACGCCCCCCTGCCCTGCGCCAGGTGGGTCCGCGAGTTCCTCAACGACGAGAACAAGGGCCTGGACGTGCTGGTGAACTACCTGTCCTTCGCCCAGTGCGCCGTCATGTGAGTAGGCGCCGGCCGCGGTGCCGTGCTCGGGGCCGCCCGCCGCCCGCTCCGCTGCCGCGCTTGCCCGGTGCCCGCGCCGCTGCGCCACGCGCCCCCCGCTCCCGCCCCCAGGTTCGACTTGGAGGGGCCGGACGGCGGCGAGGACGGCGCGCTGGAGAAGCTGCGAGCCTGGAGCAGGTCCATCGAGGATCTGCAGCACCCCGGCGCCCTGCCCGCCCCCTTCGCCAGCAGCTTGGCCCGCGCCGCCCGCCCCAGCGCCCTCCGGTACGTGCCCGCCGTGCCCGCGCCACGCGCCCGCTGCGCCCGCTGCGCCTGCCGCCTGCCCTGCCGCCCCTGCTGCTGTGCCCTGCCCGAGCCTGGGCACCGCGGTGTGAGCTGCGCCGTGCACCGTCCTGTCTGTGGTGTGAGCTGCACCATGCACCAGCCTGCCCGTGCTGCAAGCTGTGCCACGCACCGTCCTGCCCATGGTGCGAGCTGTGCCCTGCACCGTCCTGCCCGTGGTGTGAGCTGCGCCGTGCACCGTCCTGCCCATGGTGCGAGCTGTGCCCTGCACCGTCCTGTCCGTGGTGTGAGCTGCGCCGTGCACCAGCCTGCCCGTGCTGCAAGCTGCGCCCTGCACCGTCCTGCCCATGGTGCGAGCTGTGCCCTGCACTGTCCTGCCCATGGTGTGAGCTGCGCCCTGCACTGTCCTGCCCGCGGTGCCGTGCCCTGCACCGTCCTGCCCACATGCACTGTCCTGCCCATGCCCATGGTGTGGGCTGTGCCATCTGCACCACGGTGTGAGCTGAGCTGTGCACTGCCCTGCTCACGGTGTGTGCTATCTATCTGCACCGTGGTGCGAGCTGTGCCGGGCACCGTCCTGTTCATGGTGCGTGCTATCTGTCTGCACCGTGGTGCGAGCTGTGCCATGCACCATTCTGCCCATGGTGTGTGCTATCTGCACCGTGGTGTGAGCCGTGCTGTGCACCATCCTGCCCGTGGTGTGTGCCAGGCCGTGCACCAGCCTGCCCGCAGCACGTGCCATGCCCTGCGTGCCATCTGCACCATGGTATGAGCCGAGCTGTGCACCAGCCTGCTCGTGGTGTGTGCCGTGCCCTGTGTGCCACGTGCACCGTGGTGCGTGCCGAGCTGTGCACCAGCCTGCTCGCAGCATATGCGGTGCACCTGCCCCTGGGGTTTGCTATCAGCACCGTGCTGTGCATCGTCCTGCCCGTGGCGTGCGCCGTGTCCTGGGCACCGTCCGCACTGCGCCGCGCCATGCACCACCCTGCTCGCGCTGCGTGCCGCGCCGTGCGCCTGCCCCTGCCCTGCGCCGCGTCCGGCTGCGCCGTGCATGCCCGTCCCTCCCGTCCCGCCGTGCCGGTGCTCTGCTCTGCCGCGGCCGCTCTCTCCGCTCTCCCTCCGCCCGCCGCCGGGGCCGTGCCCGCGGCCCGGTAACGCGCCGCGTCTCTGCTTCCAGGGCCTGGCGCCCGCTCGGCCTGCCCGGCTCTCTGGCTGCTCTCTCTCTCTGTCCTCTGCCGCCTCGCTGCTCGCCGGGTAAGTACGGGCCGCCGCCGGCCCCGGCACCGCAGCGGCTCGCGCCTCGCCGGCCTCTCCGCGCTCGGCGCTTCTCTCTGCCTCTGCCCCTCGGGAGCCCCGGCGCAGCGCGGGGCGGCAGCCGGGGGGTGGGCGGGGGACGCGGGCGGGGGACGCGGGCAGGGGACGCGGGGTCCTCGGGCTCACGCGCCCCGCGTCCCGCAGCTACGGCACGCTGCCCAGCCGCAAGGCGCTCAAGAACGCCCGCCTGGTGAGCCAGAAGGACGACGTGCACCTCTGCATCATGTGTCTGCGGGCCATCATGAACTACCAGGTACCGGCAACCCCCCCGAGCCCCCGCCCCCCGGGTGGGGGGCACCCATGGGTGCTGCAGCACCGGCGAGGCTCACGCCGCGCCGCTCCCTCCCGCAGTACGGCTTCAACCTGGTCATGTCGCATCCGCACGCCGTCAACGAGATCGCCCTGAGCCTCAACAACAAGAACCCCCGGTAAGGACGGGTACCCCCACCCCATGCCGCGGCCCCCCCGGCGCTCCGGCATCCGGGCCGACGCGCTGCTCCGTGCCAGGACGAAGGCGCTGGTGCTGGAGCTGCTGGCGGCCGTGTGCCTGGTGAGGGGCGGCCACGAGATCATCCTCGCCGCCTTCGACAACTTCAAGGAGGTACCGGGGTGGGGGGGGCCGTGATGGGGGGGTGGGGGGGGACCAGTAGGGCCAGGACCGGGCTGGGATGGGGGCACTGGGGGACGAGGGGGCCAAAGCCAGGCTGGGATGGGGGGGGACCAGGAACAGGGGACACTGGGAGCACTGGGACCAGGCTGGGATGGGGGGACCAGGTACCAGGGATGGGGACACTGGGAGCACTGGGACCAGGCTGGGATGGGGGGACCAGGCTGGGATGGGGGGACCAGGGATGGGGCAACTGGAAGCACTGGGACCAGGCCGGGATAGGGGGACCAGGGACCAGGGATGGGGGGACCAGGGATGGGGGGACTGAGAGCACTAGGACCAGGCTGGGATGGGGGGACCAGGGCTGGGGGCACTGGGAGCACTGATACCAGGCTGGGATGGGGGTCCAGGGCCTGGGGGGCGCTGGGGGGGGCCGGCACCACCCCCCACCGCCCCCACACCGCCCCGCGCTCAGGTCTGCAAGGAGAAGCACCGCTTCGAGCGGCTCATGGAGTACTTCCGCAACGAGGACAGCAGCATCGACTTCATGGTGAGGCGCCGGCCCGCGTCGCGCCGCGGCCGGACGGGACACGCGTTCCCGGGGCGGGATCCGACGGCGGTGGGGGGGGGACACGACGCGGGGCACCGCACCACCCGGTGACGCCGGCCGCCCGTGCCCGCAGGTCGCCTGCATGCAGTTCATCAACATCGTGGTGCACTCCGTGGAGGACATGAACTTCCGCGTGCACCTGCAGTACGAGTTCACCAAGCTGGGCCTGGAGGAGTTCCTGCAGGTACCGGGGGGGCCCGGGGGGGGGGGGGGGCCGCCGCCGGCCCCGCCGCCCCCGCCCTGACGCCGCTGCCCCGCAGAAGTCGAGGCACACGGAGAGCGAGAAGCTGCAGGTGCAGATCCAGGCGTACCTGGACAACGTCTTCGACGTGGGCGGGCTGCTGGAGGACGCCGAGACCAAGAACGTGGCGCTGGAGAAGGTGGAGGAGCTGGAGGAGCATCTGTCGCACGTACGTGAGCGCGGATGCTCCCGTTGAGTCCCGGACCTCCCCGCCCGGCGGTTCTGGGCTTCCCTTCGTGCCAGGCAGGGGTTGGAGACGGTGCCGGGCGGCGGCCCGTGGCCGGGACCCCGTGGGCGGGCGGGGGCCCCCGTGCCGGTGTCACGGCCGCGTCTGCCCGCAGCTGACGGAGAAGCTGCTGGACCTGGAGAACGAGAACATGATGCGGGTGGCGGAGCTGGAGAAGCAGCTGCTGCAGCGGGAGAAGGAGCTGGAGGTGGTGAAGGTGCGCGGGGCGGCAGGGGTCCCGGGGGGCGGGGGGGGGGATGCGGGGGGGGGGGGCCCGGCCGGCCCGGCCTCACGGCTGCCCCCCGCCCCAGGAGACCTACGAGCACACGAGCCACCAGGTGCACACGCTGCGGCGGCTGATCAAGGAGAAGGACGAGGCTTTCCGGCGCCGCTACGGCACCCCGCCGCCCGCCCCCCCCGGCGCCGAGCCGCTGCCCGAGGCCGAGCCCGAGGCCCTGGACGAAGACCTGCGGCTCCCCGCGCTGCCCCCCGCGCCGGCGGCGCCCCCCCCGCCGCCCCCGCCGCCCCCCCTGCCGCCCCCCGCGCCCCCGCTGCCCGGTAAGGCTGCGGCATCCCTGGGGCTGGGTCCCCGAAGTGGGGTGTCCCCGGGGCTGGGTCCCCAAAGTGGGGTGTCCCCGGGGCTGGGTCCCCGAAGGGGGTCCCCGCTGGGGCACGCTCCCACCCGCTCTCCTCCCGCCGCAGGCAAGTGCCCGCCAGCCCCGCCGCTGCCCGGGGCTTCGCCCTCCATCGCCCTCACCGTGGGGCTCTCGGGTAGGAGGGTGCGGGGACGGGGACGGGGGAGGGTTGCGTGGATGTTGGTGCTGGGATGGCCAAGGGAAGGGTGCAGGGACGGGGATGGGGAGGCTAATGGAAGGGTTGCATGGATGGGAGGATCAGGATGGCCGAGGGAAGGATGCAGGGATGGGGATGAGGTGGTTCATGGAAGGGTTGCATGGATGGGAGGATCAGGATGGCCGAGGGAAGGATGCAGGGATGGGGACGGGGTGGTTCATGGAAGGGCTGCATGGATGGGAGGGTCGGGATGGCCGAGGGAAGGATGCAGGGATGGGGACGGGGTGGTTCATGGAAGGGCTGCATGGATGGGAGGGTCGGGATGGCCACAGGAAGGGTGCAGGGATGGGGATGGGATGGTTCGTGGAAGGGCTGCATGGATGGGAGGGCTGGGATGGCCATGGGAAGGATGCAGGGATGGGGACGGGGTGGTTCATGGAAGGGCTGCATGGATGGGAGGGTCGGGATGGCCGTGGGAACGATGCAGGGACGGGGACGGGGTGGTTCATGGAAGGGCTGCATGGATGGGAGGGTCGGGATGGCCGAGGGAAGGATGCAGGGATGGGGACGGGGTGGTTCATGGAAGGGCTGCATGGATGGGAGGGTCGGGATGGCCGAGGGAAGGATGCAGGGATGGGGACGGGGTGGTTCATGGAAGGGCTGCATGGATGGGAGGGTCGGGATGGCCGAGGGAAGGATGCAGGGATGGGGACGGGGTGGTTCATGGAAGGGCTGCATGGATGGGAGGGTCGGGATGGCCACAGGAAGGGTGCAGGGATGGGGACAGGGTGCCTAGGGGACGGGGGCAGTGCAGGGCCCCGCATGCCGGGCAGTGGCGAGTGTGGGATGCGTCCCCCCACCCTGGCGCGGGCTGAGCCGGCTCCGGCCCCGCTCCCAGCCATCCGGATCAAGAAGCCCATCAAGACCAAGTTCCGCCTGCCCGTCTTCAACTGGACGGCGCTGAAGCCCAACCAGATCAGCGGGACGGTGTTCAGCGAGCTGGACGACGAGCGGGTGCTGGAGGTGGGCACGGACCCTGGGCCAGGGTGGGCGGCCGGTGCCGCCGGTGCCGCCGGCTCTGAGCCCCATCTCGGCCGCAGGACCTGGACCTGGAGCGCTTCGAGGAGCTCTTCAAGACCAAGGCGCAGGGGCCGGCCCTCGACCTCGTCTGCGCCAAGAACAAGGCGTCGCACAAGGCCGCCAGCAAGGTGACGCTGCTCGAGGCCAACCGGGCCAAGAACCTGGCCATCACCCTGCGCAAGGCCGGCCGCAGCGCCGAGGAGATCTGCAGGGCCATCCACACGTGGGTGCACCGGCGGGCGGGCCGGGGCTGGCGGCGCGGCGTGGGGGGGAACAGGGGAACCGGGGTGCAGCGGGGCTGGATAGGCTGAAATGAGTGCAGTGGGGCTGGATGGGCTGGAATGGGAAAAATGGGGTGCAGTGGGGCTGGATGGGCTGGAATGGGGAAAACAGGGTGCAGTGGGGCTGGATGAGGTGTAATGGGGGAAACTGGGGTGCAGCAGGGCTGGATGGGCTGGAATGGGAAAAATGGGGTGCAGTGGGGCTGGGTGGGCTGTAATGGGGAAACTGGGGAGCAGTGGGGCTGGATAGGCTGAAACTGGGGTGCAGAGGGGCTGGATGGGCTGTAATGGGGAAACTGGGGAGCAGTGGGGCCAGCTGCACTGGAATGGGGGAAAATGGGGTGCAGTGGGGCTGGGTGGGCTGGAATGGGGAAACTGGGGCGCAGGAGGCCCAGACAGGGATCTGCAAGGCCACCGAGGGTGCAGCAGGGCTGCCAGGGACTCTGTGGGGCCGGCTGGGGTGCAGAAGGACCAGGCAGGTTGCAGGGGGGCTCGTGGGGTGCCAGGGGCCTGGCCGGGGGTGCAGGACGGCCCGGGGAGCCGGGGCGCGGCGTGCCGGTCCCCGACGGTGCTGGCACGGGGCAGGTTCGACCTGGCGACGCTGCCGGTGGACTTCGTGGAGTGCCTGATGCGGTTCGTGCCCACGGAGGCGGAGGCGAAGGCGCTGCGGCAGTACGAGCGGGAGCGCAAGCCGCTGGAGGAGCTGGCCGACGAGGACCGCTTCATGCTGCAGTTCAGCAAGGTGGAGCGGCTGCCCCAGCGCATGGCCATCATGGCCTTCCTGGGCAACTTCGCCGAAAACCTCCAGATGCTGACGCCGGTACGTCCGCCGCGGGGCTGGGGACCGGCCCGGGGGCGGCTGGGGGGGGGGTCACGGGCGCCTCGGGGCACCGCGTCCCGCCTGAGCCCCCTCCCTGTGCCCCTGCAGCAGCTCAACGCCATCATCGCCGCCTCGGCCTCCGTCAAGTCCTCCCAGAAGCTGAAGCACATGCTGGAGGTGGGATGCGGGGTGGGGGGGGTCCTGGGGGGGGGCACGTTCATTCCTGACCCTGGTCCCCCCCCTTTCAGATCATCCTGGCTCTGGGCAACTACATGAACAGCAGCAAACGCGGCGCCGTCTACGGCTTCAAACTGCAGAGCCTGGACCTGGTGAGCAGCCCCAGCCCACGTCCCCGTGTCCCCATGCCCGGGGGGGTCCTGTCCCGTGGCGCTGACCCCCAAATCGCCCCCCCGCCTCGCCCCGCAGCTCCTGGACACTAAGTCGACGGACCGCAAGATGACACTGCTGCACTTCATCGCGCTGACGGTGCGGGAGAAGTACCCGGAGCTGGGCACCTTCTGGCAGGAGCTGCACTTCGTGGAGAAGGCGGCCGCAGGTAGCCCCCCGCCCCGCGCGCCCGGCCCCCGGCGCCCCGGCCCCGCTGACGCCGGCCGCCCTCCGCAGTGTCCCTGGAGAACGTGCTGCTGGACGTGAAGGAGCTGGGCCGGGGCATGGAGCTGCTGCGGCGGGAGTGCGGGCTGCACGAGAGCGGCGTGCTGCGCGCCTTCCTGGCAGCCAGCGAGGGCCAGCTGGAGCGGCTGCAGCGGGACGCGCGCACTGCCGAGGTGAGCGCCGCTTTGCACACTCATCACGCCTTCCTCGTGTCGCACTCACAGCACAGGCCTTGCCTTTCCCCCTGGCTTTGCACGCCCCGCGCGCGTGCCTCGCCCTGCACGTGCCCGGCTGTGCATGCTTTGCCGTGCACGCTGTGCTTTGCACGCTCATCACGCCTTCCTTGTGTTGCACTCCCAGCACAGGCCCTGCGTTTCGCCCTGGCTTTGCACACCCCGCGTGCGTGCCTTGTCCTGCATGTGCCCGGCTGCGCGTGCCTTGCCTTGCACGCTCATCATGCACGCCTTGCATTGCACGCTCGTTCTGCACACTTGCCTTGCATGCTCGTCCCGCACACCTTGCCTTGCACGTTCCTCTCACCTCCCGGGCCTTGCACGCCCCTCGTGCACACCGTGTGAAGCCGGGGCCCGTCGGCGAGCCGTGGGGCTTGGGGACACGCTGCTGATGTCCCCGCGCCCCCCCCCGCCCCCCGCCAGGACGCCTACAACACGGTGGTGCGGTACTTCGGCGAGAGCCCCAAGACGACCCCCCCGTCCGTGTTCTTCCCTGTCTTCGTCCGCTTCATCCGCTCCTACAAGGTGACCAGGGGCCGCGGGGGGCTGGTGGTCGTGGCCGGGCAGGCGCGACGCCCCCCCCCCCCCGGTGCCACCTCCGTGTCCTCGTCCCCTCCGCAGGACGCGGAGCAGGAGAACGAGACGCGGAAGAAGCAGGAGGAGGTGATGCGGGAGAAGATGCTGGCGCAGGAGGCTAAGAAGCTGGAGAAGGTGAGGAGGGCCGGGGCAGCACGGGCGTCCCCACGCGGGGGTGGCCATGGCGTGGGTGGGACAGGGGACATGTTTCCCCCCCCCCCCCCCCCCCCCGGCCACCCTGCACTTCTTTTGCAGCGAAACAAGTGGCAGCAGCAGGAGCTGATCGCGGAGCTGCGGCGCCGCCAGGCCAAGGACCATCGCCCCGTCTACGAGGGCAAAGACGGCACCATCGAGGACATCATCACCGGTACGGTCCCCTCCCGCCCGCGTCCCGGACGCCTGGGCCCCAGCGCGCCGGGGCCGGGTCTCACGGGCGTCTCTGTGCCTCCCTGCCCGCGCCCCCCCTCTGCAGCGCTGAAGAGCGTCCCCTTCACGGCCCGCACCGCCAAGCGGGGCTCGCGCTTCTTCTGCGACCCGTCCCACCACGACGAGTCCAACTGTTAGCCCCGAGGTAGGGCCGGCCCGGATGCCGCCTCCCGCCCCCTCCTGCATGCACCCTCCCCGCCCCCCCCCGCCTGCATGCGCCCGGCCCAGCATGCGGTCTTGGTGCAGTGCTGGGTCCCAGCATGGGGTCTTGGTGCAGCGCTGGGTCCCAGCATGGGGGTCTTGGTGCAATTTGGGCTCCTAGCACAGAGGTCTTGGTGCAATGTTGGGTCCTGGTGCAATCTGGGCTCCAGCTTGGTGGCCTGGTGCGATGTTGGGTCCCACCACGGGATCCTGGTGCAGTGCTGGGGCCTGGCGCACTTTGGGCTCTTAGCACAGAGCTCTTGGTGCAATGTTGGGTCCCAGCATGGGAAGCTTAGTGCAAAGCTGGGGCCTGGTGCAATTTGGGCTCCCAGCATGTGGTCCTGGTGCAAAGCTGGGTCCTAGTGCAATGTTGGGTCCCAGCATGTGGTCCTGGTGCAAAGCTGGGTCCTAGTGCAATGTTGGGTCCCAGTATGGGGTCTTGGGTCCCAGCATGGAGGTCTGGGTGCAATTTGGGCTCCCAGCACGTGGTCCTGGTGCAACGCTGGGTCCTGGTGCAATTTGGGCTCCCAGAATGGGATCCTGGTGCAATGTTGGGTCCCAACATGGGGTCCTGGTGCAATTTGGGCTCCCAGCATGGGGTCTTGGCACAAAGCTGGGTCCTGGTGCAACGCTGGGTCCCAGCCCGAACTCTCGGTGCTGGGGGGCACCCGGGGCAGCACGGCCAGCCCCGGCACGGGCACCGGGCCGCTCTCACGCTCTCCTTCCTCCGCAGCCCGCAGCTCCAGCCGCCTCTAGCCGCCCCCGCGGCTCGGGACGCCGCCCCCGCCGCCCGCCCCATCCCCGCCGCCCCCCGCGGCCCCCGGCCCCTCGTGGGGGGACCCGGCGGCGGGGGCACCGCGCTCAGGCCCGAGCCCTGCTCGGCACTTTGACCACTGACAGGAACACTAACTGCCAAAAAAAAGGGACCAAAGACAGGCCGGGGGGGGGGGGCAGGATGGCGCCGCCCCCCCCCGGCCCACCCCCCGATCCACCCCCCCCCCCCCCCCGTAGTCGCAGCCAGGTGTAACTTTTTGTACATGTGAAATATATGGAGTCTTCGACACGGCCCGCGGCCTCTCTGCGCCGGGGGAAACTGAGGCACGGGGGGGGGGGCGGGCGGGGGGGCGATGGCAGCGGGGACCCGGCGGCGCTCGCTCAGCACTGGCGCATCGGGAGCAGCAGCAAGGGGTGGGGGGGGGGGGGAACGCGAAGGGGCAGGATCCGGCCCTGGCATGCCGGGGAGCAGGGGAGGAAGAGCTCCTAGGGCCGGATCCGGCCCTGGTGTCTGTGATAGCAGAGTAAAAGGGGCTCAAATGAGGCCGGATCTGGCCCCAGTATTGCTGTTAGCAGAGCGAAAGGGGCTGATAGAGGCCGGATCCGGCCCTGGTTTCCCTGTGTGCAGAGCAAAAGGGGCTCAAATGGGGCCGGACCCAGCCCTGGTATCACTGTTAGTGGAGTAAAAGGGGCTGATAGAGGCCGAATCCGGCCCTGGTATCTCTGTGTGCAGAGCAAAAGAGGCTCAGATGAGGCCGGATCCAGCCCTGGTATCGCTGTTAGCAGAGGAAGAGGGGCTCAAATGAGGCCGGATCCGGCCCTGGTAGCACTGTTAGCAGAGCAAAAGGGGCTGGATCTGGCCCTGGTAGCCCTGAGAGCAGAGCCAAGGGGGTTCAAATGAGGCCGGATCCGGCCCTGGCATCCCGCAGGGCGGAGCAGAAGGGTGCAGGATGCAGCCCTGGTATCCCGAGGGCAGAGCAAAAGGGGCTCAGAGGGCAGGGCCCCGTCCTGGCACCGCCATGGGCAAAGCGAAACAGGCTCCGTGGGGCAGGATGCGGCCCCGGCAGCCGCGGGAGCAGAGCACTGGGGCGCGGAGGGGCAGGATGCGGCCCCGGCATCGGCGGGAGCAGAGCACGCGGGATGCAGAGGGGCAGGATGCGGCCCCCGTCCCTCCCCAAGCTGCCAGAAGCTGATGCGCCGCCAGCAGCCCGCAGGGATTAGCTGTAAAATGGGGAATAAAAGTTTCCCTTAATCCTCTTGGCGGGATTAGCAGCGGCGCCAAGCCCCCGCGCGCGGCTCAGGGCCCCGCTGGGGCGACAGCAGCCCTTTGGGGGTGTCTGGGGGGGCGGTTTGGGGTCCCCGGGCCAGCACGGCCCTGCGCACAAGGGACCGTCCCCAGCATCACCCCCGCAACGCCGGGGTCCCGGGGTGCCCTGCCCTCCCACCGTGGCTCCCCAGCCCCACGGCAGCTCCGCTGATGCCCGTTGCCTTTTAATGGGTCCGTACAAGAAGCCAGGGTGGGGGGGGAGGCCCCCAGGGCCCCCCCAGTGCCCGGTCGCTGGCGGCTCGGCGCGGCTCAGCTCCTCGCAGACGTCGCTGTCCCTCCGTCCGTCTCCGTCTCCGTCTCCCCGCGGCACCGGCAGCGCTAGGTGCCCCCGGCGCCCGCGTCGGCGTCACGCGAGGCCCGCCGCTCCCGCGCCAGCTGGGCCGCCAGGCCCTCCAGCTTGACCAGCAGGTTGCAGCCGAGGAAGAAGATGCCGAAGGCGACGGTGAGGCAGAGCACGCAGAGCACGGCGATCTGCGCCGCCTTGGCGAGGGCCGGGCCGCCGGCGTCGCCCCGCACCGCCCCGTCGGCCGTGGCCAGCAAGCAGCAGGCGCTCACCGCGGCCTCCAGCGTGCGTGGGGAGGCCGCCGCCGCCGCTGTGCTGTTCATCCTCCTCCTCCTCCTCCTCCGGAGCGAAGTGGCAGCGCGCGGGGCGGCGGCTGCGGGTCAGCGACAGACGGGGAGGGTTTAAGTGATGTCAGGAACCATCCTCGCGCCGCCCGGCGCGTCTTAGCCGCCCGCGGTGCCCCCCTCGCCGCAGGCAGCAGCCTCCGCAGGCGCTGGGGGGGTCGCGGGGAGGGGGCCAGGCCCCGCGGGAAGGAGGGGAGCCGAGGCCCAGCGCAGCGTCGCCCGCAGCGGGCAGTCGGTGGGCACACGACTCCGCTCCCCCTCCCTCACGTGCTGGCAGCGGGATGGCGCCAAGCCCCACGGACACGCAGCCAGGTCCCCCCTACGATCCAGCAGAAAAAGAGGAGGCTCCTGTCTGGAAACGCTTTATTTCTGCCCCAAGGAAGCCCCCAGGTTCTGCCCCGGCCCCCCAGGGAAACACCTCAGCCCCAGGGCTCGGCAGCGCTGCCAGGCAGGACCCGGGTGCGAGGACGTGGCAGCGAGGGGCCCGGCTTGCGCTGCCCGTGCCGAGCGGAGCCGGAGGGAAGACACAGGTCGGTTTAGCACAGCATCTCCCAAACGCCCAGCTCCAGCGCCCGAACCCCCGGTCCAAACCGAGCGGGAAGAGCGGCTACGGGCAGGGATGGGACACGGACACCTCCTCTCCCCTCCGGCCGCCGCTCGCTCAAGCACCGGATCCTCCCTGCAGCTTGTGCCCGGCTCGCGGTGGGGAGGCTGTGCAGGAGGTGCTTCACCCCGGCTGGCAGCAGGCGTGGAAAGGGGGCACCTGACCCCCGTGCCGGGAGGCGGCGGGGCCTTCGCTACCCCCCGGGCGCGAGGCCCAGCGGCAGGTCCGGCCCCGGAGCTCGAAGCGACTCCTCCAACGCGCGACGCAGACCTCGGAGCCGGCGAGCCGCCTCCCCGCCGTGCCTTGGCCAGCGCGGCGCGGCACCTGCCCCAAACGACGGCAGCCCGCGGTTAAGGGACAGGCCAAGTTCGGCTCCTTGCAGGGGCTTTTTAGAGAGGGAGGAAGGATCCGAGCAGAGCCACGGGCCCAAAGAGCCACGGGGTGACGCAGAGGTGCCCCACCTGCCAGGGGGAGGAGATCTGCCCCAGCAGTGCCCGTCCCAGCAGCCAGCCCTACAGAGCCAGCGTGTCCTTGATGAGCCGCCGCATGGTGGTGGTGACCGAGGTGCCCAGGGAGTCCGTGATCTGGTAGGAGATCTTGTACAGGTAGGGCTGCACGTCCTTCAGGCTGGTGTCGAAGACGTTGTCCACCTCCGACTGCGTGGGCATCTTGGGCAGGTACTCGTGGCGGTTCATCACCTCGACGATGTTGATGATCTTCTCGCACAGCTTCTCGCCCACCTTCTCGCGGCAGATCTGCCTCTCCTGCTCGTTGGCCAGGTTCACCACGTTCACCTTGATGGTCCACAGCTCCCAGGGGATGCACTCGTCGGAGAAGGGCCAGCGCGACTTCTTCTTCTGGTAGAACTCCAGGGAGATCTGCCCCATGCCGTCGCTGCCCGAGCTGCGCAGCGCGTCCTGCCGAGAGAGCAGACAGCCGCGCTCAGGGGGGCCGTGGCCTCGCGGGGGGAGCCCCAAGGCTCCTGGTGCTCATGCTGGCAGCACGTGGCTCCAGGCCAACGCGCGGCCGGGGCACCACGAGGCCACCAGAGATGGCCAAGGGGGACTATCCGATGGCAAGGACGTGGCGCAGCCCGTGCAGGGCTGGCTCAGCAGACCCTGCCCGCTCGCAGGCCACCGGGCTCCCTCCCCGCGGCTCGGCCGCGCCCCAGGACGTCCCCGCAGGGTCACCTTGAACTCCCCGACGGCCTTACGCAGGGCCCGGTCCAGCTCCTCGGAGGAGACCCGCACGTAGGCGAAGTCGATGAAGTCGCAGTCCACGTCCTGGGTGCCCACGGTGCCGATGGAGTAGGTGCCCTCCTTCTTGTAGTGGAACTTGCCGGTGCTGCGGTGCAGCAGCACGGTGTGCAGCACGGCCAGCATGGCCTCCTCCACCTGCCGCCCCTCCACCGACACCTCCAGCACCTCCGCGCGGCAGTTCATGGCGCCGCCGGCTCCCACCGCCGGTCCTGCGGGGCAGGAAGGGCAGCGCTGGGGGGGGGCTCTGCCCCTGCCCGGGCCACCATGGGTGACGGCTCCCCACCCCCTTGGGGGACCCAGGCGTCCCGGTCTCCCTCCCATCCCCCCCCAAGGGCACCCAGGCGTCCCGCCCCCCCCCGAACCCCCCCCAAGGGACCCAGGAGTCCCGCCCTCCCCCCCCGAATGCCCCAGGCGTCCCGGCCTCCCCCCGAAGGCCCCAGGCGTCCCGGCCCTTCACCTGTCGCCGGCGCCTCCCGCACTCGCCACCCGGAACCGACCGTCCGACCGGAGCCGGGGGGGTGGGACAGACCATCTGCGTAGGGGGGTCGGGACATATCATCTCCCGAAAGGGGGACTCTCCTCCTCCTCCGCCCGCGTTGTCGCCCACCGACGCTTCTCTCTGTGATTTTCGTGCTCGGTTGATGCCGGTTCAGGCCTCGGCGCGGCCTCGGCGGTAGAAACCCGCCCTCGGCCCCGGGAGCGGCCCCCCCGCCGCCGGCGCCCGCTTGGTTCGTTCCAGCAAGAAGCAGCCACAGAGCTGAGCCGCTCGCGGCGCAGAGCGTCCCACTTCCGGGGGCGGACGAGTTCGGGCGCACACTGCTCCCTGGGCTGGAGGCCCCGCGGCGGTACTGCACGGCGGCGGGAGTCGGGGCGCCCGTGACCGCTGGTGGCCCCGCAGCGACCCCCGGCAATGTCCCCATGCAACCCCCTCCCTGTGCCCGCCCCGTGCAATGTCCCTGCGCAATGTGCCCCTGCAATGACCCCATGCAGCCCCCTCCCGGTGCCCAAACTGTGCAATGTCCCCCCGCAATGTCCCCCCCACCCCATGTCCACCCCATGCAACGTTTCTGTCCCCCTGCAATGTCCCCCTGCAGCCCCCTGTCTGCACCTACCCCATGCAACATCCCTGTGCAACGTCCCCCTGCAACGTCCCTGTGCAGTGTCCCCATGCAGCCCCCCACTCTGTGTCCACCCCATGCAATGTCCCTGTCCCTGTGCAGTGTCCCCATGCAGCCCCGTCTGCACCTACCCCATGCAACGTCCCCATGCAATGTCCCCATGCCATGCGCCATGCAGCCCCCTGCCAGTGCCCACCCTGTGCAACGTCCCCCTGCAATGTCCCTGTGCAGTGTCCCCATGCCGCCCCCCCGCTCTGTGTCCACCCCATGCAATGTCCCTGTCCCTGTGCAGTGTCCCCATGCAGCCCCGTCTGCACCTACCCCATGCAACGTCCCCATGCAATGTCCCCATGCCATGCGCCATGCAGGCCCCTCCTGGTGCCCACCCTGTGCAATGTCCCCATGCAGCGTCCCCGTCCCCCTGCAGTGTCCCTGTGCAATGTCCCCGTGCAATGCCCCATGCAGCCCCCTGCCAGTGCCCACACTGTGCAATGTCCCCCTGCAATGTCCCCCTGCAGTGTCCCCGTCCCCAGCAGCGTCCCCAGGCAGCCCCTGCCCGCCCCACGCCCCCGCGGTGCCGGTGACGAGGGTTCCCGAGCCCCCGCGGGGAAGCGCGCGGCGCGTGGGGGCCGCCGGCCTGCGTCACCGCTTTGACCATTGTGCGGGCCGGGCGCCGGGCCGCGGGGACAGAGGCGCCTTGTTGTGCGCCCGGCGCAGGCCGCGGGCCTCCCGCCGCCTCAATGCGCCCTTGTTCGGCCCCGGCCCCCGGCGGCTCCAGCAACGCTTGTGCTGCGGCCAGGCGGCCCCGGCGGGAGGAAGGGGACAGTCCTGGGGCAGGAGACCGTGCCGGCCCCGCGGTGTCCCGGCTGCAGCCTCAGCCCCTCCCCGGACTGCAGGACCGATGCGAGGTGCCGGGGCCAAATCCTGCACCGCACGGGGAGCCGGGGGCCATGCACAGCGCCGGGGCCTCGTCCTGCACCGCACGGGGAGCCGGGGGCTCTGCACGGTGCCGTGGCCTCGTCCCACGGTGCATGGGGAGCCAGGGGCTCTGCATGGCACCATGGCCAAATCCTGCACTGCACGGGGAGCCGGGGGCTCTGCACGGCACCATGGCCAAATCCTGCACTGCACGGGGAGCCGGGGGCTCTGCACAGCGCCAGGGCCTCGTCCTGCACCGCACGGGGAGCCAGGGGCTCTGCACGGTGCCGTGGCCAAATCCTGCACCGCGTGGGGAGCCGGGGGCTCTGCACAGCACCAGGGCCTCGTCCTGCACCGCGTAGGGAGCCGGTGGCCATGCACAGCTCCGCGGCCTCGGTGCCCGGGGGGGGGAGCGGCACCCGCCTCCCGGGTTATTTCGGGGAGGATAAATCCGGCGGCGACAGGTGCCGGGCCGGGGGTGAGCGCGGGTTCAAGGGCAGCGGCGTGGGCGACGTGCGGCTCCGCGCTGTTCCCGGCGCTGCAACCGGAGCCGCCGGCCGGGCCCCCGCGGTGCCGCCCCCCGCGCGGCGCAGACTCAGGCCAGCACCAGCTTTCTTCCAAATTCCCATATATTAAATATAGAATATATTAACTGGGGGGGGGGGGGGGGGGGGCGGAGGGAGTCCCGCAGTCCAAAGGAGGGATGCACAAATATAAATGTCGGGTTTTTTTGGTTGCTGTCAGTTTTTACGTACAAGTTTATATACAGAAAAAGGTCAAAAAAAAAAAAAAAGGAGGGAAGGGGCTGGGGGGGTGCCGTCGCCGGCCGCCCCCCCTCTCTGTACAGGGCTGAGCGCAGGTATTTACAACGCGGGATTTTTACAGTTAAAAAACAAGAAAAAGAGAAAAGGGGCGAGTGGTGCCGGCGCTGCCCCGGGGGGGGGGGGGGGGGGGCCGGCGCCGGGGCCGTTGTGCGTCTGCGCCGGGCACCCGCAAGGCACGTGGAGGAGGGGGCCCAGGCGACCCCGGGGGGGCCGGGGGCCGGCTCAGAAGGGCAGCGTGTCCATGAAGATCTTGTCGACGATGGGCGGCGGCGGCACCAGGTCCTCCAGCTTCAGGTAGAAGATGCGCTGCAGGCCCTGGGTGCAGAGCGTGCGCAGCTCCGGCAGCTTGCCCAGCAGCTTGGAGAGGCCGCCGGGGCGGCCGGGCTCGGCCCCCGCCGCCGCCGCTGCCGCGTGGTCCTTGAGGCAGCTCACGATGCGGTTCTGCAGCTCCTCCACCCGCTTCGGCTCCTTCAGCCCGTGGCGGTCTGCGCGGGGCGAGAGCCGTGAGCTGCCGCCGCCGCGGGGACCCGTGCGGTGACAGGGACAGGGACCGATGCAACGGCGCGGCGGGGATGGGGACCAGTGCAACGGCACATCAGGGACAGGGACTGGTGCAACAGGGACAGGGATGGGGACCGATGCACCAGTGCGGTGGGGACGGGGACCAGTGCTGTGGTGTGGTGGGGACCGATGCAGCGGCAAGGTGGGGACTGATGCAATGGTGTGGTGGGGACAGGGACCGGTGAAGTGGTGTGGTGGGGACCGATGCAATGGGGAGATGGGGACAGGGACCGATGCAATGGTGGGGACAGGGAGCAGAACTGATGCAACATCGCGGTGGGGACCGGGACCGACGCAACGGCAGGGATGGGACCAGGACTGGTGCAACGGCAGGGACAGCACCGGGACCGACGCGGCGGCGCGGGGCCCCCCGCTCACCCGTGATGATGACGAGGGCGGCGAGGCAGGAGAAGGAGGGCACGTCGACGTTGAGGCGGTGCAGGCTCTGCGAGAACTCGAGGATGGCGTCGATCCAGTCGCCGAAGCCCCGCACGCACTGCAGCCGGTGCAGCACCACGCCGTTGCAGAAGATGAGCTTGCCTTCCTCGGGCTTGGAGCTGCGGCGGGGCGGGCGGCGTCAGCACGGGGGACCCCGGCACCCCACGACCCGCCCCGTCCTGCCGCACCGGCCGCCCCGTCTCACCGGTAGGCCAGGCGCAGGATGAAGAGCTCCAGGAAGGCGGACTCCAGCAGCAGGTCCTGGTCCTCGCGGGGCAGCTCGGCGAAGCCCTGGATCTTCTCGGCCCACTTGCGGATGACGTCCATGGAGCCCGTGAGCAGGTCGTAGAACTGCTGCACGTCCACCGAGTCCTCCTTCTCGAACTGGCACGGCACCGACTCCTGGAACTGCCGCCGCGGCGATGGGCACGGGTCAGGCGCCCGCCGTCCCCCCCGGGTGGCCCGCGGTGGCCGGGGACGCTGGTGGCACCCGCCCTACCTTGGAGTAGTCGAGCTTGGTGGCGCTGGGCACGGAGTCGATGTGCGCCCGCACCAGCGAGGTGATGAGGCTGACGGGCGACGCGTCCTGCGGCTGCTTCGGCTTCGAGGGCAGCCGGCCCCGGCGGCCCTTCAGGCTGTCGGTCCGCACCACTGCGGGCGGGAGGCGGCGTGAGGAGGGGGCCCACCATAGGGACCCCCCGGCCCAGCCGCGCTACGGGTCTGGCTGTGCCGGGAGCTCGGCTTTGCAATGAGCTCAGCCACGCAAAGCCGAATGCATTGCAAGGTGTTCATCCATGCAACGAGTTCAGCTTCTGCAATGACTTCAGCTTTGCAACGAGTTTGGCTGTGCAATATGTTCTGCCACGCAACGACTTTGGCTTTGCAAAAAGTTTGGCCATGCAACGACTCTGCCTTTGCGAAGAGCTTGGCCGTGCAATGAGTTTGGCTTTGCAAAGGGTCTGGCGGTGCAACGAGTTTGGCCGTTCTCAGCACCGCTCCCTGGCACGGGCACGGCGCTGGGCAGGGGCAGAGCTCGCAAATGCAAACCTTGCAGCGGCCGCCAACCCCGGCGCGCGGCCGCCCGCCGCCCCAGGCCCCGCGGGCCCCGCCGTACCTTCCTTGACCATGCCCACGGCCAGGCACTTCTGGAAGCGGCAGAACTGGCAGCGGTTGCGGCGCCGCTTGTCCACGGGGCAGTCCTTGTTGGCCAGGCAGATGTACTTGGCGTTCTTCTGCACCGTGCGCTGCGGGCGGGACGCCAGCCTCAGCCCCGGGCGCCGCCGGCAAAAGCCCCTCGGTGCCGCCGCCGCCCCGGCGCGATGGGCTCCCCCCCCGCGTCCCGGCGCGTCCCGGCGCTCACCTTGAAGAAGCCCTTGCAGCCCTCGCAGGTGCGCACGCCGTAGTGCTGGCAGGACGCGTTGTCGCCGCACACGGCGCAGCGGCCCTCGGCCGCCCCGGCGCCCCGCGCCTTGCCGGGCCCCAGCGCCGGCGGCTCCAGCAGCGGCAGCCCGCCGAAGCCCCCGGGCGAGCCCTGCGCCAGCGCCAGCGGGTCCGGTGCCGGCGGCTGCGGCGGCGCCTTGGGCGGGCCGGGGGCCGCGCCGGGGGCCGCGGGGCCGAAGGCGAAGAAGGAGGGTTGGCAGCCGCCGGCCTTGGGCGCCTCGGCCCAGCAGCGCCCGGCCTCGAAGCTCGGCGGCGGCGAGTAGGCGCCGAAGCTCTCCCACGCCGGCGCCGGGGCGAAGCCGGGGGCGGAGGGCGACGGCGCGGAGCAGGGGCTGCCGTAATAGTCCGAGCCGCCGGACGACGGGGTCTCGTCCGGCTGGGAGCCGAAGGCGCCGGGGTAGCAGCCGTACACCTGGAAGTCCTCCAGCTTGAAGGCGGCGGGCTGGGCGCCGGCCGGCAGCTGGTAGAGGAAGGCGTCGAACTCGCCGGCGTAGCCCTCCATGAAGGTGCTGAAGCTGGGCAGCGCCGGGGCGGCCGCCGCGTCGGCGCCGGCCGAGTCGGCCGGGAACTTGCCGCCGTCGGGGCTCAGCAGGTCGGCGGGGTAGCGCTCGCCGGGGCCGGCGCCGGGCGCCGCGGTGCCATACTGCGCCTGGATGCAGGGCATCGCTGCGGGGAGAGCAGGGCGTCACGGCGGGCTGCGGCGGACCACCGCGCCGCGCCGCACGGCCGGGTGCCGCGTGCATGCAGCGAGCTGGGGGGGTCTCTGCACTGCCGCCAGCCGCGGGAGCCTCTGTGCTGCACGGCACGGCCGGGTGCCCCATGCATGCAGCGAGCTGGGGGGGGTCTCTGCACCGCTGCGGGAATCATCCCCTTGTGCAAGAGGCCAGAGGGATGCAACGCTCCCGCCGCCGCGCCTAGAAGAGCGGCGTCCCCCGGGCAGGGGCCGGCGGAGGCGGCCGGGCCGGAGCAGCCGTCGGGCCGCGGAGCCGCCGCCGTCCCGGGAAAGGTCACGGCACAGCCAATGGGCGGAAAGGACATTGCCCAAAACGCTGGCTTAGCAGAGCGGCGAAAGGCAGGAATGCGCCGGCGGACGCCCCGGCCTTGGCCTCGGCCCCGGCGGGCGGCCAGCGCGGGTGGCCCGGGGGTGTCACGGGCGGCCGTGCCGGTGTGGGAGCCCGCGGCCCCGGCAGCGCCCTGGCGACGGCCCCGCGGCGTAACCCATATCGCAGACCTTTAAAGGTCATGGCGTGCCCAGCCTCCGCGCCAGGCCGGCCCCGTGCCCGGTCGGGCTGCCGCCGCCGCCGCCCTGGCACGCTCGGCCTCGCCGGCAGCTCCGCAACTGCTCCGGCTGTAAATCACCGCGGCGGTGCAGCCCGCGGCGCGTGCCAAGCGCCGGGCACCGCTCCCAGCCGCGCGCTCGTGTGGACGCCATCGCCCGTCCCGGGTTCATCCCGCGGCCGTGGCGGCCCTGGGGGCGTGCCGGGGCCCGCAGCCGGGTGCCGGTGCTGCACCGAGGGCCGTGCACGGGAGCGGGGGCCGCGCGGGCGGGCGGCCGCCCCTGGCACCGGGCCCGGTGGTGCGGGGGAAGGCTGCCGGCGCCCGGCCGCCGCGGCACCTGCTGCACGGCAGCGCCAGAACCGCCCGGCGGGGGCTGCCCGCACGCGACACCCCCGCGGCCACGGGGCACCCGACGCCCTCGCGGTGGCCCTGGCGTGGCGATGTCCCCGTTGCAATGTCCCCACGCAACGCCCCCATTGCAACGCCCATGGTGCCCCTGGCATGGCAATGTCCCCGTTGCAACGCCCGCGGTGGCCCTGGCGTGGCAACGTCCCCGTTGCAACCCCCCCGTTGCACTCCCCCGGTGCCCGCTGCCTTCGTGCCCCGCTCCATCCCGGGTCCGTCGGCTGCTGGCAGCCCCGGTGCCCCGGGCAGCCCCGAGCGCTGCAGCGGCGGCTCCCCGGGCACCCGCGCCGGTGCCGCTGGGACGCTCCACCCGCCGGGGCACCCGGGGCACCCGCCTCCGCCGCACGGCGCCCGGCCGGCCGGGGCTCCCCAGCTGCCCCGGTGCCCCCGGGACGGCGCGCTCCGTGCGCCTTGGACAGTGCCCGGTGCCCCGCTCCCGGTTCTCCCCGCGCCACCGGGACGCCCCGTACCGGCGACAGCGGCACAGCCGAGCCGCGCACCTCGCACGGCGCCCGGTGCCCCGCTCCCGGCTCTCCCCGGTGCCGCGGGCAGAGCCGGCCCCAGCGCCACCGGGACGCCGCGCCGGGCACCTCGTACGGCGCCCGCTGCCCCGCTGCCTTGCACCGCCGCGCGGTGCCACCGGGCCACCCCGTCCCGCTGCCCCCGGGCCATCATCCCCCCGTGCACCTCGCGCGGCGGACGCTGCCTTGCACCGCCCCCGGTGCCCCCGGGCCACCCCCCCCATGCACCTTGCACGGCGCCCCGCATCCCGTCCCGGTGCCGCCCCCCCGCCGTGCACCTTGCAGGGCGCCGCTCCCCCCGGGACGCGCCGCTCCGTACCCGGTGCCGGTGCCGGTGCCGGTGCCGGTGCCGGTGCCGGTGCCGGTGCCGGTGCCGGTGCCGGTGCCGGTGCCGGTGCCGGTGCTCGCCGCGCGCCCAGCGCCCGCCGGGGCTCGCCGGCCCCCGCCACTACCTTCTCTTAAGGGCTCGGTGACGCAGGCGGCGGGGGCGGGGCGCGCGCGGGGGCCCCGTGACGCACGCGCGCGCGCCATAGAAGGCGCGGGGGGGCGGGCGGTTCCGGCGGCGGGGGGGGGGCGGCGCGCGGGGGGCCGCGGCCGGTGACGCACGCGGGGTTCCATTGACGCAGGCCCCGCGGCGGCGCCTATAAATAGCACCGCGGCCCCCGGCTAAAAATAGCCCGGGCGCCCCCGCCCCTCCCCCTTCCCCCCCCCCCGGCCGGGGCCTCCCGGGGGAAGCGGCACCGGCGGCCGCGCTCCGGGCCGGTGTCCCGGTGTCCCCGCGGGTTCTCCCGGGTCCAGCGCTCCCGGCGCCCCCGGTGCTGCTGTGCCCAGTTGCTCCCAGTTCCTCCCAGTGCCCTCCCAGTTGCCCCCGCTGCTGCTGTGCCCAGTTGCTCCCAGTTCCTCCCAGTGCCCTCCCGGTTGCCCCCGCTGCTGCTGTGCCCAGTTGCTCCCAGTTCCTCCCAGTGCCCTCCCGGTTGCCCCCGCTGCTCCGCCGGTGCTGGTGCGCCCGGTTCCCTCCAGCACCGGTGTCCCCAGTCCCTGCCGGTGCCAGCAACCCCGGTGCCCCCCGTTCCCCCCAGTGCCGGTACCCCGGTGCCCTCCCGTTGCCGGTATCCCCAGTTCCCCCCGTACTGGCACCCCGGTGCCCTCCCAGTGCCAGTGCCCTGGTGCCGGTACCGTGCTGCTCTCCCGTTGCTGGTAGCCCCAGTTCCCCCAGTGCCGGTGCCCGGTTCCCGCCCAGTGCCCAGTTCCCGCGGTGCTGGTGCCCCAGTGCCCCCCCAGTGCCCCCCCAGTGCCCGGTTCCCGCGGTGCCCCCCGGTGCCGGTGCCCGGTTCCCGCGTGCGCTGCCCGGGCTCCCCCAGTCCCCGGCCCGGCCCCCAGTCCCGCGGCTTTCAGGGCCCGGAGCCCCGGGCCGGAGCCGCCGGCGGGCGAGACGGATGCGGTTCCCGGTGTCGGCGTATTTTTAGCGGCGGCCCCGGAGCGGCCCCGGGCGCACGGACGCGGCAGCGACGCGCGAGGAGCCGCGGCACCGCGCCGGGCCCTGGCGAGGGGGCGCGGGGGGGGACCCGGCCCGGGGGGGCGGCGGGGGCGAGCCGGGGCCCGGAGCCGCAGCGGGCATCGCCGGCGGGGGGGGCGGGGGGGCCTGGCGGAGCCGCTGGAAACCCGCGTGCCGCTGGCGGCCGCCGCGGCCAGGAAAAAAGCCGGCGGCTGGGAAAGATGAGCTCAGCGGCGGCGGGGGGGGCGGCGGGGGGGGGCGGCCCCGGGGTGCCCCGCCGCCAGGCGCACCGGGCGGGGGGGCCGGGTCCCCGCGGCCCCGGGCAGCACCGGGCGGCTTCGCATCGCACCGGCCCCCCCGGGCGCTCGCCCCCCGCCCGCCGCCTCCCTGCGAGGCCAGAGCCGCCGCGGGCAGCCCGGACGGGGGCCCCGGCGATGCCCCCCCCGGCAGCGCCCGCCCCTCTGCATCGCCGCCCCCCAGCAAAGCCAGTGCCCGGCAGGATCAGGCCCCGCAACGCCAGCCCAGACGGGGCCCCCCGGCAACGCCAGCCCCCGGTGATGCCAGTCTCTGGGCAGTGCCACTCCCCAGCAATGCAGCCCCCGGCAATGCCACCCCCCCAGCAACGCCACCCCCCCAGCAACGCCACCCCCCCAGCAATGCCACCCCCCAGCAATGCCACCCCCCAGCAGGATCAGACCCCGTGATGCCAGGCCAAATGCTGGGCCCTCTGCAATACCAGCCCCCGGCAAAGCCACCCTCTACGCAACGCCACCCCCCAGCAATGCCACCCCCCCAGCAACGCCAGCCTTGGGCAATGCCATCCCCCCCAGTAATACCACCCCCCCCCAGCAATGCCAGCCTTGGGCAATGCCACCCCCCCCAGCAATGCCAGCTCCTGGCAGGACCAGACCCGCAGTGCCAGCCCAAACAGGGGCCCTCTGCAACGCCAGCCCCCAGCAAAGCCACTCTCTGGGCAACGCTACCCCCGGCAATGCCACCCCCCAGCAATGCTACCCCCGGCAATGCCACCCCCGGCAATGCCACCCCCCAGCAACGCCAGCCCCGGGCGATGCCACCCCCCCCCCGGCCATGCCAGCCCTGGGTGACGCCAGGGAGCGGGAGCGGCCGCCTGGCCCCCCGCCACGCTGGGCACGGTGCAGCCTGGGCCCTCGAGCCGCGGGGACGGGACGGGGGTGTGCGGTGGCACGGGACGGGGGGGGCCCGGCGTGGGCGGCCCCCGGGCGGGCTGGGGGCACCGTTCCCGGCCCGGGAGGCGGCAGCCGGTGCCCAGGGCCCGGTGCTGCCCGCCGGCACTGCCGGACCCCCGGGCACGGAGCCACCCGCCAGGCCCGGCACGGAGGTGTCACCGCGGTGTCACGCCGGGGATGCCGCTCGGGGACACCGTGGGCACGGGGGGGGGGGGGGGCAGCCGGTGCCACCCTGCCCCAGGCAGGCCGGGAGCCGCGGTCCCTCTGCGCCGGGACAGCCCAGGCTGCAAGGAGCGCGGCGCCGGGGGGGCCCCGGGGCTCACGGCACCGGGGGGGGCAGAGCCACCGGGATGCACCGTCACCGGGCGGTGCACGGCCACCGAGAGCCCACCACCACCGGGGGTGCACGGTCACCGGGGGTGCACGGTCACCGGGAAGATGCACGGTCACCGGGAGGATGCACGGTCACCGGGGGTGCAGAGCCACCGGCGGTGCACGGTCACCGGGAGGATGCACGGCCACCGGGGGTGCACGGCCACCGCCCCCTCCCCGCCGCCCGTTACCTCTCTGCCGCCGGCTCCCGGCTCCCGGCTCCCGGTCCCGCCGCCGCCGCGCTGCCCCATCCGCGCGCCGCCGCCGCCCGCCCGGGCGGGGGCCCCGTGACGTCACGCCGGGCCGCTGACGTCGCCGGAATCCCGGCGGCATCACCGGGACCCGGCGCGCGGGGCCGCCCCGGGGGATCCCCCGGCCGGGCGGGCACCGGGGACGCCGGGGACGCCGGGGACACCGGGACCTGCCGGGACCCACCGGGACCTGCCGGCAGCCGCCAGGACCCGCCGCCCCCGGCCCGGCCCGGCCCCGGGGGCTCGGCGGGTGCCGACGGGGGCTGCGGCCGGGGCAGGAGCGGGGGCCCAGCCGGTGCCGCAGCGGTGCCAGATGGCCCCGGGCCCGGGAACGGCAGGTGCCCGACCGGGAGGAAAACCGGTGCCAGAGCCAGGGCCCAGCCGGTGCCAGCCGGGGGCTCAGCCGGGGCCAGAGCGGGGGCCCGGCCGGGGCAGCCTCGGGCACAGCGCTCGTCCCGACACGGCGCCCGCCGGTTCCCGCAGGGCTCCGGCACCCGGCAAAGCGCCGGATCAACCGTACCGGGAGCCGCTGGCTCCGGCCAACCCGTCGCCTTGGAGAGGCCGCGGGGCCGGATCCGCGGGAGGACACGGGCCCCCGGTGCCCACGGCACCCCGGGCCAGGCCGCTGCGTGGGTGCCAGGCGGCCGCGGGGTAATGACAGGCGGCCGGGGGTGATTACGGGCCGCCGCGCCGGCCCCGGGCTATATTTGTCGGTAATGACAGGGTGCTGCGGCCGGGGCGCTGCGGCGGGTGCCCGGCCCTGTCTGGGTGCCCGGCTGCCCCGGGGCCTGCGCCCGCCGCCCGCCGCGTCCCCCCCAGCGCCGGGCGCACGGCGGGTGCCAAAAATAGCCGGGTGGCACCTGCTGCGGGCGGTCCCATGACAGGGGCGCCCGGGCTGGCAGCGGCGCCCGCCCGCAGCCCATACCATAAATGTGCAGGCGCAGAGTCACCCTGGCACGGGGACAAGGCGGGAGAGCGGCGCGGTGCTGGCCTGGCCCCGCGCACGCCCCACGGCAGCGTGCCCACGGCCGCGCGGCACACGCGTGTGCATGCAGCACGCCTGCCTGCCCTGCTGCCCCATGGCACACGTGCTGCACCTGCGTGCACGCCTGTGCACACTGCCCTGCGGCACACGCGTGTGCACACACATAGCCTGCACGCCTGCACTCACTGCCCTGCGGCACACGCGTGTGCACACGCAGCTTGCAGCACATGCAGGCACACACAGCTGTGGCATACGCACGCACATGCAGCTCTGGAGCACACACATGCACACGCAGCCCTGCAGTATGTACATGCACACGCAGCCCTGCGGCACACACATGCACACGCAGCTCTGGAGCACACACATGCACACGCAGCCCTGCAGTATGTACAAGCACACGCAGCCCTGGGGCACACACATGCACACGCAGCTCTGGAGCACACACATGCACACGCAGCCCTGCAGTATGTACAAGCACACGCAGCCCTGGGGCACACACATGCACATGCAGCTCTGGAGCACACACATGCACACGCAGCCTTGCAGCACGCTCGTGCACACAGCTGCTGCTCTATGAACACACACCCGCACACCTGCAGCGTGCACACACGTACACACACACACATACATGCGCATGCATACAACCCCCCCAGCACACGCACACTGCCCTGCAGCATGCACGGACACACAAGCACCCCCCCCGTGGCACAGCACAGCCCTCCCCCCCCGGCCCTCACGCCCCGTCCCCCTTAGCCGCCCCGGAACTGGCCGGGATCCCCGTGGCGCCGGGCTCTCCCGGCCGGGACCCCGCTGGGCAGCAGTGCTGCTGCCAGGGCCCTGGGCACGGAGCCCGCTGGGACACCCCAGGGTGCCGGCCGGGGAGGGGCAGGACGCCCGGAGCAGGGCCGGCAGCACCCACGGGTGCTCGCTGCAAGGTCGGGGGGGCCTGCAGCCCCCAACAGCTTCTGGGTGCTGCTTCCTCGGCGTTTGGGGACGAGGGGACAGGACAGGGCCGGAGCAGGATGGGGGGACCCCGTCGCCCGTCCCGTCCCGGCCCGTCCCGCCCCGCGCGGCAGGAAGGCCTCGGGCGGCAGCCGCTTTCCGAGCCGCTCGCAGGCTCCCGCAGGAAGCGAGGCAGGAAGCGGCGCTGGCAGCAGCCCAGCAGCGCCGGAGCCGCCGGCGCGGACGTGGCACCGCGAGCCAGCGCCGGTCCCCGTCCCGCGGGGCGGCAGGATGAGGCCCCGAGCGGGGCCGGCGCAGCCCGACAGCGGCAGCCTCCTCCCGCTCCCGCTCCCGCTCCCGCACCGCGGGGCTGCAGGGCCGCACGGGCGTGCATCCGCGTGCTGCAAGCTTCCACGCGCGCTCGTGTGCGGGGGGGAGCCGGCAGCACGGTGCGAACCCCGCGGCGCGATTCGGCACGAGCCGGGGCAGGCGAAGCCCGTGCACCGCCCCGGCCCTGGCCGGGCTCACGGTTAACAGCCGCTTTTTCCGCCTTCGGAGGACAAAATATCCCCAATGCCAGAGGCCCAGGGAGGGGGGGACGAGGGAGCCCCCAGGCACAGCCCTGCCCCGGCTCTGCCCGGCGCCCTGCAGCCTCCGCGCCCGGGGAGGGAGCCGGGGGGGCGCCAGGGCCAGCCCGGACCCCCGTGTCCCGTCCCCGCACCACTCGCAGCCACACGCGGGTGCAAAGAGTCTCTGTATTGGGGGGCCGCGGAGCGCCGGCGCTGCCCCCCCGGCCCCGCGCGGGAGGAAGGGGAGGTTTCCTGAGATAAAGCAGCGGCTTTTCCGCGGAAAAGCCCCGGCCGGGCCGAGCGCGGCCCCGCAGCCCGGCTCAGCCGCCGTCCCCCTTCGCGGCGCGGGGCCGAGCATCCCGGGGGGGGCACCCAGGGGGCTCAGCCCCCGCAATAAATAAATAAATAGTCCGGGGGCCCTAGAGCTGGCTCTCCTCCTCCTCCAGCGAGCGGTTCAGTCCGGGGATGAACTTGAGCAGGCGCCGGCGGAAGCTGCGGTGCTTGGCCCTGGGGGGGGCGGCGGGCCCGGGCGCCCCCCCGGCGCCCCGCAGGCTGCTGCTGCGGGCCAGGCCCGGCGCCCCCCCGGCACCCGCCGGCGCCTCGGCGAAGACGCAGGTCTGGTAGAGCGAGTCGTCGCTGCCGGCGCTGAGCCGGGGCGAGCTGCCGGTGCCGGGCAGCCCCGCGGCCCCCAGGCAGCCGCGCAGAGCCTCCAGCGTGGCGTAGATGCTGGGGTCCTTGGCCACCACGCCTGCCCGGGGGGGGGGGGGGGGGGGACACACGCGTCAGGGGGCTGCCGGCGGCCCCGGCCCCCCCCGCGCCCCCCACTCACCGCGCACCAGCCGCTGCTCCTGCACCATCAGCGAGCGGTACTCGCCCCACTTCTCGTAGAGGGTTTGCTGCAAGGGGGGGGGGGGGGGTGAGGATGCTGCCGGGGGGTGGGGACCCCGCGGGGGGGCACGCGGACCCCCCCCCACACCACCAACCTCACCTTGAGGTACTGCAGCCGGGCCTCCAGCTCGGCCCGCCGCACCGCCGTGCCGTAGAGCGTGTCGAGCCTGGGGGCAGAGCCGTGAGCGGGGACGGGGACGGGACCGGGGCCCCCCCGGGGATGTCCCGCCCACCCCCGGCGCAGCCATCTCACCGGAGCACATCGCCGGAGCTCCGGATGATCTCCACGATCTCCCGGTGCCGGACGCCCTCCACGTTCAGCCCGTTCACCCCCGTGATGGTGTCGCCTGCGGGGCGGCGGGGACGCGGCTCAGCCGAGGGCGGCCCCGGACGCCTGGGCCCCTCCGGGGGGGGCGGGGGGGGGGGGATGCGCTCACCGGCTTTGAGCCCCGCGGCGGCGGCCGGGCTGCCGTCGTGCACCCGGCACACGAAGGTGAACATCTCCACGCTGTTCTTCTCCTGGTGGTGCAGCCCGTAGGTCTGGGGGGAGGCGGGGGGTGAGGGGTGCCGGGGCCCCCCCGGGTGCCGTGGGGCCCCCCCGGCTGGGGAAGCTGCGGTGACCGGGCGCCTCCGTCACCGCTAAAAATAAACCCCGGCTCCGGGAAGATGTAAAAATACCCCGGCGGCGAAGCGGGGCGGGCAGGGGGGTGTCCCGGGGGGGCCCGGGCGGGGGGGCTCACCTGGATCTCGAAGCCGAACGCCTCCTCCGCCTTCTTCTCCAGCCTCAGCACCCTCCTGCGGGAAGGCAGGGTCAGGCCCCCCCCGGCTCGCCCCCCCTCCACTGGGCTGGTGCCGGGGCGGGGGGGGGGTCCCGCAGGCCGCCCCCGTGCACGAGGGTCCCGGGCGGCTTCGGCGCGAGGCCTGTGCCGCGGCGGGGGGGCATCGCTCCCCGTCCCGGTGTGGGGCACCGAGGCGACGGCCCCCGGGCCGGGAAGCGCCGGGCCCCGGCGAGCGGCAGCGTTTCCGGCAGCGGGGCCCGGATCCGGCCGGGGGGCAGCCGGCGGGACCCCGGGACGGCTGCTCCTACCTGTGCTCCTCCGGGGAGTCCCGCGGCGACCTCCGCCTGCCGCCGGCGCCCTGCCGGGACGGGAGCCGTCAGCGGGGACCCCCAGCCCGGCCCCCCCGGCCCCCGGCCGCCCCCGCGGCACAAGGGGGCTTTCATCCGCGCCCCACGCCCTGACGTCAGGCCGCGCGCGGCGGCACAGAGGGGCCCTGTGTGTGTCACCGCGTCACGCAGCCCTTTTCCTTGGTTTTTTCCTCAATGCAAAAGTTGCCAACTCGGCCCAAACAATCCGCCCTATTGTGGCGGCGCCGCGGGGCAGGACGGCGGCGGCGCCTCGGCCCCGGACGCCCCGTCGAGGCCGCGCGGGGGAGGCGGCCCCAGGGCACGGGGGGCCCCGCCGCGTCCGGCCGAGCCCGGCCGCTCTCATCGCACCAGTGAGGCGGTTTCCGCGCCCCCTTTCCCCCCCTCCTTCCGCGCACGGGGCCCGTCGGGGGCCGGAGCGGCTCCGGCTGCCGCCGCGGCTCCCACTTCCCCCGCGGCCGCGGGGATGTGCCCGGTGCCCGGTGCCGGCTCTGCGGGCGCCCCGACGGGACCCCCCCGCCCTGCGCCGCCCTACCTTGCGCACGCGGGGCAGGGTGCCGCCCGCGGCCGCCAGCGCCCGGTAGACGTCGGCGGGGCCGGGGCGCGCCGGGCCCGGGGCCGCCACCGCCGCCTCCTCCCCGGGCAGGAGCCGCCGCCGCCGCCGCCGCAGGGTCATGGCCGGGCCGCGGCACCGCTGCCGCCGGCCGCTATAAGGACCGGCGGGGCGGGGGGGCGGTGCCAGCGCCGGGCACGCCCCCTCCCGGCGGCAGCCACGCCCCCTCCGCCCCGAACCACGCCCCGTTTGTCCTGCAAACCACGCCCCCTCCCGGCGGCAGCCACGCCCCCTCCGCCCCGAACCACGCCCCGTTTGTCCCCAAACCACGCCCCTCCCGGCGGCAGCCACGCAACCACCGCCCCAAACCACGCCCCTCCCGTTTGTAGCCACGCCCCCTCCGCGGCAAATCCATGCCCCTCCCTGCCTCAGCCACGCCCCATTTTCCCCAAGTCACGCCCATCCTGTTTGAAGCCACGCCCCCTGCAACTCAAAAACCACACCCCTCCCGGCGGCAGCCACGCCCCGTTTGTCCCAAACCACGCCCCTCCCGGCGGCAGCCACGCCCCCTCTCCGGATAGACACCGTCCATTTCGGTGGCTCAGCCCCGCCTCTCGTGCTAGCCCCGCCCCCGCCGGGGGGGCGGGGGCCATCGGGGTACTGCGCCGTGGGGCAGCAGGGCCTTGGGGGGCACGGGGGGGGCAGAGGGCAGCCAGGAGCCGGGGCATCGGGGTGCACGGGGGGCTGTGGGGCACCGGGGATGGTGGGGAACTGGGGGGGGGAGCATGGGGGGGCCCAAACCAGCCCCCATTGGGGCCGGGGCGCAGGAAAGGGCAGGCTGGAGGAGGCGGGGGGCTGCCCGAGCCGGGGGGCTCACTCCGCACGGAAGCAGCCCCCCCTCCGCGATGCAGCGGGAACTTCCCGGCTGGAATCCAGGGGTTTGCCCAGATGTTTATTTAAAATTTGCCAAAAAAAATTAGCTCGAAACAATCCCGGTGGCGTTACGCCCAGGCCAGCCGCCCACGGCCCGGCCGCGGCACCAGTCCGCTCCCGGGGCTGAGCTCCAAGGTGCTTCGGGACGGGCGGGATCGCCCCCGCGACCCTTCGTCCAGGGAGAACGGCAGGAAGAGCCCCCTCCCGGCCCCCCCCATCCCAGCGCAGCCCCCAGCGCCGCTGCCGCCCACCTGCCCCTCTTCCAGGGAGCTGCGGGAAAAGGAGGCAAATTCTGTTCTAAAAACCAAAACGTTTTGGGGGAGGGGGCCGCGGTTCCCCCCCAGCAGCGCGCCCAGTGCCCTGGACCACGGCAGGGAAGCCGAGGGCAGATGGCGGCCCCCCCCCCCAGGCTAATCTCCCCGTCTGAGCCCCGGGGCAGCCCGGGCCCCAGGACCCCCCCGCGGCTTCTCCCCTTTATCCCTGCACAACATGCTCATTCACGGGAGGCTCCAATTAGGGGGAATTAGCCCGGGCGGCAGGAGTGGCACCGGTTACCCTCCGAGCAAAGAGGATTTCCCCGGGATGCTGAAGGGTTTAGACTAGAGTTGATCCTTCTTTGAAGCTGCTGGTTTGCGCAGAGGGGGTTGTTTTGGAGAACCCCCTCGGACACCCCCTGCTTCCAGTTACAGGCCCCGCGTGGGGATGCTTTCGAGCGGAGCTTCCTACCGCTGTGCCGAGGTTTGAACCCATCGTGGTCCCGCACCAGCTCACAGCCGACACAGAAGCTGCATCTCCGCTGCAAAGGTGGATGCTCAAACCCCGTGAAGGTTTGCTGAGCAAGACCCCAGGGGAAAATCACGTCAGTCGTAGCCTGCTTGTGATCAAAGGAGCTGCCCGAGCACTTCCCTAGGGTTTGTAAGACCATAACCCCGCCGCAGGCAGGGTCCGAGCTTCCCCTCGGCCGGCACCATCGGCCAAGACAGCAATGGAGCTGACCCAAACTGGCTCTGGTCCCTTCTGGCGACGAACAGCAGATGCTCAACATGCTGCTGGCTTAAAACGGGCAGTGCTGGGGGTCGTGCTTTAATGCCAAGATCCAGGATTTGGCCACCCCCAGCGACAGCTTACCCGCTCACGGGTGTCGCGCTCCCGCGGGGAGAGACCCCTCCGCCCAGCCTGCCCCGAAGCAGCAGAGCATCGCGGGGGTCCGGCCCCGCGGCGCCCGGTCCTCGCTGCTCGGGTACCGCCCCGCGCGGCTCAGCCCCTGCGGCCGCCGGGGAGAGACTCCGACACCTCGCGTGAATAAAACAAACTTTTAATAATGTACAGCAGAAATCGACAGCCTCGTTTTATATTAAACAAAAGATTTCCTATATTACATTGTATTTACATTTGCATACTGAAGAGGTAAAGTGTCTAAGTGGCTATTTTACAGTCCATTTCTAATAAAATGTACAAAACCAAACAAATAAAAGGGGCAGATAAGTACCAAGAGATCTGTTCTGAAGCCAGCGTACCACTGCTGAACCCTGCGCCACAGCCGAGAAGCACGAGGTCTGTCTCTGCCTCTCCCCAGCCGTTCCTCCCAAAGAGCCGAGTCTCCCGCTCCCCGCGTGAACTGAGGCGGCATCGGTCCCATCCTGAGCCGTCTGTAGTGTCGCGTCCTGTAACAGCGGCTGCGGCCACCTCTGAGCCGCGATACGTTTCAGAGCCGGGCAGCGATTCCTATGTTTGCTACCGCTCAGCTAAGTAACGACTGCACCTCACTGGCACGTGTTTGCATGAAAAGTGCTGTATAAATGCTACATAGTCAGCGTTTCCGTCTCGGATCCTACTCTGCTGGACCATCCTGCGATGGCATCCGTCTCTGCAACGGAGGCTGGTTTAGCAGCGCTCCTCGGAGGGGGCACCGCCACCCCGCCCTCGCCCCCTCCGCTCCGCTGGCTGCTGTTTGGTTTAGCGTTGAGGCAGGTGCATGTGTGGCTACAGGAGGAGCGGGTGAGTGAGTCAGTGCAAGTCACGTAGCTGATTTTAGTGTCCTCGAGCAGCAGCCGGCACAGTTAACGGGGACGGGAGACTCGCGCTCGGACGCGGGGACCCGGGACGCTCGCGGCACACGTACCTACCGGCGTGATGGGCTTTCCTACGGCAGTTCGCCTCCTCCCCGACCCGCCGGGAAGGGTCCTCCTACCGCGGCTGAGGAGCCTTTTGGGTATCTTAGGGCCCACCACCCCCGGTTCCTAAATGCAGAGGGGTTTGGTGAAGGGATGCATGGTACTGGAGACGCACGGTAACCTCTGGCTGAGAAACAAGTCAGAACAAATCGGAAAGGGAAGGGAAGCTGTACATTCACAAAGCGCACACTCCGCACCGCTCCATGAACCAGTCTGAAGTCTGCAGACCCTCCCGAGACAGCTTTGCACTGCCCGACAGTTAAAATCCACGGGAGAATGCAAAAACGGCTCCAAACGTGATGCAAAAAACACCTCGCACTTGACACAGGTAAAAAAATCACAGACAAGAGAGGGGGTCTGGGAGAAGACAGACACACAGATACACAGACGGCAAGAACAGAGTGTTTAAAAAGAGGAAAATAAAAAAAGAAAGAAAGAAATTAACCCCGGTGGCCGGAGCAGAGATGAAACCTCACCTTACAGAGCAGGCTCAAGGTTTGAGTAGAAACAGTTCCAGTGTAAATCGAGCTGTGTGCATTTGGTTTTTTTTCCTTTTTTGCAGTGATTTCTTTACAAACAAACAGGTTGAGAGGTAATAATTATAGATTGTTTTTCTTTTCTTATAAAGAATTAACAATATTAAAAAAAGTTAAAATCCAGACCCTCCCATAAAATAAAAAAATAATCAAAACCACTCCAGTTAAAAGTTATGGCTTCAGAGTTATATACCATAGATACTGACCTAGCCAACAAACAACTGATACTTCCACGATTGCCCTCAGTGTCGCAATCAGCGCTACAGATTCAGTCCTCGGCTACTTCCACCTTTGCTAAGCCCAGCTGTAGACAACAGTCAAATCAACTCTCCTTCACCCTGATCGGTTATTTAATTAAAATAAAAGTCATGCAGTTCCCCCCACCCCACAAGTTATACACAGCCACTTCCAGATTATGAGATATTTATATATGTATATTAAAAAGATGGACACTAATTTCCAAGCCCACGACCTGCCGTCAGAGCCTGCGGGGCGCCGGCAGAGCACGACCAGTCTGCAGGCACCCAGCTCCTCGCAGCCCAGACCCTAACAGCCTGCCTCAAGCTGCGCATCGCTCCCGCTCGGATGCCCCGTGGTGGACTCGGGAATCGGATTCCCGCAGGAACGATACCCTGCGCTTCCCGGCAGCCCGGTCTCCTCGCAGCCAGGCGCAGCGCCTGCTCTCGGACGCGCATCTCAGCTCCGCGGCATCCCCCCCGCCCCAGGCCTCTTTTCACGCTACCAGGAATTATAAACCCCAGGGGCTCAAGACACAAGCCTGGATTCCAGGAGTGAAGTCAGTTCCTCATTTGTTTTGTTCCGTTTTGTTTTTTAAAAAAGGGAAGGGGTGGCAGTGAGGCAACCCGACGGGACGTTCCTGCAGCCGGCGCGCGGACAGCAAGGCACCCACAGGAGAGCTAAGGATCTGGTTTCGAGCAGCCTGTCCAAGCTAGACAACGCTCACTACTGAACAAGGAGAGCACCAGCACGCACAGCTCAAAAAAAGGACACTCTAGATTTGCACATGCACAGAAAGCACAAACGGAGATGAGCGACCCTACAGGCAGACACGCACGTCTACGGAAGGAGATGAACAGGCACGGGGGACACGCGCGTCCTGCGCATGCATACACCACTGCGCACACTGACAGCCAGTCGGATTTTTTGTCTTAGGATTTTTCAAGCTTAAGAAAAAGGAGGGAAATGGTTTCATGAAGCTGATAAACTGTCCAGGCTCAGCCTCTCAGAAGGGAGCACCATTTGTTTTTCAATGCTTTTTCTGCATTAATGTGCCAGTCCCTGGAAAATCCTCAGAGTACGGCAAGAAAACCTTCCCTTTCCCTTCCCACTCCCAGCACCGAGCACCCAGGCCACAAACACCGGCCAAGGGGTGCACCAAACACACCGAACTTTACAGGGATTTCCATTAAAGAAACAAAAGTTACGATCATGGCTGAGATCCCTCAAGGCAAGTCCCTCTCAAGTCTTCGTGCTGTCAGGAGGTGATCATAAAAGGTTTCTGATTGTTTCATACCCAAGTAGGGAAGAGAGCAATTCAATAGGCTTCCTCATCCCACCTAGCAGCCTGTAGGTCACGCTGTCTGGTTGGTAGCAGTAGGTTGGGCAGAAACACGAGGTAGGCCTCCATCACACGTCTACTCTAGCATGGCAGCTTTTGTGCAGTTTCCTCATGCTGGGGCTCAGGGGCTAGATTTTCACATCTTCCTGGACACTGAGCTGTGAGAGGGTTTTCTTAATGCGGAGGGCTGTGAGCCGAGCCGCTCCGTTGGCGTACCAGCACTCTCGCATCATCTTACCCATGACCCGCAGCGCCTAGGCGAGAAACAACGACAGACGTCAGTCCTCTCCTCTCGGAGCTGAGCTAGCGTTTGCAGAGCCGATCCAGGGATCAGAGGTGAATGCAGTATCTGGGATAGCACTGGCAGGCTTGTGCTATAATTTGCATCTTTGCTTTTTTAGCAAACGGGTACCAGGCCTGCCTGCACAATTTGTGCAAGCTCCCAGGTACCTTGACAGAAGGCCACTGCAATTTAGGACATCCTTTTAAGGGACACATGGCAGTTGTGGGAACGTCTAGTTTCTTCCTCCACAACAGGGGGGAACAGGGCAATGAACTTCTTCCTGCAGTTCTCTCCCCAAACCCAAGCCTGGCTGCCAAGCTGCTGCCTGGCTGAAGCGGACGCTGATGTAACCCTGCACACTTCCTAAAACTGCACGTCAGCTCACAGGGCTCGCTCTTCACCTGCCTTACTGGGTGGGGATGCGAAGATGAAAGCAGATCTTACCTCGTAGCTTTGCCACCAGTTTGGGATGTTGGGCCGTAGTTTCTGATCACATACAACTTTCCGCATCTCCTCAATAGAAGGATCAGAGGGTACAAGGTCATAGTACGGAAGCTGATATTCCTCATGGATACCTAGGAGAGAGAAAAGGGAAATGCAGTTCCTGGAGAATGGATCACCACCGGGACACTCACTGAAGGCAGACTGACACCGGTTTGGACTGCATGACTCACTGCTGAGATGCATCAACACTTGCACAGAAGTGAAGAATCAGGGCTTTGAGTTCATAAGGAAAAAAAAAAAAATCAGGGAAATAAAACGCAGCTGCCCAAATTGGAGGGAAGTCAGTGTGCTGCAATCAACACCTCCCGTCACAGAGCGAGGGAGGGTCATGACCGAACAGAGGGTGGCAGGGCTGTCACATCTACAGTGCGGCTGTGTGCTTGCCTACCTGCAGCGGCGTGGGCCAAGACACCGATCCACTACCAAATCGGGGGAAGAAAGTTACTTATCGAAACAGCATTTCCTTAAGATCTCTCCAAAGGAGCATTAGCTACCAATCGGAGCACCCACCCCCACTTCCTCACGTGGGTCTGACTTAGAGAAGTGGCTCCTGACTGTTGTTAACTCTCTGTTCCAGAGTCCCCTCAAACCTTGTGAGTGACACAAGCCACTAAGGCTGAGAAACCCAGACACCAGTAGCACAGGCACACGCTGGGGTATTACCTCCTGCATTGCACCTTCGAGCGATCTCCCAGTAGACCAAGCCTAAGGCATAAATATCCGCACATTTAAATGAATCAAAATGCTTCATGTTAATGGTTTCATCCAAGACTTCAGGGGCCATATATCTGCAAAACAAAAAAGGAACACCATGTTATTTTTGAGCGGGGATTCTCTGGAAAGTAATAAATGGCAAGTTTTCCCACACAGCTCTTTTTAGCAGACAAAACTTGGTACTGTACAGCCTTAATCAGAACAGAACTGGGCCCAATGGTCTAATAAAGTGAAAAAAATAACTCAAAAAATAGTAAGATAGGAAAAAAGGCAAAAATGTCCAAAAGTACATCAAGCTCCAGACAAAATGCCCCCAAAGGCTTTGAGAATGCCAAGCTTGTTGTGAAATACCATGACACAGAGTCTACATGGCTGGCCTGTACCTCTCAGTTTGATGGGACCCAGAGATGATGGTACTTGTGTCCCTTCAACGCTAATTCAAGGCACGATTCTGACATTCTGCATGACACTGGAAACGCTCAGGACAGGAAAGTTTCACCAGTGCTCCACCAGGAGCTCGGGCATTTGCTAGTCACACTCTGATGCCTTCAAACCCTGACCAAGAACACAGTTCTCCCTACCGTTTGGTTCCAACCCTTTGATTTGGCGCAATATCAATTGTATCGGTAACAGAATCGTGCCGGACAGCCAGACCAAGGTCAGCGATGGCACACGTGCCATTCTTCTTCACCAAAATGTTCTTGGATTTCAAGTCTCTATGAGCAATCCCAGGCTTCCCTAATAAAGCAAAATAAAAAGCAGCAGGGGTCAAGGAATGGTGAAACCTGTTAGTCTCATTAGTGCAGAAGCAGTCACAGATTTCATGGTGTTAGTTAAACCCTCAGTCTTGCAACATACTTTCTTTTTTGGACACACTTTAGCACTGAAGAAAAGAGCAAGCGCTGCCAGCCTGCGGTACGCAAAGTCTCCACTGATGCTTCCAAGGTACTGCTGATGCAGTAGCATCCAGAGGCCTCAAGAGGGACATAGACTCCATCACGCCAGGCACCAAACATGTTGATGCGGACGTAAGGAGCTTACAATGCTGGCGCTGCCTGCACCAACATCCCATCCAAGCAGCACCAGTTTTAGGACGTGGATGAGAAAAAACTGATGCAACTCCCAGGAGCCGGACTGAGATTAACCCACTTCACAGCCAGCCAACAAAGCGATCGGTCAATTTTTCGTCAATACTGACCCAGCCCAGATGAATCTGGGCTGACACAGCCAATGTTTTCTCTGTAGCACGTTAGTCCTCCTCACCAATTCTGCTCTATTCTCCCCTCAAGAATTCACAGCATCTTTTCAAACTTTGCTCTTACCCTGAGTACCCACAATCTCCATGTGCAGATGGGCCAATCCGCTAGCAGCAGACAGGGCAAGTTTAATCATCCCCTCGATAGTCACCGTGTACCGATTAAGGTAGTCGAAGAGGGATCCATGCTCGTGGTAATCAGAGACAAGCCACAGCTGGGTCCACGTTCCGTTATCTGCAGCAAGAAAGGGACCGTGTCCAGGCGGGTACAGCAGAGATAGGGACAGCGCAGTAAGCCATTGGGTATTTTGCATCCTATCTTTCTGGCACAAACAGAGAAAAGCTGCTGGGTGAGACTGCAGGTCAACAGCCACCCTGAGGCAAATGAGGAAGAGAACTTTAACACAAAACATGACTTGGTAAGGCATGGCTGAGGTACTATTGCACTTAACAGCGCAATAACAGCACTAGTTTTACCAGTTCTCCTCAAGAAACGTTCAAATATGTAACTAACACTTGAAAAGCATGCTGAGAGTTTTCCTAAACCACTTCACTCTAAGAAATACACCTCCCAAGAGCAGACCACACACTCGTGAAGAATCTCTGCTCTCACAGCCGAGACACATTTTACCTTTGTTATCTGCAGCAATAAATCCCAGGATGTTCTCATGTCGCAGCATAACAGTCTGATATATCTCCGCTTCCCTAAACCAGGAGCGCTCCTCGCGCGAGGAGAAGATTTTCACAGCTACGTCACCTCCACGCCACCTGCCACGCCACACTTCCCCAAAGCGGCCTTTACCGATGATCTCCTGAAGGACGATAGTTCGAGCTACGGTCCGTTGGACGAAGAGCGGCAAACCTACGAACAAGAAATCGAGGAACTGAGTGCCTGTCACAGCAAAGGAAACTACCGAAAACCCAGAGTTTGAAATAGAGCGTTATCAAACCTAGAATGTTCTACATTTGATAACATTCAGCAGCCGAAACGAGACCCAAAATAGCAAGTGGCTGTAGCTCCTGCTGCTGTGTAGGATGTGCCATTTGGCTGTTTGGGCAGCATCTGCATATCACTTTGAAGTAGCTTGCAAACCACTAGTGATTAGGTATACAACAGTTGGGGAACTTCTGCTCTGTGGAAGATCAAAGAAACTTCAGCCTGAATATGCAAGGAGTGGAACTTGCTGAAGACAGACTGTGCTACAAGACAGTAAAACCCCAGAACTTTTCTTAAGAGAAAGGAGTCCAACACAGCTGCCACCTCTTACATAACTTACAGCTTGCATGCTGATAGTCTGCGCAGAAAAGATCCCCTAAGACTTTCTATGGGAGATGCAGCACTAAAGGTTTAATCCCTGGCTGAATATCAGGTTGCCATATTGTCTGCCTCAGCAGATCACTCCACAATCTTCATCTACTACAGGGTTTGTTTTTTAACTAGCTGCTTTTATAGTTCAAAGCCACAGGAAAAAGCAACGAATTCCATATCCATCCCAGGGATGACTTCTTTTAAATGCTGTGGAAGTGAATGCTGTACATCGTTCATTTATGAACTGAAGACCTGAGGACTCGACGGGATGAAAGGCTGTGTAAATGCAACATTTTCACACTGTAAAACTTCCAACTGCTGACAATCTCTCCCATTTTCCTGCCAGCTTTGATGCAGGTGACATCCTTTGAAAGCCAACAACCCACAGCTTAACAGTCAAAGTTTGTTTCTAACCCAAATCCAGTTCTGGGACCAAATTTGAAATAGATGCAGTTTTGTGAGTGGATCTCTTGCACACAAGTAGGATAGCTACACAAAACTATACTTACGTATCAGCAATTAGGGATGATTCAAACCATCTTTTGTAGCCCAAGCACTAGAAATACCTAGCACTGACTTTGAGCCATGGCTACAGGGTCTACTGCATGACTGAATTGAAAATACACCGTCCACACTACCCATGACAAGGCAGACTGAAGAGGCTGACAGGCAACAGCCTCACATCAGTGCCCAGAAGCTGTGATGGTGAGGAGCCCAGAACAGACACCTCCATTACAGTTACAGGTCATCGTTTGTTGTTTCCAGTTGTATTTTAATACCTGAGCCAGAGCCAGAGGTGGAGAGATCATAGACTAGATCTTGCAAGGTCTTATCTTTCGACAGGCACATTTCGCAAGAGGGATCTTCCATGTCCAACCGCTGCCGATTGTGATAGACTCGTTGATGGTGATGAAAAACAAAGACTACTATGATCATGACAACAAACACAAGGAAGACAGGCCCAGCAATCACCGCCACCAGCTCCACAGGACCCCAGCTCGACTGGGGTTCATTATCTTTCAGGTGTCCTTGGGAGGGGGAAGGAGAGAGAGAAGGGGGGGGGGAAAAAAAGAGACACTTTTAGAAAAGCACAACTCCTTCACAAGTGTTCTTTAAGGACCCTTTTGTGTTTTAATTATCCTCTCAGAGCCAAATTATTTTAGCTTGCTCTTCCAGGATGGTAGAGTCAAATAATAGTGTTAACATGGAATTGATCAACTAATCATGCAGGCAAACTACAGCTAAAAATCCCAAAAGGAGACGGTGCTTCAACTGTCAGAGCAGGGATTATAGCACTGGCTATTTAAACCAGGACGGGAGCCTGTTCTGGGCTGACTTTGCTAGAACAGCCTGTATTTTACTTTCCACTTGCACTCCAAGTGGAGGAACAAGCCAGCAATCAGCCAGCTTTAAGGAATCATTTTTCCCTCCTTCCCTGTTGCCCTCTAACAAGCAGTGAGGAATGGTAACTGGAGACAAATGTTCGTCTTTTTGAGACCAAGTAAGATCCCCTATAGCCCCCAAGGAAAATGGGTCTAAGACCCACTAAGCAACAGCCTACAAACGGCGAGGGAAGAGGTATGAGGAAGTACGACATGCCCTCTCTGTCCCAAAAACTAGAAAGAAGCAGAGTTTTCCCACACCCTCACTCCAAGGCAGGGCTGCTTCCTCTTCATGTATTTAGAATTCAGGCGCCCCTCCACCCCCCCACACTTTATTTTGAAGAGGCTGCTGCAATGTTCCCGTACTCGTGGCTCATCACTGAAAAGATTTTTTTTTCCCCCTGTCCTAAAAGAAGGAAAGCAATTCTAGCAGATAAAAGGCAGGCTGCAGCACAACTCGGCGCCACAAAAGGGATCCGAGCTGTGCCCAGACAACACACACAGTCCTCGGGCCACTGCGGGCAACAGCATCGTGCTGCACAAACTTGTATTAACTGCGGATGAACACAGTCGCTGCTGCTTTCGGGAGTCTGCAAGGATATTAGCAGCAGGGCCGATAAGGTAAAAGGAGACGCTTTAATATGGAGCTACTGAGGGCAGGTGAAAAAACAAAAAGAATCAAAGTAAAACCACAAACTTTGGAAGCTTCTACCCTGAAGTATAAGCACATCATTTGGTGACATTTTGTCGACCACAGGGGAGTTCAAGCAGCTTCACGTTTTGACCTGGAGTGTTTAGTTATTGTTTCCATTTTACAAAACAAGGAAATAAACAGTGCTCCAGTTCACACAGCAACCTAAGAAAAGAAGTGAAAACAGAACCAAGAAGTCCTCATTCCCAATCCCAAACGGACAACTTCTCCCCACTTCAAACAGTGGAAAGATTTATTTAGCTCTTTACTCACCACTGGGAACCATTAAATCAATTTTGTTGCAAAAATCAGAGTAGCAGCAGTGAGTATTACGTAGGTCTTCTGAACTCAGGCAGTAGAAGGGTTTCCCAGCAGGAACCAACTTCGCTTCAGGAATGCAGGTCCGAACGTGATGTTCGACGCCATCCAGGTTAAAGACGGAGACCATGCACGCGCCATCCGTTTCACACGTGGAATTTGCTTGGTTGCAGTTGGAGCACAAACATGTCAAAGCTGCGGAAATCAAACCAAAAAGACCTCTTTAAAACCTACAGGAGACTAAATGCACAAACAAGAAAACTTTGTTCTTCGAAATTCTCACTTCAGTTAGGACAGGCCATTTTCGGGGTCAAGAAGAACTGGCTTTAATAGCAGGACAAGTAATATTCAGTAATTCAGACAAGTGAGAATTCATGGAACCCAGTCTAAGCACAACATACAACCCAGAAGCCAAAGAGCCTTTCCAGAAGGCGATTATCCAGACAATCCTTTTTCCTGTCCTCGTGGCACCTACTAACTGAGATGACCAGAGTCATGTCTGCAAATTAAGCTAAATCTTACCAAGATCCAGTCCCAATTCAGTCCAGGGTCAGAATTCAAGGCAGTTCAGGGGGAGGGAGCAGGGAATTACAGTGACTGACATATTTAATTTCACCTGAACTTCCCCCACCCAGGTTTCTTCAGCTGCGCCAAAGACAGCCACCCACCGCGGATCAGCTGGGGTCCGCCGCCTCCGCTCGCAGGAGACAACAAACAGCTGGCAGATGCCAAAACAAAACCAATCCAAAGCAACCGCACAAGCCAAGCGTGCTACACCCAACCAGATCAGCCACTTCTTTAGTAACTGCTTTCCTGATCCGAGATACTACCTGGGGTCAAATACCTTCCTGGCTTTCTGCCTGCTCTCCATGAAGACTATTTGGGTGAAGAGTGAAGGAGAAACTCCGAGACCGATTCCCACATTTTTCAGCCTTCCAGCTGTCATTGTGCTTTTCTCAAGCTGCCTGAAAAAAAGCTGCGAGCAAATCCCCAGGCATCGCCATCCTCGGGAACAAAGAGCCATGCAACCATGTCGAAAAGAAGGGTGGGGCTTGTTTAGCAGCGCAGCGTTTTCTGCGGCTTTCATCAGACCTTTCCGTCTCCCCGGAGGGATTCAGAAACGTGTACTCACCCGCTGCAGAAATGGTCTTTCGGGGAGAGAGTTTGGAGGAATGTTTTGAGAGATACAAACACCCCATCCAATAGCTAAACCCTCTAAGTCTGCTCACGCTTATCAGTCTAGAGACACCCGCGAGGGAAGCTGGTCTCCGTGTCGGTCACCTTCCCGTGGGGCCGTGGGAAGGCGGAGCCGTCGCTCGTGCCGTCTCTGGCAACCAGCAGATTTAACACGCATCGACGTTCAAGACTATTCAAGGCACTGAAAGAACCTCTTCCCCCCCGGCCGGCGCGCGGTCCAAAGTGCAGCGGAGAGCCGGACGGCTGGGGGCACATCACTGCCAGCTTAATGGAAAACCAGCAGGCCCTGAGCAACCTCAGGGCACGCCTGAGAGGAAGACACCCATTACCCCTTATCTCCAGCGTCCTAGGTAAATCAGTTAAGTGAGCGGTAATGTAATTAGCCTAACTCTCTGGACACTGTGTTCTTCATTTCCTAACTGCCGTGAGCTGCTTAACAGCTCAAAGGTGGGCTACGACATTGCAGACAGGCTGAACACAGACGCAGGTGGGTTTTGAACCAACATATTGAAAACTGTGCAAGCAGTGAAAAGCCCGTAAAAGACAGAGGAGCTGTTAAGTGAGACTTCTTCAAAAAGCATAATGAGCAAACATAGCTTATTACGAAGTGCGTGTCAGAGGCCGAAATGCACAGACTATTTCTAGGATACATCCACCATTTCTATCCTTGGGATAGGGAAAGGACAGAGAAGACCCCAAGACTGAACTCCATTGAGACCACCATACCTTAGATTGCATGGCTTTTAAAGGGAAGTTTTAAGAGGAAAGAAAGAGTCGCTAACATCGAACGAGCAGATCTGAACGTACCACGTATTTTGCAATGGTCAGTAGAGCACAGAAAGGGCAGTTCTGAAAAATATGCAGACTTGGGGGAACAAAGGTTTGTTATAACAGAGCTGTTATGAAAACACCAGAAAGGAAAGAGCAGCCAGGGCACATTCCAGCCTCCCAGTACAGTTAAAAGGAAATATTATTTTGAAGCATCTCTTTTAATAAAACTTTATCAGAAGCTTCAAAGTACAGATTAAACACATTTAAACCACGCACCTTTCATCACGTATGCGCTTTTAAACTTGCTTCAGACACAGAAAACCGAACTCTGTTCCTGTTAGTTTCATTTCCAAGTTCTCAAGTCCGAACATTAGGCTACAGTACTTGCGCTTGCAGAAGCACAGAAGTAAACAAACCACTTCAATGCTCTAATAAACGTGGTTTTGTAAACTTCTCGCTTTTATATCTAGGCCGAAAGTAGGCATCCTTTCAAGCATGAAAGCAGAGGCATTGGTTGCATCCACTCAGCTCCATTCACAGCGTGAAAAACGAGTTTAGCTGCAAGGCAGGACACCAGAATTGCAGCGCACAGGAACACAGGGCAAGGAGATCCTCATGCAGCCTGTGCAGAACGCAAACGCTGCCCTCCGAGGAGGGGTACGCCCCACCGCACGGCCTCGTTTCACCTCCTGCTACTACTGGCTGTTCGACTCAGCTGATACCTTTGAGACAAATGCACTTTTTTTCTTTAAAAACAGTGATTCTTAGCTTTGCAGCTCTCCTCACCCAAGGTAAGGGGAGCAGTGTAAACAAAGAAAATTAAGAGTTCAGAGCAGCACGTGCATACTTCTGCTACGCCTTTCATGAGACCCTCAGGGCCCGTCCAGAGACCCCAGTTCATCACCTCCGGGCTGCGGGTACCCAGTCCCGATTTGGAGCGATTACCATCAGATCTCTGGACGGACCCTGAGGTCCGGTTCTGATGTCCCTCACCCACTCAGGAGACGACTGCTCCTCTTCATCTCAATTACGAACAAGTCCAGCACACGTTACTAGAGGTGAGAAACATCCAAAGTGAGTCGCCAAGCTCGCCAGAGCACGAGCCGTACTCCTCGGCAAGCGTCGGCTACCGACGGCTGCTGGGAGGGTGGCGAGAAGGCCCCGCGCACCGCGGAGCAGAGGCCGGGCTGCACCAGGGCTCGCGGGGACCAGGAGCTGCAGAGCCGCCGGCAAAGAGGAGAATTACGAGGCAGCTCGTGCAGATCCAGCATTTCGAGTTTGATCAGCCAGAAGGGAAAATTCTTCTCCCATCGGTAACGTTAGAAGCCAAGAGAGAGCGACTGCTCCTTCGCCGCGGATGGCACTGAGAAAACCCACCAGGCACAGCGACCCAACGTCACGGCATCCCCCAGAGCGCTTCTGACACGGCTGGGAACGCTTGGGCGAGTCAAAAGGAGACAGGGCCGAATAAAAGAGTTTTCCAAACCAACAGCATTCTTTTTTAATTCGGGAAGAAAAGCTCTTATTGAGCAAAATATATAATCCACTTAATAAAAGAAACCGACTCGGCTGAAGAAAATGGATTGGACAAAAGAGGACAAAAGAGCCGTTCAGGCAATTGGGGTGGTTAGTTCCACTCCCGCAGAAACGCCTGGGGACGAGCTTGCACGGCACGGAGGTGCCGCGGAGGCTGGTGGCGGAGCCTGCTCTATCTGCTCTGCACGCTCCTTTCGACGCTCTGCTCAAAGACAAACCCAGCCCTTCAAAGAAGCTGTTTAAACAAGCCTAACATCAAGCCGCAGCTCCTCAGAACGAAAGCTTTGTTCCTGCTCAAGAGATAGCTCAGATTTGTGTTTATACCGAAGCAAGCCATCGCCGCGATTTAATCCAAGACAGAAGGTGGGCGGTCAGCGCACTGATTGCAGGAGCGAGTGAGCAAGCGCAGCAACCGCGGCGGTCGATCGGCACGGCCGCGCGAAGACCGACTCGTCCTTGGTTAAGCCAACCCAAGGCTGGGGTAGCGGGACCGGTGCTCTGAGCGACCGCCCCGAGCCCGCAGAGACGCTACCGCTCACCGCGAGATCCAGCGCAGCGATCAGCCCCCTGCTTACGTATTCCTGCGGTCCATTCGGTATTAACAGTCTTTTTGTATTAATTACAGCAGAGAAGAAAATAAGATAAGGCCCTCTATAAGAAATTCCCATATTAAAGGTAACATACTTATTAACTGAATCCACACAAACAGGTGGGGTTCTTGGATTAGAGCTCTGGACTCCAGCGAGACCGAAATATTAAGCTTTGACACTCAAAGAACAGGGGTTTTGCAGCAAATATTTGAGCTCATGTTGCACATATTTAATCTTGACACATGCATTCATGTGCAAGAAGTCTATGCAGCTAGACAGGAGAAAGTTTCACATCAAAATTTTATGCATTGGTGTTAATCACCTTCTGGAATGTATTTTCCAAAAACTCCTGAAGCTCTGCTAGGGAAGATAACATTTTTTTTCAGGGTAAAATGCTACCTGATCGGGATGTTTTAAGATAATTAACCTGAAGACTATCATTGGTAAAATTGCCAATAATCACCCACATATTTACCAGACAAACAGATTCTTGCCTGGATTGTAAACTGCTGTTCTTTTCCAACAGCTCGAGTCAAGCCTGGGAGAACAACGATTCCCCTGACTTTAGAGCCTTTATAAGGCTCTGGAACAGGAGCCGCAATTTATTACGTCTCTGTACAGCACCTAACTTAATGAGCACCAATCTGGTAGCAGTGTTTTAATGCTGCTGCAACATAATGTTAACAAGAGGAATGGAAAACAATTGGGTTTGTGCCTCTGCTGTTTCTTTAGATGCTGTAATGAGGAAGGACATGTGTAAACATGCTTGGGAGAAACAAATACCTCTCAGTGTTGCACTGTGTGCTGTGCTGAAATAAAGAATAACCATCATCACTAAGTGTTTTGCCCTGGATTAGGCTAGGAATAAAATCCGTTCTCCTGTGGCCAGGGAGCAGGGGACTATTCCAAGAGTCCCTCCATGCTACTCATCCAGCCGCATGACCAGGCCTCAAGAACAGCACTTCAAGAAAACCATCTCACCCACGCGCGCAGCCTCCAGGACCAGGCACCAGGCCATTTCTGGACATTCAGACTGCTCCTGCCCATCAGAAAGGCAGCTGAAGGGACAGGCACAAGTTTGCTCTTCTGTAGGTACCGTGCCACCATCTCAAACACCTTTCCTGCATCTTACCAAATTCTCCATCTACTTTCAGATCACAGCTACCAACACCTCTCGTCCCTTGCAGCACTCCTGAAAGTCTACTGACCCACTACTGCTAAATAAAACACAAGAGTTAAAATTAACTGCAAAACGCTATAAAAAGCACTTTTGCATAAGCCGCCCAGAAACTGAAAGTTATACTAGGATAGTTAAAGTTAGAAACAAGGGGGTCGCAGTCTTTTCGAGCCAGCTGCAGTCCCCTGGCATTAACACACCACGACCGACTAGAAAACACGCCGAAAGGAGAGGGTGGGGGAAGGCAGCAGGAACGCGATCCCCCCTTTAAAGCAAAGCGCCTTCCCCGCATCTACCGGAGCGGCACAAAAGGAGAGCTTCCAAATGAATTTTAAATAAGAGAATTGACAGAAGTCTCATCCTTAATAGTTAATTAAAAGAAGGCTTGACATTTCTGCTATTGTTGCTCCTCAACTCAGAAAATAGGCACACAGCTGTGAATTCCCTCTCCAGGCCTGACACCCATTTTACGTTTTAACTCGCTAGGAACCCAGTCGGAGACACCCCTACCACACCAGCACTGCGGAGGAAAGGCCTACGAACCAGCGGCATAGCAAGGCAGACAGAGGGATCAGCTATGGACGGTTTTCAAGGCTTAAAACTGATGCTCAACCATTCTCAGACAACTGCCACATGGCTTTTAGGAGTCTAAATAGAAGTTGTTTAGATTAGTGGTTTAACGTGCAGTACCTAGAAGTCCACAGGTTACGTCTAAGAGGCCCACAAAAAGCAGCAGCTCCTAGAAAAACAAGCCTTTACCAAGGGGCTTTAATCTGCAGTGAAGTTTGCTCTTCCACCGGGGAAAAAAAAATGGGTCCGCAACCAAAGGAAATGGGGAAACCAGTGGTTTAAATAACGAAGACCAAAGCATGCTGCCGCTCCTGCACAGCTACTCGCACACTGCGACCGGACTTCAAAAGTTCAGCACTAGCGAATGCTTCATCCTTGTAATGCCAGCGCAGCTTTCTCCCTCGAGACGAGCAGACAGAGCAGTTCCTTGCTCTGCTCAGATAACCGCGCTCTGGAAATGCGGCAGAGAGCATATTTCCATCGGTCGACACCCAGTGAACTTTGTTTGCCGTTAAGAGAATTGACGTTTTACTTTACTCCTTTCGCAACAGCGATTTCCGGTGCATCTACTACTGGCAACGGACCGCGTACCCAGGGGAAAAAAAATAAATTAAAAAAAATCCGAGCTGTCTGGCCAAGGAGTTGAAAGAGTTCAAGAATTCTTGTTGGACAGTGTTTCTAATTTCCAGTCAGAAAAGTCTTTCTTGGAAAGTTATAAAGCATAATTTATAGACCATTCAGTGTGTGTCTGATTTAACTGAGTAAATACATATTTTAAGCAGTGTTAATAATAAAATTTGCTGGCCCAGGATTGTTCCCTACAATATCCTCCTGCGTTATTTCAAGCAAGCGAACAAAACCTACCTACAACCACGCTGTAAAGATCATCACAGAGACACTAGTTGTTTATTATTATTTTTTTAGGAAGGAGTTGTGCGTGGGGGGGGTTGTTTTCTACTTTTTATTTACTGATGCGCGCAGATGTTTACAGCTCCAGAGCACCACAAGAATCGGGATGTTTTCACAACCTACACTGAAATAAGAAGCTGTTAAGATCTCTTGTAGAAAACACGCAGGGCACAGCAGAAAGCTTCTGGAGGGCAGCCCTTGGTTAACAGGGCGCGCTGAGTTTACACCGCGGCTGCTCAAGCAGCAGACGACTCGCAGGGTTGCTCCTATACACCCCGCTATCCACTCATCCCGCTCCACTCGTCCCTCCGGTGCTCCCCAGAAAGAGCCACCTATCTCCACGAGCACCCGGACCCACGACCACCTCCTCGGCGTCCCCGGATCCGGGCAAAGCCGACACCTTCACCGGACACGGCGAGCCCGAGTGCACAACGCGCGCTCGACGGAAACCACGGCCAGCTGTACGAAGCACGGCATCAAAGGACGGAGAGTCCGCCGGGTTTCCAGGCGATGCGTGCCGTCAATTGTCCCTTTCCTGTTTATTTCCTTATTATTGTTTATAAACACCAGCTTATATATAAAGCACAAAGTGAAAGTCTACGACCAGACCTGCGGCGAGCCTCATTTGGTCCCTCATTTGGTCCTGCTTCGTGGTTTAGTGGAGAAAAGCAGGAGCACTCACCCAAGGCGAGCACAGCCATTCTCCCACGAAGCGCGCTCCTACGAAGGGCAGATGCAGCAGAGCTCCCGAGCACGCTCTCGCCTCTGCCCCAGTGGGTTTTAAAGCCGTTTTATGCAGCCAACAAGTCCAGATCTGCATGCGCAAA